>NC_134536.1:111860913-112172632 GCF_050624435.1 Tenrec ecaudatus
CTATTCTAAACTCCCTGTCCTTGGCCCTTGGGTCAAAAGAAGCCATGTGTCAACACTTACTAAATAAACAAGCATGACCTTATTGACTAAAACCCCAGCCTGGGTTCATCGTACCACTGCTGATCCTGTAGTAGGTAGACAGAAATGGAGAAAAGTGCTGTATTCATCACGAGACTAGCACAAAGCTCACGGGCTACAAGCACAAAGCTCGCGGGCTCTCCACAGCAGTTTTTCTGTTTGCATGTAGTAGGGTTTTATTTAAGCAGCAACAGCTGGGAGAGTACTCTGCTCTAAAATATTCCGGATCTGTCACCAGAATTCTGATAACAAAATAGAATGCCCTGATATTTTGTTTACATTTAGAACATCCACAGATATGGTCATATATAAACCGCTAGAATTGAATCTGAATGGCAACAGCCAGTATTGATATTAGGCTTTCTGTAACTTAAATTGACTTTCTGTGGTTATGGGACTTCATAAAATCATCCTCAATTAATTAGTTAATCAGTGTATGTATTTAACTTTTGTTGTTTTCCCATAATTGAATATAAATAAATGAAAATCTCAACATTGAAATGTAACCTTCATTAGTAATTCATTTCGAATCAATATTCAGATACCAATTTATAGGTGCTCTGGAGTCCCTAATAAATGTGTTTTACATATTCCAATAACAGATTAAGGAGCTGCGCTAGTGCAATGGTTAAAGCATTCCACACCTAACCAAGACGCCAGGTTCAATGTACAGTCATAAAGCGCCAGTCTTTATGGCGCTCTGGTGGCACAGGAGTTCAATATTGGACTGTTTCTGTACAAATGTATACTTTGGAAGTGTGTTAGAATCAGCACACATGTGGTCGCTGTGGGTTGGAATGACCAGATTACAACCACCAACACTGCAGTCATTTCTTAAGTCTGTTATTGTTGCTGGGTGTCTTTGACTCCATTCCTGCAGAGAGCGAGCCTGTAGAACACAGTAGAACGACCTCAGCGAGCTTGCTAGCCTGGTTTCTTTCTGAGAGAACTCTCTCTTCATCCACAGAGCAACTTGTGAGGTTTCTTTAAACTGACATTTTAGAAGCAGTCGAGGACTTAACCACTGCTCTATCAGGGTGACTTCATTCAAATATCTTATTGGGATATGCAAATTAGGTTCATTTAATTTCTATAACTTAGGAGGTTTTTTATTTGCATGTAAATATAATGGTAACAAATGCTATGAATTTATAGTCTTTGCTGGGTCATTAAATTTCAGAATTAAAAGTTTACCTTAACAATATATCTTAGGATTAGCACAATATTGATTTTTAGAGACATTTAGAAGGCCAGGAGCATATTAGATGTTACTTCTTAGAAATAGAACCATGCCTTTGATATATTTGTAGTCCTAGTATTGAACACAATAAATGTTTTATAAATTGAATTAAAAAGGCAATGAATTACCATGTTTAAGAGGTTAGAGGTATGATTTTAGATTATGAGAATTATAGCACCCTGGCGAAGAATAAATCCAGAACCAAGACCACAGAATAAATACTCAATAGTAGTTAACACTATATTGCCATATATCTGTCTAAATGCACCCTTGCCTTTAAAGTCGCAACTTGAAAAGTGCATTACAGTTGTTCAAATCCTATTGAAAAAGTACATTTAATCCAGTTATCATTATGCATTATGCATTGGACAGTGAGTTTCTTAATACTAAGAATTGAAAATTACTCTTATTTGGAGTGTGCTCAAATAGCAAATTATATTTCCCACCATTTGTTATGACGTGGAATAAGCAATTGTTCATCACTGACGTAGTTACACACTAAACTCCAAGAAGATAAGGAGTTAGTGTCTCTATATGAAAGGCTTGCACATATTGGCACACAACAGACATGTGACAGAATTATAGAATATCAAAATTACAACAATATTAATAGTTATTTATAATTTGGCATTTTATGAAATCTAATAAAATATGGTGCATCAATAGTAAAATAGTACATTACACTACTTATTGAGCCATCATTTTGTGTTGAAATTGAACAGTACACTTGGAATCAAAACAAAACAATTATTTTATATTGAACTTAAAGCACATGGGATTACTTAACTGATTCATTTGGCCACATGTTTTGCCATTTGCTAAACATAATGTAAATAGATTCTTTTCCCTTACTACTTTTCAACATGACTGATTGCGATGAGAGGACCCAGATGAATCATTTCTCAGATTCTAGAGTTTTATTTGTGTTGACACCTACTTTCATGCTTTGATGCACTCACTTATTCTTGGGGCATTCTTTAGTCAGAATATGTTGTTGTTGTTGTTGTTGTTGTTGTTGTTGTTGTTGTTAGGAGCCGTTGAATCCGTCTGACGCGCAGGGATTCCATGTATAACAGAGTGAAACACTATTGGCTCTTGTACCAGCTTCACAGTTGTTCTTATGTTTGAGCTCATCAATGCAGCTACTGTGCCACTAAATCTTATTGAAGATCTTCTTCTTTTCTGTTGCCCTGATACTTTCCCACGCATGATCTACTTCTCCAGGGACTGGTACCTCCTGACATTGTGTCCATAGGCCATGAGACCAAGTCTAGGCATCTTTGCTTCTAAGAAGCCTTCTGGGTGTACTTCATCCAAGCTAGATTTGTTTGTCCTGTAGGCAGTTCATGGTACTTTCAATATTCTTCTCCAGCACCATAATTTGAATGGATAGATTCTTCAACGGTATTCCTTATTCAGTGTCCAAGTCTCACATGCGATGAGGCAATTGAAAATAGCCTGGCTTGTGTCATGCTTTTCCATATCCCAAGGAGATCTTCTGCAGCAAGTTGATCTGTGCAATGTGTGTTTTGATCTTTTGACAGCTGCTCCAGGCACATTGGTTTTGGATCCAGGCAAGAAGAAAACCTTGACAATTTCAATCTTTTCTCTGAGTCAGAATTTGAAATTTTTTCTTTGTTATTTTTATTCCTTTTTCCTTCCACTTCAGATCTGAAAACAATCAACAATAAGTACAAATAAAAGCTTTTGTATTTCTGTCCTGTAGTTGGAGTTTGCTTGGAGACACTGACTCTTTGAGAATCTTCCAGAAGAGGACGTTCTGTTGGGGATAACTCCTAACTCAGGCATATCAGCAATGCCCAAGTGCAGGAGTTGATTCCATGCGATCCAGTAATCTATTTTCTCACTTAGGGCTTAGAAGAAAATGAATCAAAGAGATATATCAAGATAGAAAAAAGAAGTGATCATTATCAACACATTAGCATTTCTATAATATACAAATGTTCCGTGAAATGGTACAGAACAAACAATACAACCAACTAAATAAAAAATGTTGCTTAAATAGGTAGTATTAAAATACAAGAAAAAATCTTAACAATAACTGTAGAAGATCAAGAAGATGGCAGCAGGATTTTACAATGTCTGAGGAATCTTGGTGACTCAAGGTTGAGTGGTTGGCTGCTAACAGAAGTGCTGGTGGCTTGAACCCACAGCTCTTTGCGGGATAAAGGCAAGCCAACCTGCTCCTATAGTGATTAAAGTCTTGGAAATTTTATGGGGTAGTTTTACTCTGTCCCATAGGGTTGATATGAGTCACAATCAACTCAATATTCATGGTTTTTTTTTAAATTTGATAATTGAACTACAACCCTAAGGTGACTATCTATAGATAACAGACTATGAACTTATAGATAAGTCCTTCTAGGTAAGGACGCTAAGTTTCTTCTGAGAATGAATAAAAACCAAACATTTTTCATAAAGCAAATCCCCCAAACCAAGAGAACAGGCAAATAAATTAAAAAACCAAAGTAGCCAGAATGAAAAGGAATATCATGAGCGCATCACTTTAGCTAACCTCCGAAAAATAAATGTTTCAGACTTTATTTCTAGAGCTCTAAATATCACTCTGAAAATAAGAACTATCAATAAAACCAATGATATAGAATGTTTAAGTAAAGGAAAGAGCAAGCTATACGAATGGTATATATGAGATTCTTTTCCAACACCATAATGCAAAGGGATCACTTCATAGTTACTCCTCCTGACTCCTTTGCAAATGCATGCAAGGTGACCTCGGTCCTTAATGTAACACCGATGCTTTCCAAACTCGGAAGATATCATGTGGAGCAGATTTGCTCAATGAAATTAGACATCATTTGATTTCTTGACTGTTGTTTCCAACCAATGGTACTAATTGTGGATGAAGTAAAATAAAATCTTTGCCAATTTCAATCACTTCTCCATTAATCATGGTATTGTTTATTGGTGTAGTGGTGAGATTTTTGTTTTACATCCAGGTCTAATACAGACTGATCTTAGTGAGTGCTTCAAGCCATCTTCCCTTTCAGTAAGCAAAGTTGCGCCCTCTGAATATCACAGATTAATGAAACATCCTCTAATTCGGTTGCTGAATTTTTATTCATGCAGTTAAGTTTCTCAGATTATTTGTCCAGTAGAATGATTGAATAACTATGGCAAATGTATCCAACCCTCATAAACATACACACACACACACACACACACCTACCTTTCCTGATTTTAAACTAGTCATTACCCCACTGCTGTGTTTAAATGACCGCCTCTTGACCTACAGCTAAAGTTCATTCATCTGATATCGCTTGGTCCATATGGTCTGTCTTTTACATCTGACCTGAATTTCTGGCAACTCTGTATACATCCCCAACTGCAGCAACTTTTAAATTATCTTTTAAAAATGTTATTTGTATGTGATATTATTCGATAATGTCCATATTCTGTTGGCTCACTTTTCTTTAAAATGGGCACAAATATGTATTTCTTCCAGCTTAGCTGTTTTCATATTCCTTTGCATGGATGTGAGCGCTTTCAGTGTCGCATCCCTTTGGTGAAACGAATCAATTGGCATGCCATCAATTCCTGGAGACTTGATTTTCACCAATGTCTTCAGCTTGAGTTGGACTTTTCATTTAATATCATTAGTTTTGGAACATATGCTAACCCTTAATGTGATTAAATATCAAAATTTTTTATACAGTGACTGTGTATTACTTCCATTTTCTTATGATGATTTTTGCATAATTTGGTACTTTACCCTTAAAGTTCTTCAATACTGTACTTCAAAGATTATACACTTCCTTCTTTCCTTTCAGTTGGAGAAATGGCAAGCAAGTTCTTCCCTTTTGGTTTTCTACTCTAGCTCTTTGCACATTAAATTATAGTATTTTGTCTTCTTCATCTGCTTTTTGAACTCCTTTCTTCAGTTTGTTTACTTTATTAATTTTTCCTTATGCATTAGCTACTCTATGTTCCATTTTGGTTTTTTTTTCTTCTTTTCCGTCTTTTAATGAACTTTTGCTGTCTTCATAGATGGTACCCTTTATCGCATCTGGTCTTCACCATTAGGGTTCAGTGGGTTAAATCTATTTTTGATTTAATCTCTAAATTCAGGGGGAGAATCTCAAGGTCACATATACTTGCACAACATAACTGCCTGTCATCCTGTCTACGAATACCATAGGTGTTCAGATTAGCAATGCACCTGATGATTGCATCACTTTATAGAATGGTAGAAAAACACTACACTGATATTCATGGCATAGCTGTTAGCATACACTTTTGGGTGACACAAGATAACTCATACAACAATCTTTAGAAATAAAACCAAAGCTCTTTAATGGATTATAACTCATCAGGGACATACAGAGATTTACCAAGACTATAAATCTTGAAATATTGTTTTTTAATTATCTTACTGGGGACTCATACAATTGCCATCAGCATTCTCAAAACATTTGAGCCCTTGGTATCAGCTCCACATTTTTCCATTCCCCACTCCCCCATGAACACTTGATAATTTATAAATTATTATTTTATCATATCTTACACTGCCCGACATCTCCCTTTACCAACTTTACTGTTGTCCATCCCCCAGAGGGGAGATTGTATGTAGATCCTTGTAATTTAGTTCCCCCTTTCTTCCCCACCTTCCCTCCACCCTTCCAGTATCACCACTCTCACCACTGGCCCTGAAAGGGTTATCTGTCCTGGATTCCCTGTTTCCAGTTCCTATCTTCACCAGTGTACATCCTATGGTCTAGCCTGGCTTGTAAGTTAGAATTGGGATCATGATAGTGGTGGGGGAGGAGGAAGCTTTTAAGAACTAAAGGAAAGTTGTGTATTTCATCCATGCTACACTGCACCCTGAGTGACTTGTCTCCTCCCCACTACCTCTCAGCAAAGGGATGCCAAGTTGCCTACAGATGGGTCTTGGGTCACCAACCTGCACTCCCCCTTCATTCACGATGATATAATCTTTTGTTCTTTAGTGCTTGATACCTAATCCCTTCAACACCTCATGATCACAAAGGCAGATGTGCTTCTTCCATGTGGGCTTTGTTGCTTCTCAGCTAGATGGCCTCTTGTTTACCTTCAAGCCTTTAAGGCTCCAGACACTATATCTCTTGATAGCCGGGCACCATCAGCCTTCTTCACCACACTTGCTTATGCACACATTTGTCTTCAGCGATTATGTCAGGAAGGTGAATATCATGCAACATCTGTTTAAAAGAACAAAGTGTTCTTGTATGGAGAGAGTACTTGAGTGGAGGCCCAACGTCCATCTGCTACCTTAATACTAAACCTATAAATATATGCAGATAGATCCATTTCCACATCATCATATATAAATACATTTATATATGTACATGCCTGTATTTAGGCCTCTATAGATGCCCTTTGCCTCCTAGTTATTTCCTCTATTTCCTTTTACTTTCCTCTTGTCCCGCTATCATGCTCAGCCTTCATTTGGGTTTCAGGAATTTCTCTTGCATACATTGCCCTTGATCACTCCTTACCAGTCCTCCCACTCCCTCCTTGCCACTAGTTTTGAATCACTTGTTGTTCCCTTGTCCCTGGGTTGGTTAACACCACTCCCTTTCCCCCACCTCCCACTCTCCCATGTCCCTCTGGAACCATCAGTCCTGTCGTTTTCTTCTCCAAATTGTTTATCCAGCCTATATTATCTAGATAGACCTCCAGAGATAATAATATAAAAACAAGACAGCACCAAACAAAGTGGCACAGAAAAACAAAAAGGCGACAGCAACAACAACAAAGAAAGCCTATGCCATACAAAATGAAAAAAAAAAAGAAGAAGAACCTATTGATAGTTCAAAATCTGTTTGTTGACCTTTAAGAGCCTTTAAGTAGGCCCCAAAGTCTACCTTTGGCATTTCCTCAGGACTTCCTTGTTCTGCTCCCCTTGCTATTCTGTTGCACGACCTTAGTATTTCCCCTCGGTGAGGTGGGATCAGCTTGATATTTACGGGAACAGATAGCCTCATCTTTCTACTCGGGAGTGATTAAAAATATTAATATTAAAAGACATATTTTCAACCTCCATTTTAGTAATTTCCCAATTGCTAATTATCCAATACAGAGATTATAGCATACTTTTTTCATTATACAAATTTTTAAAATATATACTGTATATGCTCCACTGGTTTATATGCAATACTTTACAATGTGAAGCACAGGGAATCACATTTGGAGAAAGAAAATGAACAGTCCTTAGACCTGGGACTAATATATGACAATATATTTATTCTACAGAGAATAAACATCATCACAGAACCTATTACTAGAAAAATATTAACTGGAAAAGAGAAAAAAAATCTTGAAAAGAACACTGGGCCTAGGATGTCTATTTGAATTGATATATTAAAGATTAATTAAGGATATGGAGTAAGGCATCCTCTGGGGAAATATTCATTATAAAAACTATTCTAATTATGGCACAGTAACTATCACTGGAATTATTTTTTAGTCCAGATTTTTAGGATTTGGTGTACCCCATAGAGATAGTGCTGTCTTTGAGAGAGCAAACTCTGAAAGATCAGTATCATTGACACATCATCAAGTATGTGAGAGTTATGTTTTATATAAACGTAAGGGGCCAGGCATCCCCATGATACTAAGAGAGTGTAGTTGCATCCCTGATGAGATCTTCTGTGATGAACTCAGCAATTGTGAGAAGGTAGAGTACCACTTCCTTAATCTGGCCACAGACTTGATACAATTGATGAAGTTTCATTCAGTGTGTGGTCTACTCATCCTACAGATCGATCGACACTGAGTGGAAACTAGCTCCCTTCTTCTGGACCTGGGACTTCTCTCTAGTGAATCAACCTCCTGTTACATCACCCGCTGATCCCAGGAACCATCAGCGGACGGCTGACCTTGCATTCATTCAGCTCTGTATCCACCAGCCTGTGGTCTTCCTGCTTCACCTTTGTGCTTCCTATTTACAACATCTGCAGCTACGGTAGTCATGAGAAGCCTCTAGCTTGCATCGTCAATTGGACTATGCATACCCACTCCCACAACAGGGTAAGTTATTTCTTAACACAAATCTATTCCTATATGCTTATATATATTTATACATATGTCTGTCACTGGTTTTATTTCTCTAGAGAACCTAGCCTAACAAAATACGAAAGGAAAGATCTCAGTTCCTTCTATTCATTGTGCGAACAGAGTCACATAAATGCAGTTGTATTGTTTTTGACATTAATAAAAAATTACTTATCAGTCAACAAAATAGATACGGCAGTAAAACATTTACATGTTCACAAGGAAACTGAGAGGATTAAGTTATGAATCACACATGAGAGTATAATTTAGAAGGAAAACTTAAGGGAGGGGTTGAGGTGTAAGAATCCCTTATTAGTGAGACTTTTATTTATTAGAGATGTATTCTTTCTCAAGATTTCAGTTACTTGGTCTCGTGGTGCAATTTATGTCCTTGGTTTGCAAACTGGTTTCTCACTGTGTGTTAACTGGCCTACCTAGGGGACCTCTTGTACCTTGAAATCAGTATCTATAGACCCAAATTTATTATTTAATCTCCAGAATAATCATAAACGTCTAGTGACTTCATGCTTTTATTAATGATAATTGCTGTCTAGAACTTTTTCAGATTGAAGCTTCTGAAACATCCTGGTCTCATTTCTACATTTCTCCTGATAAGTTTCAAAATCCTCATTTACCTCAACAATGCTGCTATATTCTGATTTCCATTTTCATTTTAGGTAGTAATATTGATGATGAAAATACGAGGGAATTTTTCAAAGTTGCTAGAAAAATACTATCACTTTAACACTGTTGTTTTTCCCCATAAATTTTTGTAGCTCCTCATATTTTTTTTCATCAAAGTCATCTGCCAACATGTAGGCACACTCAATTTTCATTTATCCTGACCTACACTGTCAGAAAAGATGTCTGACTCAAATGATGATACTCTTGCATAATACATTCAATGGCTATCGTGGTCTTTATAATTTGGTATGATTCTATCCTTTGGAAATACAAGCTTTTGTTTTTTAACTATATTCTGAGGTGATTACATTATTTTTCTTGCATAATAATTCCTAGAGCCTGTGTACATTTTCAGATCCATAGCTTAGTCTCTATTATACCTTATCCCTTGATCATCACACTGTTGGCTTCCTTCCTGCAATCCTTGGCTATTAAAAGATAGAGTATCTGGGGTCTTAAAGTCTTAAAGGTAAACAAGCGGCCATCTAGCTCAGAAGCAACAAAGTCCACATAGAAGAAGCACATCAGCCTGTGTGACCACGAGCTGTCAAAGGGATCAGGTATCAAGCATCAAAGAACAAAAAATCATATCATTGTAAATGTGGGTGAGTGCTGAGTGGAGACTCAAAGCCCATTGGTAGGCAACCAGATACTCCCTTACTGAAGAGTTGTGAGGAGGAGATGAGTGAGTCAGGGTACAGGGTAGCAATGATGAAACATATAACTTTCCTCTAGTTCTTAAATGCCCCTGCCCCAACACTCATGATCCAATTCTACCTTACAAATCTGGCTAGACCAGAGGATGTACATTGGTACAGATAGGAACTGGAAACACAGGGTATCCAGCATAGATGACTCCTTCAGGACCAGTGGTGAGAGTGGCAATGCCTGGAGGGTGGAGGGAATGTGGGGTAGAGAGGGGGAACTGATTACAAGAATCTACGTATAACCTCCTCCCTGGGGGATGGACAGCAGAGAAGAGGATGAGGGGAGACATCGGACAGTGTAATACATGACAAAATAATAATAATTTATGAATTATGAAGGTTGCATGAGTTAGGGGGGAGTGGGGAGGGAGGGGGAAAATGAGCAACCGATATTAAGGGCTTATGTAGAAGGCAACTATTTTAAGAATGATGATGGCAACAAATGTATATATGTGCTTGACACAATGGATATATGTATGGATTGTGATAAGAATTGTATGAGCCCCCAATAAAATGATTAAAAAATAATAATAAAAAGAAATACTATTTTAAACCAAATCTTAACAATTACTAAATAAGGAGGTTTCAAAAAGTTATAGAAACATGTATTTTCCCCATGAATTTTCCCATGAACTTAATGTATCCCACAGCAGATTTGGGGGGAGCATCTCACTGTGTAAGTCCACACATCCCCCAAATCCTCAGTTGTTGCACAGTAGTCAATTGTGTACAGGGGCTGTTCAAATTATCATGGAGCAAAGTCCAAAGCACGGGAGCTCAGTTCAACTCAGCATTCCAAATTTTATTTTATTCATTAATTAGGATAATTAACTATTTGATTATATAATGAATTGCCCTGGACTGGGCAACAGAAAGGGAAGGGGAATGTGTTTAATGTGAGAAATAAATAATCAAAAGGGAAGTACCTCAGGATCAAGGAAAAATCATAAAAGGAAAAGAAATAATGAAAGTCACTCAGTGGTACAAACAATGGATACACTCAGCTGTTAAACTTTAAATTCTTAATTGAGAGACATATTGGAATAAAGATCTGGTGAGGTACTTAAAAATAAAAGTAATCATTAAAGACATTGTGAGATGTTTCTCTTTTGACACAGAGTCAACATGAGTCAAAATTGACCCCATAATAACTGATAGTAAAGAAAATGATAGAGAAATAAGGAATATGGGCCCCAAAACAGACAAGGGCAGGACAGATGGGCAGCACTATCATATTGAGAAGATTGTGGACCATGTCTGCCTTAGACTGGGAGAGAAGCAGAAATACTGAGTGATGCTTTTGAGACTGTGGCTGTGTAGATGGTGTTAAGAGAGAGGAGTTTTGAGGGAATGGACAGAAATATGTGAACGTCATATTTGATGGCTCAAATTTATGATAAATTGACAAAAAATCATCTTCTGGTATAGAAAAAGAATCAGCAAGATGATGATTGAAAGAAAATAAAATGAGTTCATAATATTTCTGATAAGAAAGTGGATAAGCGGTGCATAAGCAAATGTGGTGAAGAAAGCTGGTGGTGCTTGGCCATTAAAAGATATAGTGTCTGGGGTCGTAAAGGCTTGAATATAAACCATGGCCAGCTAATTGAGAATCAACAAAGTCCACATGGAAGAAGCACACCAGCCTGTGTGATCATTAGGTGTCGACAGGATCAGGTATCAGTCATCAAACACCCAGAACAAAAATCAAATTGATGTGAATGAGGTGGGGGGGGGGGGAGCAGAGTGGAGACCCAAAGCCCATCTGTAGACAATTGGACATCCCCTTTGAGAAGGGTCACAAGGAAGAGATGAGCCAGTCAGGGTGCAGTATAGCACTGACGAAAGATACAACTTTCCTCTAGTTCTTTAATGCTTCCTCCCCACCACCCACCCCCACTATCATGACCCCAATTCTACCTTAAAAATCTGGCTAGACCAGAGCATGTACAATGGGACAGATAAGAACTCCCAACACAGGAAATCCAGGACAGAGAAACCCCTAAGGACCAATAATGAGAGTAGTGATGCCAGGAGGGTGGGGGAAGGTGGAGGGACCAAGAGGGAAGCGATCACAATGATTAACATATAACCCCCTCTCAGGGGGACAGACAACAGAAAATTGGGTGAAGGGAGATAGCAGACATTGTAAGAAATGAAAAAAATAATTTATGAATTATCAAAGGTTCATGAGGAAATGGGTGAAGGGAAAATGAGATGATACCAAGGGCTCAAGAAGAATGAAAATGATGATGGCAGTGTGTGTACAAATGTGCTTGACAAAATGGATGGATGTATGGATTATGATAAAAGCTGTAAGAGGCCTCAAGAAAACGATTTAATTTTTATAAGTGGATAAGAACTCAAAAAAAAGGGGTGTGTGTGAAAATACTGCTATACTGCAATGAGACCCAGCTAAAAAGAAGTTGCAAGGATTTAAGTGACCTTGTTATTATGATTTTCCTTGTTTTATGCACAATACTTACTTATCTGGGTAATTAAGACATTAATTACTTATACAATATTAGAGAAAAATTAAATATAAACAGTACTGAATCTAATGATTAACATTATGCTTATCTACAAATGCACACATATGTTGTTATATATTTAAGTTACATTATAAGTAAATTATAATATAAATGTATTATTATAATATTTATTCTTTTACTAGTAGTTTTATTTATATGTTTTCTATCCATTTTCTTCTTGTTTGCTCTAGAATTTACAATCCAAGTCAATATTGTCTTCAGATTTATACTGATTTGGTTCTAGTGAGATATAGAAATTTTATTCCTAAATAACTCCATTTTTTCCCACACTGCTCTTGTGTTACTGATTTTAGTTATTTTTATTTGTGTGTGTTACTGATATTGTACATAAAATATCTGTGTGTGTAACAAACATAGCAGAATGTTCCTTTAAATTTTATTTTATATAATCACATGAATTCTAAAGAAGGTGAAGAGGAGAGCAAGTATGTACTCACAGTGCTTTTATATGCAAATTATTTATCAGCTCTCATATTCTAACTTTTAAGAAGTAGCAGTTATTTTGAAATTTGTAATTGTTTATAGAAAATGTATGCAGAATAGCAAGTCTAATATGAAGCCATTAATGAACTATTTTAATTTTAAGGGTTTTATTAAAATGATTCATGTACTATACAGTTCAATGGTTTAATATGTTGAAAAGAGATGCACAATCATCATCACATTCAATTTTAGAACATTTTCTTCATTTTTGTACTCATTATTATTAACTCCCCATTTCACCTAATTCCCTCTGCCATAACCCTAGGAGACAATTTGTCTCAAAAGATTTACCTATCCTGGATTGCATCTAAGGAAAATCATATACCCCAAAGAGATCCTAATTGCAACAACAAATAAAACACAGAAAAATCTCAATCCAAATTAAATTGAAAAATTTTAGAAATAGAACAAGTTAAAAATGAGACAAAAGAGAAAACAAATGACAAGGTGTCAAATTTTAACCTAAGTCTACCTGCATTGCTTCACTTTCTGATGCACTATGCTTGCCACCCCTGGTCAATGACCCAAACAATTAAATGGAAGCTCCTGGGCACTCTGCAAATTAATGTTTTGGCTTTTGCTGTCATCAATAGCATTCTACAAGCTGTGTGCTCAGATTCTAAGCTCTAATACAATCCCCTCCACTGACTCAGTGACCGTATAAGTCAGAGGTTCTCGACCTGTGTGTCACGACCCCTTTGGGGATCAAACGACCCTCTCACAAATATTTCACAATATATAATTACATAATGTTTTGTGATCAATCACAATGCTTTAATTATGTTTAATTATGTTCAATTTATAACAATGAAAATACATTCTGCATATCGGATATTTACATTATGATTCATAATGGTAGAAAATTTACAGCTATGAAGTAGCAATGAAAATAATGTTATGGTTGGGGGGTCACCACAACATGAGGAACTGTATGAAAGGGTCATGGCACTAGGAAGGTTGAGGACCACTGCTACAAGTGCACAGTAGAACTGCCTCTGAGTTTCAGAGACTGTAACTATTTATAGAAATGGAAAGCCTCGCCTTTCTCCTGAGGAGCAGCGAGTGGCTTAGAACTTGGATTTTAGAATTATAATACATGTTGTTGTAGTTCTTATTTTTGTTAGGTGCCATTGAGTTGATTACAACTCATAGCGACAATATGCACAACAGAAAAAATACTGCACTACCTTGCACCATCTTTACAATGTCCCCATGTCTGAGCCCATTGTTGCAACCACAGTGTCAGTCCTTCTCGATGAAGGCCCTCCTCTTTGTCACTGCCCCTCCACATTACCAAGCACGATGCCCTTCGCCAGGGACTGATATCTTCTGTCAGTACGTTCAAAGTATGCAAGATGAGTCTAGCCGTCTTCACTTCTGACTATAGTTCTTCCATGAGAGATCGGTTTGTCCTTTTAGCAGTCCATGGTATTTCCAATATTCTTTCTAGCACCACAATTCAAACACATTGATTTTGCTTGAACTTCCTCATTCAATGTCCAACTTTCACATGAATACAAGGCAATTGAAAATGCATGGCTTGGGTCGGGTACACTTTAGTTCTCAAAGTAACATACTTGCTTTTCAATATTCTAGAGAGATCTTGTACAGTAGATTACAGAGTACAACACATCTTTTGATTTTTGACTGCTGCTTCCATGAGCACTGATTGTAAATGCAAGCAAGACAAAATCCTTGGAAACTTCAACCTTTTCCCCACTTATCATGATGCTACCTCTTGATCCAGGTGTGAGGATTTTGATCTCCTTTACACTGGGTAATAATTCATACTGAAGGCTGCAATCCTTGATCTCCATCAACAAGTGCTCCAAGTCTTCCTGGTTTTCAACAAAGAATGTGTGTCATCTGCATACTGCAGGTTGTTATTAAGCCTTCATCCAATCTGGATACTACATTCTTCTTCATATAATCCAGCTTCTCTGATGATTTTCCAGCATGCAAATTGAACAAGTATGGTGAGAGGAAACAACCCTGATTTTAAATGAGGTAGTGGTTCCCTGTTCTGTTTCCATGGCTGACCCTTGATCAATGTTAAAATTCTTCATGAGTGCAATGAAGTGTTCTCAAATTCCCATTTTCTCAATATAGTCGAACACTTTTGCATAGTCAGTAAAGCATTTCCATGTCCTCTTCTGAATCCTGGCTGAACCTCTTGCAGTTCCCAGTTAATGTCTTGCTCCAACTGTTGTTGGATGATCTTCAGCAACATTTTAATTGCACGCAATAGTAATAATGTTGTTTTATAGTTTGAGCATTCGGTTAGGTCACTTTTCTTTGGAAGGAGTACATATATCAATCACTTCTAGTCAGTTGGCTATGTGGCTGTCTTCCACATTTATTGGTATAGGCTATTGAGTGCTTCCAGGGCTTTGTTAGCTTGCTGAAACATTTCAATTGGTATGCCATCAATTACTGAAGCCTTGTTTTTTGTTGTTGTTGTTGTAGAAGCCTTGTTTTTGGCTAATGCATTTAGTGCCTTTTGAACTTCTTTCTTGACTACATTGGTTTTTGCTTAAATGCTACCTCTGGAAATGGTGGACTGTCAACTAGATCCTTTAAGTACAGTGACTCTGTGTATGCTTTCCACATTCTCTTGGTGCTTCCTGCACTGTTCAATATTTTTTCCCATAAAATCTTTCAAGATTGCAACTTGAAGCAATCCATGGTTTGGTAATAATTTCTTTCCAAAGAATTACTATCAGACTAGTCTCAAGGAGTGGGAGATTAATAATGTTCCAAATGTCCAACTCTTCCAAGATGTTATTCAACTCCTTTCTCCCACCCACTTCTCCTGCCATTCCTCCCTTGAGTATAGTCCATCACATGATTGATAGAAATGATTATTGGGAAGTATGAAAATAGAGAGTTTATAAGCCTTGCCTTCAGGTTTTAAATTTTGAATCATTAAATGGTTTTAGGGCAGGCCTACAAAGAAGGCTCTGAAAAGAGAAGGCCCACCCAGTGTCTTGAGTGCTCAGGACATTCAAAGGTGAAGAGACTTACCTAGCGGACTCTGGACAGATAGAAAATAAAATAAAATAGTAACTCCTGGTTTTGTTTCTCTAGAGAACCCTGCTTGACACAAAAACATAGTTACCTTCCAAATGTAATTTGCTTCCGTAATGATTACATTCCTGGAAACCTTTGGGTGAAGGTCTATTCTCTTTTATTAGGTTGTTTTGTGTCAAAATCAACTCAATTATATAAAATAACAATAACCAAACTCACTGCCATCGAGTCAATTTTGACTTACGGTGATCCTATAGAGCAGGTTAGAGCTGGCCCGGTAGGTTTCCAAGACTGTAACTCTTTATAGGAGCAGAAAACCCATCTTTCTCCTGTGAGCAATAATAGCATGTATGTAATGCTCAATTGTATGTTTTATTTCTTTCAAAAGTCATAACCCTGTATTACTTGCTTTATAAGTCTTCAATAGTTTTTATGCCTTTGTAAAATATGTAGCTTGAATAGCTATTTAGCATGAGAGAGTTATAATTCCAGCCAACCAGTTACAGGTATCTATGGAAATGATTTCTCATTCCCCCCAAGTTTCTGCCTTGCTCATTCCTTCTAGAATCCACAAAGATTTCCCCCCTTAAGTTCCATGGCAGGCTTTGAAATGTTCTTTCTCCGATACAAAATTTTGGATCATTTTCTATTGCTTATTTCCAGACCCTGATATTGTGCACTATCTGCATTTCCACCCATCCCCCAAATCCACCTCTAGTAAACCCAGAAGCCTTGCCAGGACCTCCTGTTTTTATCTCCTCTGGTTTTCTCACATTACCATATCCTTTCCTAACCCAAAGTATCTCTCTATGGATCACATTCTGTTTCCTCTAAATCTCTGAAATGCATTATTAATTAAGCATTTTCCATGTTATCTGCCTTATGAGGAAGCTTTTTGATACTTTAAAACTTAACTTCCTAGAAAGGATGAGCTTGCCTTATTTGAAATTGAGGCTAATAGCAAAATGCATAGCCAACTTTTCTATTGCATAAGTTACATGCAGCATATATCTAACTTAATTGACAAGAAGCACTTAAGTGAAATCGAGGAAGTAGATTCAGCTTGCTGAGGAAGGAGAAATGAGGAGGAAGTCAAAAAAGGTTGAGTATAGCTAACTATAGATTTTTTTTCTGTGAAGTATAGGAAAGAAATGTTATCAGATTAAGCACTGATTCCTCAATGGATTTGTTTATGACTTTTCCCCTTGACTTAACTTAATGACTGTGTATTGAGCACCAATATATCCAGAACTAGGGAATTGTATTGGGGACTGGGGGTATCTTAAGGATTTGCCTTCATGGAACTTAGTTGGAGTAGAAGAAGAAAGAAAGATAAATAAGTACACATTGAATAACTATTTGATGAAATAGTGAGATAAGTGAGTTAGTGAGGTCTTTGGTGGAGCAAAGCATTTGTTGTCCAGGAGCTCAAGTTTACTAATTGACCTCAAGGAAGGTACAGCCTGAACCACTTGTATTTGCTTTTATAGTAATAAAAAGGGATGCTTGTTTACTGAGGTCTATATCACAAACAGTGCTCTAAGTTTTTAAAGTATGTTAACTTATTTATTTCTCACAACATCATTCTGAGGAAGAAGCTACTCGTGTTTTACAGATGAGAAAATTAAGGTCCAAATACGAATTAGTTTAAGGCAGCAGGACAATTAAGTGGCAGAACAGACGAAGACACAGATATTACAGAAATTAATACATTTTGAAAAGGTGGAGTAATAATATGAAAGTCATGCAGAGGGAGATTTCAGTGAAAAGGGAAATGACAAGGAACTGGATATTTTATAATTACTCTTCATCAATTTACCTATTTACTTCTAAACACAGCAAATGACTTCCATGTGTAGTTCTAGTTTTATTTAGACAAATGCGGTGTCATTTGAACAATATTGCCTTATGTTTTACCCAAGTTTCAAAAAATAGCTCTAATGTATTTTCTGAAGCTAAGACTTTTAAAATGCTATATGTATATAAGATGCTATATAAAGTGTTTCATTGTTCACATAAAATAAAAATTGGATTAGGAACTGAATTAAGTGATGGTTCACTAAGTAATAAAGCGAATTAAATATTGATCCTGTATACTTTTAGAATAAAAAATACTGTCATGTCTGAAGGTGATATTCAGTATTCCTGACCCTATAGGACACATAAACTAGGATTTATCTAAAATAAATAATACAAAGAAAATACATTTTATATCTTAATGTGATGAGTGTTAAAAATACATCAATTTGCTGCTATAGAAAACCTGTCATGTATCCACTGTTGAGAAACGGTAAGCTGGCAATAAAGTGATGTAGACATTTGAGTGATTAGGAAATCAGGGTGGCAGCAGATGAGTGTGTGAAGGATCCCACTTTACATTTTATATTTGATTGTGATTCCCTCTTGCTCAAGGTGCTGACAGTGGTAGAAGCCAGAAAATACATAGTTTTGGAGAGATGATCACACATTGGAAAATCTAAAGTTGAATAATGTCAAATGAGGTTTTAACTATAAAAGAAAACTGCTCTTTTTTAATGAATAGATAAACGGAAGAGGAGGCAGTACAAGTGGGAGTCCAGGATATTATATGGGTCAGGAGATTATTTCAACATGTAATTGAAGATGACGTCATTAATTAAGAGAGCAGCAAATAAAAACATATGAAAAAACTAAACCTGTAGAATGGGGACCATATGGTTGTGAGTGGATGAAGAGCATGAAGGACTGAGTTAGTGCAATATCACCAAAAAGTATATTGTGATTGACATTTTCTGTATCTTCCGCAAATCTACCCTGTTCTGTTCTCTGTGTTTACCGACTTTAGCTGTCCAGTCATGCGGAAATGGCATGGGGTCAATGTCTGAACTCCTCTGACTTCAGTAGGGAGAAAAAGGAGAATCCAACTCCAAACCAGCCCAAGACCAGTTCCACAAGACAGACACCAGACATGCCTCGGCCCTTCCCCCTTCTTTCTTCTGACACAGACTTTTCCTCCAGGGCATCCTACAGCTCTGCTGGGGTGGACAATCGTTACAGTGGCAACATGGAACTCAGCCAATGCTCATCACCAGTCAGGATCAGAATGGGTTCCAGCTAGAATCTTTTGCCTAAAGTAGTCCTTCTTCTCAGACAGCCCGCAGACCTCTTGCTCTGGTCCCCAGCCTCTCAGCCATGTGGTCCCTTGGCCCCTGCCTTGCATTCTGTCTGGAAGTCCACTGTTCTACTTCATGATCTCACGGTGGCTTCTCTGCTCTGTGTCTAGTTTGAACTTGGACTGACCTGCGGTACCTTTCCTACTTCCATGAATTTGGACAGGGATCTCACACAGGCCCTATTGGTCGCTTTTATTTCTTGATGATTGTGGAATTCCCTGTTTTCTGTTTCTGATTTCAAAACAAAGTCAAGAAATCAAATGGCAAATCTCTTATACTCAGAGGAATGGCAAAACTGGCCAATCCCCCAGTTCGAGTCGTCTACACTTTATTTGCATGCTCTCACCCTAGTGATCCAAATTCAACTGTATGGAATATAACAAACCGTGGGTAGCATTGAGAGGAGTGTGAATCCTGGAACGTTTACTTGTGCTCCTGGGGAATCAGTGTATGGATCAAGAGGCAGTCATTTGAACAAAGGAAGGGGATACAGAATGGCTTAAAATAAAGAAAGGTGTGCATTAAAGCTGTATCCTTCTCTTATATTTATTTAATCTAGACGCTGAGCAGATAACACAAGACACTGGGAGATATGAAGAAGAATTCAGCGTGAGAATTAGAGTAAAGTTTATTAACAACTGCTAATGACAAAGTTGAATGTTCAAGACTACCAGCTTCTCTGTGGTAGAAAGCTGAGGTTTTCTATTCCCATTAAGAGTTATAGTCTTGAGATGTACACTGGTGCAGACAGGAACTGGAAACACAGGGAATCCAGGGTGGATGATCCCTTCAGGACCAGTGGTATGAGTGGCAATACTGGGAGGATGGGTTGGAAAGGAGGAACCAATTACAAGGATCTACATATAACCTTCTCCCTGGGGGATGGACAACAGAAAAGTGGGTGAAGGGAGATGTTGGACAGTGCAGGATATGACAAAATAATAATTTATAAATTATCAAAATTTCATGAGGGAGTGGGGAGTGGGGATGGGGGGAAAATGAGGACCTGATGTTAGGGGCTTAAGTGGAGAACAAACATTTTGAGAAAGATGAGGGCAATGAATGTACAAATGTGCTTTGCACAATTGATGTATATATGGATTGTAATACGAGTTGTTTGAGTCCCTAATAAAATGATTAAAAAAACAAACAAAGAAACAAAAAAGAGTTATAGTCTTGAAAACCCACAGGTGCTGTTTTACACTGTCCTTTAGGGTCTTTATGAATCTTCTGTTACGCCAGGGCAGTGAGTTAGTTTGTTGTGTTGTTTGTTGTTGTTGTTGTTGTTGGATATGCAGGTAACACAACCTTGCTTGGTGAAAGCAAGGAGTACAGGAAGCACTTGCTAATGAAGATTAATGACTGCAGTCTTCAGTATGGTATGCAATTCATATTGCATTAAAAACTAAAAATACTCAAAAAAGGTTAAAATCATGATAAACTGAGAAAAGACTGAAGTTGTCAAAGACTTCATCTTGCTTAGACTGATCATCAGTGCTCATGGAAACAGCAGTCAAGAGATCTAATGACATGAATTGCATTGGGCTATTAGGCTGCGCAAGCCCTCTTTAAAGTGTTGAAGAGCAAAGAATTTACTTTGAGGGCTAAGGTAAGCCATGGCACTTTGAATCATTTCACATACATGTGAAAGCTGGACATTGAATAAGGATGAACCAAGAAAAATTGATACATTTGGACTATGTTTTTGGAGAAGACTATTGACAGTAACTTGGATTGCAGAAAGAACAAGCACAATTATTTTGGAAGAAGTACATCCACAGTGCTCCTTGGAACTAAGGATAGTGAGACTTCTGCTGTATTTTGGATATGTTATCAGGAGAGACTAGTCCCTTGAGAAGCCATCATGCTTAGTAAAGTGGAAGGGCAGTGAGAAAGAAGACTGAATACCTTGGATTAGATACATTGACACAGTGGTTGCAACAATGGGCTCAAACACAATCGCATTAGGTAGCTGCACAGGACCAGGCAATGCTTCCTTCCACTGGGCACAGGGATGCTGTGAGCCTGCACTAACTTGAGGTTTCCTAGCAGCAATTCATCACTGGGTGGGCATTACAGAGGCTTTAGATTGAAGAATCAGGCTAAATGATTGCATTCACTGCAGGTAGGCTTCCCTGTCATTTGCCTTCTTGGTTTCTGCTTCATACCTAGGCTAAAGAAAAGAAGAAAGGAAACGGGTTACTTTGTTTCTGAATTCCTCTCCACAGAGTTGATTTACATCATGACTCTCTCAAGACATCCTCATCAGCTGGACTGTCTCCTTCAGGGATCTAGTAAGCATCTTTGTCCTAGGTCCAAAAGGGTTAATGCTGGTAACAGTCTTCTGCCAATATTCTCGGGTTACTATACTATGACTTATTGCCTCTCTATATTGTACCAAACTTCAATTGTTTCTAGTCTTTGATTATTTTAATATCAGGATCCTTAGAAATGTTATGTTCAAGGTTTTAAAAAATATTTTAACTCTAAATTTTGTCTTTTCAAAAGATAATCAATGACTCAACTTACCTTCCTGCAACTCAACTTCCTTCATGAAACTTTGTTTTTAAAAGGCAGTGACACCATGGGACAGACATACCTAACCTCCTCTGATTTGCTTATTGCCACAAGGCAGAAGTCAGCCATGCCTCCACCCTCCATTACTTCTTTATTAATTTTGACACCAACCATTCCTCCCATGGCACTGCTTCTGTGGTGGGTTCCACAGTCCGTTGCAATGAGCACACAGAGCTCATAGACAACACTCACAATTAAGGAGGTTTATCAGGAAATGAATAGGTCACCATAAGTCAGGCTCAGAAAACAGTACATTTATAGTCATTAGTCCAGAGCTATGCTTCTCCTCAACCAGCCATCAAGCAGCTCTGGTTCTCAGACTCTTAGCCCCTTGTCATTGGCCTCCCTGAGTCAGGACATCAACCTGCGTGTTGATGTGTCTCAGAGTTCTCTAGTCTCAGGCTACATGAGCAGAAGGTACTCCCTACTCTAAGCCTTCTTTCATAGTCTCTGCTGCATCTGGTCTTGACGCTCTCCACCACTTCAGAGAGACATCTTGGAATACTCTTTCAGTGGTCCCAGGATTTCCGTCTGTGTCCCAGAAGGCTCTTATACACTGAGGTAGGCTTTGATAGAACTGTGGTTTTTGTCTTTTAACTTAACATACCCACAAGAGAAACAAAGGATGGAGTCTTAAGTCACACTCTCTAGTGAAGTAGTATTAAAGATGCCCCCAAGGAAACAGAGTATGTGAACCAAGTCTACAAAGATCAGAACTTAACTCCATTGTCAGGCTGTAACAAACAATCCCAACAAAATGGGATCATATCTGGAGGAACAGAGTCCAGAATTGTAATACATTACATAGAGAATTATGGCTAAAAGGATCATATGAATTGATTATATCTCACTAATGACCCCCTTGGAATTGTTGTGCTTGTTGGGTTCTCTCAAGTAGATTCTGCAACAAAGCAACGCTATGAACACGTTGAGAAATCGGCCGGTCTGACATTCTCACCACTATTGCTTTGTTTGAACTCAGTGTTGAAGTCACTTTATCTATCCTTCTTATTGCGGGTCTTCTTGTTCACCAGCACTAAACTTTAAAACCTTTAAGAAGAAAGGAAAGAAAGAACCAACCAAAGTGGCCGTCAGAAGAAGCTCTGAAACTCATTCATAGAGCAGCGACATCAAATGGAAGAAATGATGATGCAAAAGAGATGGACAGAAAATTTCAAAAGGAAGCTCAAGAAAGCAAAGTAAATATTATAATGAAATGTGCAAAGACCTAGAATTATAAACTCAATGAAATGGTGCAGGCAGCACCAAGAGAAGATGGAGAGAATACACAGAGTCCCTGCACCAAAAAGAACTAGTCCACATTCAACCATTTCGGGAGATAGCACATGAACATGAACCAATGGTTCAGAAGAAAGAAGTTCAAGATTCACTGAAAGCAATGGACAAAATAAGGCTTCAGAAATGGATGGAATATGAATTGAAGTGTTTCAAAGAACTGATGAAGCACTGAAAGCACTTACTTATCTCTACCAGGATATGTGAAAGATAGTTACTTGGCTAACTGGAAGAGATCCATATTTATACCTATTTCAAAAAAAAGGGGGAGGCAACAGGATGCTGAAATTTTAGAACAGTGTCATTGATATCACACGCAAGTGTGATTTTCCTGAAGTTGCTTCTTCGATGGATTTAACACTACATGGACAGGGAGCCGCCAGAGCGTCAGGCCAGATTCAGAAGAGACCACAATAAAGGGATATCATTGGTGAGGTCAGCTGGATCTTGAAAGCAGAGGATACCTGAAAACTGCTTACTTTTATTTTGTTGATTATGCTAAAGCATCTGATCACATGAATCAAAACAAATTATGGACATCCTTGAGAAGAATGGGAATTCCAGAATACTTCATTGTGTTCAACTTTTACATAGATCAAGATGCAGTTGTGAAAACAGAGCAAGGGAGTCCAACAATAGTTTTAAATTAGGAACAGTGTGTGTCAGGTTTATATCCTCTCATCATACTTAGTCAAACTGGATGCTGAGCAAATCATCAGAGAAGCTGTCTTACATGGAGAACAATATGGCATTGGAATTGGAGGAAGGCTTATTCACAACCTGCTATCTGCAGATGAAACCATCCTGTTTGCTGAAAGTCAATAGAACTTGAAGCACTTGATGGAGAAGATAAAGGATTGCAGCCTTCAGTGTGGATTACAACTCAATGTAAAGAAAATGAAAATCCTCACAACATCACGATGCATGCAGAAAAGGTTAAAATTGTCAAAGAAGTTGTCTTGCTTGGATCCAAAATTAATGCTCATGGAAGCAGCAGGCAAGAGATCAAAAGACACAAAGCATTCAGCAAATCTGCTGCACACGAAGCCATCTCTAGAGCTTTAAAAAGCCAGGAAGTCACTTTGAGGCCTAATGTGCACCAGATTCAATCCAGGGTGTTTTCAGTTGCCTCATATGCATGAGAGAAACGGGCATTGGGAAGGAAGATAGAGAATGAATGAATATGTTTGAATGTGGTACCAGGGAAGAATGTTGAAAAGTATCCTGACCTGCCAAAAGCACAAACAAATGTCCTGGGAGAAGTCTGGCCAGAGGACTGCTTAGGTGTAAGGATAGTGAGGTTTCATCTTACAAACCTTAGGAGAGATCATTTGACAAAGAATGACATCATGCTTCGTAAAGGAGAAGGGCAACAAAAAGAGGAAGGCCTCCAATTGACCTCCAGGAGATCAATTGAAGTAGTACCCTCAGCAAGAAGCTCAAGCACAGGAACTATTGTGAAGCTGCTAGAGGACTGGGGTGTTTTCTTCTCTTATGCACAGGGTTTTATGGTTCAAATAGACTCAATGGCGCTCAACAATGACAAACTTTAGAAAACTGGGATTGATACCATCTGATAACATGCCCAAAATACATGATATACAATCATGTCATCCTCTTTGTGGTAGTTATTTAATCTAATCGTTTGTCAATTTGAGAGGATCAAGAGTGAGGAGGTGGAGTCTTGCCTGCCAATCAGGTCATAACCAATGAGGTCTCTGTGTGTGCGTGGCCTCCTGAGGACAAAGTATAGCATTTGGGTGAGGAGAAGTGGTTCCACCAAATGATGACCACTGTTCTAATTGTACAGTAGGCAGTTGAAGAGAACCTTAATGTGGAGTTAAAAATAATTGGTTTGTCTTCATTCAACACTAAGATAGATCCACTGAATATAAATTGACCATTTATAAAGGCAAATGATGTCTTTATGTGATAAATTATTGTTCACTCCTCTGGCATAAGCATTAGCAATGAACTAAATATGTTCTAAAGCAAAGAAACTTGTTTTGTGCGATTTAAAAACATACAACATAAACATAAGGATAACATTTTCTTGAATATATTTATTTGTGCCCTATGTATGACTTCCACTAGGATGTGACTTCTTGAGGTCATAAAACACAAATTTTTCTTTTGGATCCACTTATTAACCCACTATATACCTTTTCAAGTAATGGGTTCTCAATAACTAGAAGTACAATATAGCTTGTGTCTTTATAGCTCTTTACGTTTAGATAAACTAAGCTCGGCAGTGTGCTTCATGGTGCAATCTGTGTAGGCAGGAACTGCCTATAAGTGGACTCAACTCTCAGGAGCCCTGGAGGTGCAGTGATTCCACATCTGTCTGTGAGCTACATGGTCAGAGGACTGAAGGCACCAGTGTTCCCACAGGAGAGAGACAGAGCTTTCGACTCCTGTAAACAGACTGTCAGAAACCCACACGGTGGTTGCTATGAGCTGGCATCTGGATTGGTTTGGGAGATAGGAGAAAATGATACATTAATGAGAGGCAGGGAATTTTAAAAAGAAAGAATTGAGGGAAAATAACTTTATGTGCTGTTAAGTTATTATTTTTTTCTATAAAAAATATATTCCAGCCTTCTTCCCAATGGACACATTGCAATTTCTCCTGGAATTGGCAGTCCCCTTTTATTTACTTCCCTGACTTCTCATTTAAATATCATATACTAAATGATCATTCTCAATTTTACTACTTTTTACTGCCTATGGGCTTTTTTAAAACTCATTTAAAAAGCATTATGGTTTGGTAATGGACTGTCTGAGGATGGAACTGAATTATAATTTTTTTTAAAACTTCAATTTAATCAATGCCAGAGGCTACCCAGAGACACAAGGTTTCTCACAAGAAGTTCTCCTCAACTTGAACTCTCTATGAATTGTTCTTTATTGGAAAAAAAATTCAAAGTGTATACATATGAATGTGTGTGGATAAATATGTAAATATATTTGCATGTGTAATTTTTCATGAATAATTAACATAATGACAGTATCGAGGAATCTTCACCAGTAAAAATGCAGCAGATTTAGCATTGAATCTTCTTCTGCCTTTTCCTTGCTAGGGAACCTCGGTGATGTTACATCACTTTGTTGAGGTACCTATCCGGAAAATGATGAAAAGTCCTACAACTAAACATGATAAAGGAGCTCAAAAACATTAGAATTTCTCTTAAAGGAAAATGAGAAATGTAAAATAAAATAAATAAAATTCCTCGTTGTTATATTTTCACCCTAGAACCCAAAACAACCTAAAGAAAATAATATATTTGTACAGTAACTTATGCTACTTATGTGTATCATCAAAGGAAATACAAGCAAATAGATTTAGTCAGAATTGATTGTAGTATTTTGAAAAATTATATTTAATTATGGTTTTGTTTATATACATGTATAAATTTAGCACAGGGTTAAAACAACAAAATATTCAAAATTTCTGAAAAGATAATAAAGTGAACTATTTATTTTCCTTAAATTCTGTTCCTCTCCAATCTTTCCCTTTCAGCATTTATGATGCCAGTGACCAAATGATTACTCAAACTGCATAGTTCGAATTAATTGTGGCATTTTCTTTCGCTGTCCCTCTTAAAAATCCATTGTTTTTGAAAGTTTAACGGTTTCCTAAGGTAAAATAAATGAAGAGGTAGGTTGATTCTTTAAAATTGCCAAAGGATTACTATTAAGTCATATGGGGTTAATGTCCACAATAGGCCTTAACTCTGTCCTCTTCTCAATAGATTGTAACTATGGTACAAACCACTGTTATCTCCCATTAAGGCTATTACATAGGTCTCCTGGATTAAACATTAGCTTCAGTCAAAGAACCATCCAAAACGGCCTTTGCTTTTGAATAGCTAGTTTCTAAAAGAAAATAAACAAAGAGGTAGGTAGGTTCTATAAAGTTGTCAAAGAAGTGTGCAAGCTCACCACTGTCATGTGATTGTTCTGCTAAGGATTCATGATGGCTGCAGGTGATCCACCTGTCTGGGCAGCAGCATGGAAGAAGGACAAACGGATGTGCTCGCTTCCTTTCAGGGGGCAACCAAAAAGTACAGGAGGTACTTCAATTTACATCGTCTAAAAAATAATCACATGGCCTAGCAAGTTATAATAGGGAATGGAAAATACCTTTAATTCAATATCTATAATTAACAAAGGTAGTTCTGTTTTTATTCGGGCCTAATAGAAAACAATATAACACCCTGTTGCAGTAAGTTCCCCATTTGCTTGGAATGCTTCCGTTCTTAAGCTACGTAAGTCCTCCGAAAGGATCAGTCCCTGGAGAAGGTCATCGTGCTTGGGAAAGTAGAGGTTCAGCCCAACAAAAGCCTTTCAAGCGGTCATTGACTCAATAGCTGTAACAGTGAGCTCCGAAAATAGCAACACTTGTGAGGCTGGCGTAGGACTGGGCTGTGTTGCTTTCTGTTGAACGTGGGGTTGCTATGGGTCAAAACCTAACAGGATTTAAGTATAAACTGCTGGATGTCCCACTTCATGATTTTAGTACATTCTACTTGCTCCTCCGTTGTCGTTGTAAGGTGTCATGTTTTAGGTGCTGACTCCTGGTGACCTTAGGTACAACAGAGGAAACACTGCCCGGTCCTCAACCCTCCTCACAGTGGTCAGTCCCAGCTGTTTACTGCAGCCACGTGGGGTCTGTCCATCTTGTTGGGAATCTTCTTTTTTAACTGACCCTGCACTTGACCGACCATGCTGCGCTGTTCCACGGACAGGCCTTTCCTGCGTGCAAAGAATGGGAGAGGAAGTCTTGCCATCTTCATTTCTTATTTTATTTGTTTGTTTGTTTTTGCCATCCTCATTTCTAAGGACCTTTCTGGAAGTACTTCTTCAAGACAGATTTGTCTGTTTTCTGGCAGTCGGGTATTTTCAATATTCTTTGCCAAGACCATCTTTCAAAAGCAGTCATTCTTTTGCAGCCTCTCTAATTTACTGTGCAGCTTTCACATGAACCCGAGGGGTTTTGAGGTCCTTGTTCCCTAGCTTCTCCATTCGTACCTTTTGAATTTTCCTTTTAAAGCGTTCCCTTGGTTAAGTGCTCTGTGATATTGCAACCAGATCCTGCTTCCTCCCAGAATCCAATCCAATGTTGCTCCTTGTCCTCCCTCCAGGGATACCTCTTTTCACAGAAAGTTCCTAATGTGTCAGTGGGCCCGTGTGTTATTCACTACAAGTGGAGTGTTCTTGTTTGCTTGTTCTTACGCTTATCTGACTTCTGTTTACCTGCTTGTCTGGTCTATAAGATTAAGGACCGTGGCTGGTATATAATCAAATGGCCTATTCATGGAGTGGACTTCAACTCATGAAAACCACATGTGTTCGCACCTCTACTCAAGCACTTCCTTAAAGCAAGAACATTTTATTCTAACAACCTGGCATCCTGTGATGCTCACCCTCCTGACACAATCACTGAAGATAAAATGGGTGCATAAGCAAATGTGGTGAAGAAAACTGATGGCACCTGAGTATCAAAAGATATAGCCTCTGGGGTCTTAAAGACATGAAGATAAACAATCGGCCATCCAGCAGAGAAGCAACAAGTCCACCTGGAAGAAGCACACCACTTTGTGATCATGAAGTGTTTACAGGACCAAGTAACAGGCAACATCAGAAGGCACAAAAACAAAAACAAAAAAACCACATATTGTTGAGAACACGTGGGTTCAGAGCAGAGACCCAAAACCCATTTATAGACAATAAGACATCCCCTCACAGAATGACTTCAAGGAAGGGGAGAGGCAGCCAGGGTGCAGTATAGCACCCTGATGATGAAAGACACAATATTCCTCTGGTTTTTTGGGGCTTCCCTAGCTCCCCCCACCTCCCACCACCGCATATCAGGGTCCCGGTCCTGCATTTCCACTCTTGCTGGACGGGGGGCATGTGCACTGGTACAGATATGAGCTCGTGACACACGCAGTCCAAGTGAGGTCAAACCCTCAGGAATACAAATTGGAGTAGTGACACCAGGAGGGGAGGGGGAATATGGAGGGAGGAAAGGAGGAGTGGGGACACAATCCCAATGATGGGGGCATACTTCCCACCAGCCCCAGGGGGACAAACAACAGAAACGTGGGTGAATGGAGACAGCGGTCCGTGTAAGATATGAAAATAATCATAATTTCTCATTTATCAAGGGTTCACGAGGGTGGGAGGTTGGAGGATGGATGGAAAAAAGAGGAGTTGATACCAAGTGTTCAAATAGAAAGTAAATGTTTAGAAATGATGATGGTAGTATATGTACAAATATGCTCGATTCAATTGATTGATTGCTATAAGAGATGTAAGAGCCCCCAATAAAATGATCTTAAAATATTAAAGAAATAAAGAAATTTCATAAGATTAAAAATAATAATAATGAATAAGACCATATATGTGTCAGAGTAGAACTCCACTCCATTGGTTTTTCAATGGCTGAATTCTCCCAGATGAGAATTCCCATGCCTTCCTTCTTTATTGTGGGTGGAATCAACCAGCAAGCTTTAAATGAAAAGCCAAGCACAAACAATTTGCACCACTAGATGCCTGATAAACATGAAAGGAGACAGAAAGGAAGAAAGTAAAAGAAGGTGGTAAGGAAGAAAGTATGAAAATATTGGAATTCTTTTAAAGTTTAAAATGCTAACATATTTTATGTTTTGAATGATGGTTTTATTTTCACCTTCCTCTACATATACTTGCATTATCTTTGTCTTGCAACTAAGATTCAGGAAAAAATGTATTAAATTCAACCAATATTCACTGAGTATTCAATTTAATCTTAAATATAAAAATGATCAGCATTGATCTTACAATGTTTTATTTTGAAGCAATGGTTTGAAAGGAAACCCTGCCAGGTAACATTGAAGCACACAGAATATATCCAAATTTTTTCATCATTTTAAGCCATTGCCTGCTGAGCAAATGTCCTAAAAAGCTTTTGGAATAAAGCTCAGGGCCAAAGGTTAACATACTTCTCTGTAAGTCTCGTCCCCCAAAAAAATACATATAGGGATGAAATTAATGAATGCCTTATAAACTGCCCAGTATGCTACTGCAATTGTTTGTAAGGAAGTAAAGAAACATTAAAAGACCATTTGCCTGTACGGTAATGACTATAAAGATGTTCCACTGCCCACAAAGTCACTTCTTTCCCTTAGAAATCAATCCAATTGGATTAAGTGTCCCTGAGTACCTTGTAAAAGTTTGTCAGTTCTAAGCATCTCTCTTAAATTTGCTTTGTGTTCAACTGTCAATAGCCATTTCTTCATTTTGCCTTTCCCTAAATGACACTTTCACTGTCAGTAATGAGTATTAAAAACTAATTGAAACCAATGTTCATCTTGAATAGTATTAGATTATTCTCAGTGTTCTAAGCCATTCTAGTCTATACTTTGATTAGTTATATTTAAAGATTTGCTGTCATACGATATTGGTGTGCCATTTAAAGATGTCTCTTTTTGAAGTCATCAATCTGCTTTCTTTAGCTTGTCCTATGCTTTGTCTTCCAGGGAAGGTAAATTCCCTTTCATTTTACTTACCATAGGCCATCTTTTAAATACTAGTGCCTTAAAAACAGCCAAACGAGGCTCTATCAACATCGATGAAACAGTGTTCTTCTGGCGATACTTTTAGCTGAGATATATTTTATTTTTAATGAAAGGATGTATTAGTATTCATGAGAGAATATTATATATTTTTAACACAGTCACGTTTCCATTTGGCTGCTTTGTAGAAATATATTTCCCACCTATGGAGAATTTATCAGAGAAGCAGGAACAAACAAATACCAAGGGGTGGGGGGTGCTTTTGAGAGCCATTACCCTGACACTAGCAAGTGAATATAGTGATGCAATGGCCCTCATCACAGGTAAATATTATTTTCACTTTAATAGAAGCCAATTCTTCACTAGCGTTTACAATTTTAGGAGTTCAGACTTAGTGTAATTTATTTGTCTAAAACACGAATATTGATATGGACTAATAGCCACCCAAATTATCCACATCTGAAACCCTTGAGCCAGTGGTGACTGTGAAAGTTTCATTGTATTAGTTTCCTCTGGTTCCTGTAACAAGTTATCACGGAACCAGTAACACAAAATAATAGAAATTGATTATTTTATAATTCTCAACGTTAGAGGTCTAAAATGAAAGATTCCCAGCAACTTGGCACAGTAGATCGACAATCTCTCCAAATGCTCTACAACAGTATGAACAACCAAACGGAACACATATGGATGATAATCCTGGAGCCCTCATATTCAAATGAAAGGATGAAAATTAGATCAAATACCAACTGGAAGAAGGAAATGAATGAAAAATAGCAAACAAACAAAGCCCACATGGAAGCAGCACACCGACATGGTGATCATGAAGGGCCGAGAGGACCAGGTTTCAAGCAACAAAGGAGGGGGCAAAATCATATCATCATGAATGAATGGAGTGCATGATGGGGATCCAATGCCCATCTGTAGACAACTGGACATCTCTTGCAGAGCGGTAGTGGAGAGGAGATGAGTCACTCAGGATTCAGTGTAGCAATAATGAAACTCAAAACCTTCCTCTAGTTCTTAAATTCTTCCTCCCCCCCAATTATCATGATCCCAATTCTACCTTGCAAACCTGGTTAGACCAGAGTATGCACAGCGGTACAGTTGGGATCTGGAAACACAGGGTTTCTAGGACAGATGACCCCCTCAGGACCAAGGGTGAGAGTGGTGATACCGGGAGGGAAGGGGGGGTAGAAGGGGGGAACCGATCTCGGGGATCTATATATAACCTCCTCTCTGGGGGATGGGCAGCGGGAAAGTGGGTGAAGGGAGATGCCAGGCAGTGTAAGATAAGATAAAATAATAAATTATTAAGGGTTCACAAGGGAGGGGGGAGCGGGAAGGGAGGGAGAGGGAAAAAAGGAAAATAAGCTGATTCCAGGAACCCAAGCAGAAGATGAACTTTGAGAATGATGAGGGCAATGAACATATAAGGGTGCTTTACTCAATTGATGTATGTATGGATTGTCATAAGAGTTGTACAAACCCCAATAAAATTATTTTAAAAAGAAAAATAGCTAATAAGGAGGCCAGCAGAACTATGAATTGTGCACGAGTCTGACACAGAGCTGTCATTTTAAATTTTGCAAGCAGTATCTTGTTTGGTTCTGCTAAACCAGGATTACCCCAGCAGCACACCATACCTGGCAACAAGAAAGCAACTGTATCTCTACTGCCCAGCCACGTCTACCTCTGCTGTAGATGCATCCATTGGTGAAGGGTTGCCACATGCTCCTGTACCATCTGATCTGACGGTGGACAGCAATAGCTCCACCAGCCAGGGTAGACAATAAACTGGGATTAACACACATGATATGAACCCTAAACAAACCCTGAAATAAAAGCATCGGAAGAGGAAGAAATCTATGAAACCAAAACTAGGGAAATGATGCACCCATTTGTAAATGAGGGTAACTACTAAACAGACGGTGGGGATGAATAAGGTAGTGCACAACTTCCTGAGGAAAGGGAAGTCAAATAGATTTTAATGTAGAGCAGGCTATTTTAAAATTGTTCAAAATATTAATAAATTACAGAGTAACCTCAAAGAAAATTAATAAGCTTTCTCAACAAAATAAAAAGAAAAACTATATCATTTTAGCAAACACTAAAATATCAGGATTGAAAGTCATGATAACAAAATTCTTAAGCAGCATGATCTCAGGGCAGAAAATATATGGAAAATAAAAGCTTTGGAATAAAGAAGCAACAACTTAAACACACACACACACGCACACACACACACACATAGAGCAATGCAACAGTAAATCCATCCTTATCAGTGATTACACTGAAAGTAGATGGATGCAATGTACCAGGCAAGAGACAGAGAGGACCAATATGGATAAGAAAACAGGACCCATCAACATATTGCCTACAAAAGTTGGTTTCAACACATAGCAACCCTACGTATACTGCTACAACACACCAACCTATCGATCGTGCAGGGCCCTCCCATCGTGAGGTTGGGATCCAGTGTTGCAGTCTTGGTGTCAATCCCTCTCCTTGAGTGCCTTCCTCTGTTTCATTGCCCTCCTGCTTTACCAAGCACGATGTCTCGTCCAGGGACTGCTCTCTCTTGGTAAAAGGTCCAAAGTACACAAGGCAGTTTCGTCATCATGCTTGCTTCAAAGTAGCATGCCGGCTGGACTCTAATTTCCTTTCTCAGAAGGAAATTTGTAAAACATCATTTAAAATAGCCATCCAAAATATTAAATGCTTAGGAATGAATCTAACCAGAAAAACAAAAGACGTTAAAAATGTACAAACACTATAAGAAACCTACAGAAATGGAAGAAGTTTCTGTGTTTATGTATATATTGGAAGACAATATTATGAAAATGTCAATACTTCTCAATGTAATCTATGCATATAATGTAATTCTGATTCTTTGAATTCCACAATTCTACAAAAATGAAGAAAAAAGAGACAAAATTTATGTGCAAAGGAAAAATACCCAGGACAAGCAAAACACCATTAACGAAGGACAAGTAGGAGGGTTCAACTTTCTGATTTGAAACACGATTATACAACCACCATCGTCAAAGCAACCCATTATTGAAACAAAGGCAGATACCTAAATTAATGCAAAAGAAGCAAATCCATTCACCTGTGGAGACCTGATCTTTTTAAAAAGGGCTGAAATTCATAAAATAGGGAAACAATAACCTCTGTAGCACATAGTGATGGCAAACTGGATACCCATTTGTAGAAAAATGAGAAGAGACACATACTTTACACCAAAGCTAATTCATGGTGGGTCAAAAACTTATAAGTAAAACCTAAAACTATGCGGAATCTATTCTTAAATTAGGGACACATCTAGGAGTCAATACATGTCATAAATACATTATCAAGCAGAACTAAAATGCACAAAGAATATAATACAACCTAGATGACTGGCATTTCCTAATGATTCGATTTTTATGCCCACCAAAATATTTCTTCATAAAAGTAATCCAAAGTGCTCACTTTCCTGACAACATGATCGCTGAAGACAAAATGAGTTCATAAGCAAATGTGGTGAAGAAAACTTATGGTGCCTGGCTATCAAAAGATATAGTATCTGGGGTCTTAAAGACTTGACAAGCAGTCATCTAGCTGAGAAGCAAGAAAGCTCACATGGAAGAAGCACACCAGCTGGTGGGATCATGTGGTGATGATGGGATCAGGTATCAGGTATCTAAGACTCAGAACAAAATTATACCTAAAGTGAATGGGGGAGAGGCTCTCATGGAGTGGAGACCCAATGCCCATCTGTAGAAAATTGGGCATCCTCTCATAAACAGTCATGAGGAAGAGATGACCCTGTCAGGGTGCAGTATACCACTGATAAAACACACAACTTTCCTCTAGTTCTTTGGCGCATCCTCCTCCCACTATCATGACTTCAATTCTACTTTAAGATATAGATTAGACCAAAACATGCACACTGCTACAGATAAGAGCCCACATCACAGGGAATCCAGGATAGATACACTCCCCAGGGCCAACAATGAAAGTAGAGATACCAGGAGGATTAGGGGAAAGTAGGGGGAGAAAGGGGGAATCGATCACAAGGATCAACCAATACCCACCTCTCAGGGGGATGAACAATGGAAAAGTGGATGAGGGGCAATGGAGGACTATGTAAGATTTGAAAATAATAATCTGTAACTTATCAAGGGTTCATGAGGGAGGATGGGTGGGGAGGGAGGGAAAAGAAATGGGGGAGTTGATATCAGGGTCTCAAGTGGGAAGAGAATGCTTTGAAAATGATGATGGCAACATATGTGCAAATGTGCTTGACACACTGGATGAATGTATGGACTGTGATAAGATATATGAGCCCCTAATAAAAGTATTTAATAATAATAAAAAAGTAATCCACAGCACGAGGAAAAAAATTTGGCAAGGACATAATAGACAAGATTAATCTCTAAATTTTACAGAAAACATCATTATCTCAACAACAAAAAGACAAATAATCAAATTTAAAAATAGGTGGAGGACAAGACTAGACATTTCACAAAAGAAGGCATTTGGGTGTCAACAAACATGCAGAAATAATCACAATTATTGGCTATTAGAGAAATGCAAATCTCAACAATGAAATATCATCTGACCACTGTATTAACAATATGTTTTCAAAAGAAAACAATAAATTCTGGTGATGCTGTGGAGAGTTTGTAACCCTCCCCCACTGCTGGTGGCATTGTAAAATGTGATAACCACTGTAAGCAACAATATGGTGCTTCCTTTGAAAACTGGAAGTGGTACTATCACATGATCCAGCACCGCCACTACTAGGTAGACATGCTAGAGAAATAAGAGCCATGACAGAGTTAGATACATGCACAGCCATGTTCATCGCACCATGATTCACAATAGCAAACACATAGATATAACTTAAATGCTATCAACAGATGGATGTATAAAAAAGTAAGGTATCTATACCCAATAGAATATTATGTTCAAGAATTAAGATAAATCAGAGAAACAACGTTAATGAACCAGGGAGACCTCATTCTGCCTGAAATTAATCACAAAGGACAAATATCATATGAGCACACCATTTTATAAATTTAAGAAAAAGTTTTCTTTTTTTTTAAGGAAAAGTTTTTCACACACACAAAAAAGTCCTTTGATGGTTGCCATAGTGAGGGAAGAAAAGAGGATACATTACTCACTAGAGAACAGACACATAGTAACTTAGACAAAGGGGAAGCAAAATACAAGAAAATGCAAACATACAAAAGCCAATGTTCAGTAAAAGATTTCGGAAGACAAAGAAGACACGGTAAGAAGCACAGGCATGAGAGGCAGCAGAGATAAGCACTAGAATGTACACAGACCTGGGGTAACAGGAATCATCTTTGCTCCAGCAGTCTTATTTGAAAATAATTGAATTATCGCATCATTCAATAGCTCAATCATTAGGTCATATCAGGGAGAGTTGCGCAATCACGCCCTTATCAATTTGAGAACCTTCCCCTCCCCCACAGTGAAAGGGCCTTAAGAGGATTCATGCAATTACAATCTATTCTAGCGCTCCCTCCCCTCTCCAGTCTCCACTAGTTACTCCTGAAATCCCCTTTCCCTCCCTGTCTCCCCAACGCCACCTCTGGATTCTCTAAATCCCCTGCTCCTCATGTACAAATGGAGACCTAGAGAAACACACAAACCGAGTGCGTGTGGAAAAGAAAAGGGCATAAAGTCGGGGACCTATTTGAGGGCCATCACTCACAGTTGCATGGAAGTTAGATTTCTCTTCAGCTAACTGCACCATAAAGACATTAGTCTGGATTGTCCGATTAAGATTAGATGCAATCAAAAGGGTCTTTGAAGTCGACAAGGGAGATCAGAGTGCTGGCTTAGCGAAGCTTCTTGTTATTGGTTTTCCAGATAAAGGAGTGATCCAAAAACCAGTGACTGCTGACCGCCTCTCCTAACTGTACAGGGCGAGACAAGAGACTCCTCAGGAAAGAATACGTCCTTGCTGGCAGCTTGATTTAAATTTCCAAACAAAACCAAACTCACGTCCATTGAGTCAACTCACAGCGACCCCCCTGTGGGTGTCCCAGAGACTTTAACTGTTTACAGGAGGGAAACAGCCAGTCTTTCTCCAGAGGAGCTGCTGGTGGTTTGGAATTGAAGCCTACCAAGGTGATCACGGCCCAGAGCATAACCAGGACACCACCAGGGCTCATGACTTAAATTCAGTACAATTTAAATCTGACCAAAATGAAAATAGGATTGTTATTTATTTATTAATTAGGCCATTGAAATATCTTTTCAATCTGAAAAGAGACTTCTTGAATTTATGGGATTGTGTTAATGATCATCGTCAGGCTTTAATTAACATTCAAGGAGAATATATCATCTATGAAACTGATTTCACTTGATATTTTTCAGGCATATTTAACCAGAAGTTCATAACTTTTGAATTGGTATTAAAATCCCAGGGAAGCAGAGAAAATTTCTGTTTCTAAATTTCACTGATATTCTGAAATAGTTAAATATATTTAAAGAACTAGACTGTAAACCAAAAAAGAACATATCTTTCTCTTATATGGTACATTTAAAATATTTTTTAAAGTATAGCCTGTATGTCTTTTGACTTGTACTAATGCTTAACAACTTAGACTGTGAACATGGGTAATATGTTTTATTTTAAAATAGGTTATTACAAAGAAGTGACCTTTAAGATAACACTGGCTGTAGGTGATTTGAAAAAGGTTTGCATTTTCAGAAGTACTGGTTCTGTAATTTATTAACATCAAATAGTTCTTAAGTGGATAGACTATATGTGTTCTGATACCAAGTCTTCCAAACATCAGCCTTGAGACTTTGTGAAAATGACCTAACATTCTCATGCCTTCATTTCTCGCCTTTTGCTTTAGAGGTGTTGGTGTTGGTAATAGTCCCCACTTCAAAGGAAATTCAGTGATCGCTAAGAGGACTCACAGCATCTCTGCCTCCGCATATTAGTATCGCCATCAGTTCTGGAAGTACTGCCCATGTCCAATCCTTAGATGTGGCAGGGTCACATGTGTAGTCACTGACCTCCATTTGCACCATTAGATTATGATGGTTTATCAGAGAGGGGTGGCGAGGGAGAAGAGAGAAGGGGAGGGAACCATTAGGGAGAGGAAGAAGGAGAAGACAGGGACAAAGAAACCGAGAAGGTCAGTCCTTGGGGTTTCTTTGTGGTGACACACAAAAAGGTCCAGTGAGTCACCTGGGGAGCAAGGCTTGTCTAAAGTCAAAGTGAGAAATAGTCTGGGTTATTTGGTACATAATGAATGCTCTTCCCTCGAAAAGAATGGGCCAGTGCCTATTAAAATATCTCTATCAAAGAACAATAGTATCACCTTTAACAACACAGTGTTCTTCTTGTGGTATTTATCCACCACATCACACTATCTCATTTATTTCTCCTAGTAATTATTGAGAGGAATCCTGGTGGATCAGGGTAAACCTTGGTCTACTAACCAAAAGGTTGGCAGTTCGATTCTACCAGTTGCTCTAAGAGTGAAAAGTGAGTCCATCCCCTCTAAGAAATACTCGCTGTCTGGAAAACATTGTGTAGTTTCTTTCCTTTGGCAGTGGAATGGTTACTATTAGGCTAACTTTTTAGATATGCTTGCTATCTATGAGACCTGTTTCAGCTAAATTTTATGAATTAAGAATAGTATTCTTTTTTTCTTTTGAAAGGAGCCCTGTTGGGATTGTGGGTCTGTCCCTTCCTTATGACCCTCTGTGAGGGAACATTCAATTGTCTACAGATGGGTTTCGGGTCTCCATTCTGACCCCCTTCATTCACATCAAAATGGTGGTTTGGGGTCTTCTGATGCCTGATATCTGACACATCGACACCTCATGATCACATGGCTTGGTGTGCTTCTTCCATGTTGGCTTTGTTGCTTCCCTGCTATATGGCCACTTGTTTAAGACCCCAAGATGCTATATCTTGTAATAGCCGGGCACCATCAGCTTTCTTCACCACACTAGCTTTAGCACCCATTTTGTCTTCAGCGATCCTGTTGGAAAGGTGAGCAACACAGAATGCCAGGTTATTAGAACAAATTGTTCTTATGTTGAGGAGGACTTTAGTAGAGACTCAGTGTCCATCTACTACCTTAATAATTAACCTATAATAATATCTACATAGACCTATATCCCTATTATCATAGATTAATATATTTATATGTGTACATGCCCATGTGTGTACCTCTATAAATGTTTCTGCCTCCTAGTTCTTTCTTCCATATCCTTTTACTCTCCTCCTGCTCACTATCCTGTTCATCCTTCATTCGGCTATCTGTGCTTTCTTCTCATCTATATCGCATTTGATCGAACCCCACAATGCATTCTATGCCTCCTTCGCCATCGATTTTAAATCTCTTGCTGTTCCCTTGTCCCTGGGTTTGTTGGTTCCCCTCTCTTTCCCCCCTACCTCCTCTTCTCCTTTGCCCCCTGGAACCATCAGTCCTCTTGTTTTCTCCTTGTGATTGTTTATCCTGCCTATCTTATATAGATAGACATGAAACAAAAAGGGGGGATAGCCTATGGACAGTTCCAGGTCTGTCTGCTGACCCTCGTGAATGTTTTATGATCAGGTGTGATGCAATGCCATGCCCCTGCTCCCCAGAGTCTTCAGAATTTCTCAGGGACTTTCTTGCTTTGCTCCCCTTGCTGCTCTGTTGCACTTCCTTCATGTTATGTCCTGGTGTATATGTGTGTGTGTGTGTGTGTGTGTGTGTGTGTGTGTGTGTGTGTACGTAGGGGGCGTGCGTCAGACCAGACACAATTCTCACAAGATGTCTCAGGTGCTTCTCCCCACAGCGCTGTGGGTCAGTAAGGGGGCACTGTATCTGTGGTGAGGCTGACCTGTGGTCCTCTCTGTACGTTGGCCACTCTGAGTGGAATGGCATCCTTGAAGTTTGCTAGGCCAGGATGCTTCTCTCTCTCTCTCTCTCTCTCTCTCTCTCTCCCTCTCCCCCTCCCTCCCTCCCTCCCTCCCTCCCTCCATCCCTCTTAGTTTGCTGCCAGGTGGTCTGGCACTCTCCCCAGGCTGTATGTTCAGTGCTGTCCTCTGTAGTGCATTCTTCTGGGGAGGGGGCCAGTGTAGCCAGCGCAGCTGTGATAGGGACCAGCCCAGCCGGGTCTCACAGATCTCTCTGTTAGTTCACTGCTTCATGTTAGTTCAACCTTCATGAAGCAGGTTTTTCCTTTTGAATCTACTCTGAATTACTGACATTAGTTTGTACACATAAACACCCATACACACACGTACACACATTTATGTCAGTTCTGTGCTTAGAGTTCACCAATGGATGTTATCCCACTCCTTCAGGTTAATGTTTGAGCTATCTCTTCATCTGCTATGCAAGATATGTTTTAAGTGAACATCGATCTAGTTTTATCTGCTGCTATGAGCTAATTTATATATTTTGTTTTATAAAATGTTCACAAACTTGTATATTCTCTTATTTCTCAACGACACCTTTCACAATGCTCTTCCTACAGCCTATAATAACGTGCTCACCTGCAGCACACCTAGTCAGTGTCCAAGCATGAGAGAAACTGGTTCTGAGACAAGTGGTGAAATCTGAGAATAAAGGGAATAAGAAGAGGAGATGACCCTGGCTATCAGTCTAAGGCTGTCACAAAGGATAGTCTGAGTTGGGAGTTGAGGCTCCTTGTCTGGGCAGTGCAACTCAGCTACACTACAACATGCACATGATTTGAAGTATGTCTTGTCCGGTAAACATATCTCATAAATTTCTTTGCTTGTCCCCCCCACTTTGCCACGCCCTACCCTGCTGAAATGGTGAACACGTGTGGGTGATTGCAAGCCTGGTGTGCACGGTTCCTGTTACATTTAATGTCAAACTCCAGAGTGGATGCATTAAGGATTCGGTGTTTTGCGAAAATATGTTATTTAATTGTCACGCAGGGAAAATGAATTTGAGAAACTATTAATAAGGCAGGAAAATAAGGTTAGGTTCAGAAATCTTCTTGAGCATCTAATTGTGGTGAAAGGAACTTCAAAACTTCCCGGCTGGTGATTTGCTGAGTAATTAATACGTGTGGGCAAGGTTTCCAAAGATATCACATTTAGCAAAAATTATGGTCTTAAAGAATCTTTCTCCTCACAATTGAGGACTAATTAGAAATATAATTCAAAGTATTAATTGCCATATAGATAGTATTTGTGATTATTTTTCATTTAAATGATATTGATTCAAAAACTCCTAACGTTAATACAGGGTGACTACAAGATTGGCTAGATGTCTAAAACATTCCCAATCCCTTGTAAGTTTGAGAATCTCATGCAGCGTTCTGGATTTTTTACATGACACTGTTTCAGAATATGTGAAGCCTTCTGAGCTCTTTCCTATAACTAGCGAGCATAGCTTGATGCCATAAGGGCACAAAGCCCAGCCCTTTTTTTCCATATAGGAATAGCTAGGCCTCACAGATGTTTGGCTATATGTGCAAGCATAATTTTAACTAAGTAAAATTCTGTATCTGCTATGACTGAAAAAGCAATCTGAGTAAATGATAAAGAACAACTGCATAAAAAACAAAACAAACATAAACAACTGAATATGGCCCCAGAAATCTGAGAATGTATAATAAGCAAAGTTCTGACTGTTCTCAAACGTAGGCACTGTCATTTCAAAGTGATCTTACAGGACAGGGCAGAGTTTCCCTTGTGGGGTTCTGCGACTGTGATTGTTTGCAGAAGTAGAAAGCTTTGCCTTTCTGCTGTGTAGCAGCTGGTGGTTGCGAACTATTGACCTTGTTGTTAGCAGCCTAATGTGTAACCCACTGTTCCACTAGGACTCTGTTTGAGTTAGAATCAACTCTATGGCAAAGAGTTTGGTTTTTTTGTTTGTTTGTTTTATTGTTTATGATACTACAGCAGCACATTCTGTTCTTAAACACGTACCACAATACATCAGCATCTTTTGCTTCTAAACTTTTGCCACAATAATAAATGTTTACCTCAATAATAAGACAATAATAATTCCTTTACCGTATTACTCATGCCCTCCTTTGCTTCTGAACCAGCCAACTAAATGTATGCCAGGGGATAGAGCGTACATCACAATGCAAAGAAGCATGCTCTGTGTCCATGCTGTCTGACCAATTACATGTACACGGTAGAACCCGAGAGGCAGGTATAGCTTGAAACACTGGCGACCCAAGGTCACATGCAAGAAGCACACAAGCTAAAGGTTTCTTAGAATCTTTCCTTTGGTCATTAAAATAGAGCTGCCGTTATTTCTGGACCCCAGAATTCTAAACGAAACTCTTGCTGGAATTAATTATAAAACCTTGATCCTGTTTTCTCATTTTGTCATCATTTTTACAAATGATTAGTATTTGTAAGAATTCTTTATACAGTCAGAATACATAATTAGTGTTTCCTACCTGGCGATATTATTTTTAGAATATTAAAAGTACCATGAATTGCTCAAAGAATAAACAAATCTGTTTTGGAAGAAGTGCAACCAGAATGCTCCTTAGAAGCCAGGAGAGCGAGACTTCATCTCACATATTCGGGGCATGTTATCAGGAGAGACAGGTCCTCAGAAAAGGACATCATCCTTGGTAAAGTGGGAGGCAGAGAATAAGCGGCAGACCCTCGATAAAATGGGTGAATGCCGTGGCTGCAACAATTGGCTCCAACATACGATCGATTTTAGGGCAGCCCAGGACCGGCAGTGATTGGTTCTGTTGTGTAATGGGCTGTTATGAGTCAGAACTGACTCAATGGACCCAACACCAATAAGAAGAACAACCTGGCCATATTATTTAATATGAGAGATCAGAATTACAAAAGTGACGTCAAACTACACACTGCAGCATTTGAAATCTTTGAATAGGATGATACTCTCTTAATATGTTATTTCAATATTAACTAACCCTTCCTCCATGGTTGGCCATGGTTGTGATTGTTAACGACGCCAAGTCAGTTCCAGCCCATAGTGATCTATGGACAACAGAACAAAACACTTCCTGCGGCTGTGCCAGCCTCACAATTGCTCCGTGTTTGAAACCATTGCTGCGTTCACTGTGTTAATCCATCTGGCAGAGAGCCTTCCTCTCTATATGGACCCTGTACCCAGCGTGATGCTCTTCTCCAGAGTGTTCACACCTGATAACATACCCAAAGTGCATAACAGGAAGTCTTGCCGATCTCGCTTCTGAAAAGGGGGTACTTCATCGTGCTGCACCTGTGTTACCAGACATATGTTTATTCTTCTGGTCCTCTCTGGCACATTGCATGTTCTTCGACAGCACTATAATTCGAAGGTGTCTGTTAGTCGTGCTCTTTGCTATTCCTTGGTCAACTTCCAGGTGCATATGAGGAGTAAAAAGTGCCATGGATTTGGCTGAGCACACGTTAGTTTTCAAAGTGATGTCTTTCCTTGATGACACTTGAAGAGGTCTCCTGAGGCTGATTTGCCCAATGCAATGTGTCGCTTGATTTTCTTGATGTAGTCCTCCATGGACATTGATGGTGGATCAAATGAAATTAAATCCCTGACAACTTCAAACTTTTCCCACTTATCATGATGCTGCTGTTGCTCCGATTGTGAAGATAATTATTTTCTTTATGTTGAGCTGTAACCCATCCTGGAGGCTGTAGTCTTTGATCTTCATCTGCCAGGGTTTCAAGTCCTCTTTGCTTCAGGAAGCAAGGTTGTGTTATCTGTGTATCACGGATTGTTAATAAGTCTTCCCCCGATTCTGGCACCACATTATTCTTCATCTAGCCCAGCTTCTCAGATAGGTTGCTCAGTATACAGAGTAAATAAATAGACTGAAAAGATAAAATGTGACACACACTTTTCCTCGTTTTAAAGTACAGTCTTCTAGTTCTGTTACAACTATTTCTTATTAAATGCATAGAATCCATAGGAACAGAAGTAAACATTCGGCAATTCCATTTTTCACAATGCTATCCATAGTTTGTTATGATCTGCACAGTTGAAAACCTTTATATCAGAGGTTCTGAATCTGTGGGTCGTGACCCCTTGTGGGTCGAACGACCCTTTCATGGGGTCGCTCAATTCATAACTGTAGCAAAATTACAATAATGCAGTAACAACGAAAATCATTTAATGCTTGGGGGAGTCACCACAACTTGAGCCACTGCTTTATATAGCCAATGAAACACAAGTAAACATATTTCGGGTGTTCTCTGCTTCATCTAGGGGCCGTCTGAAGGGTGTTCTACCTCATTGCACGGCCTCCATTGAATCCAGCTTGCATTTGTGACAGTGCAGTGGTATTAAATAAACTTGCATTACGTGGAATTACCTTTCCTTGAATGTGCACAAATGTGGATCTATTTCAGTTGCTTGGACAGGTAGTTGTCTTCCAAATTTCTTGGAGTCGACAACTGAGAACCTCTAGTTTTTATTGAAACATTTCAATTAGGGCTCCACCAATTCCTAGAACCTTATTTTTCTTTATCAAATTGTCAGTGTGCCTTGGCTTCTCCCTTCCTTTCTGCTTCCCTTCAGAAATGGTTGATTGTTTATGTGTTCCTTCTACCCTCTTTAGAGTTTCTGCATCATGCAATACTTTTATCCATAGACTCTTTTAATATTACATCTCAAGGTTTACTATTTTTCTTCAGTTCTTTCAGCATGAGAAATGCCAATCAATTGCTACCTTTGGATTTCTGATTCCAAGTCTTTGCACATTATAATATTTAACATTTTCTCCTCAAGGTATCTTTTGAAATCTCTGTTCAGTGCTTTTACTTCATCATTCTTTTGATCTTGTAAACTCCTCTACATTTTAGAGCACGTTTCAGAGTCTCATATTCATCTGGATCTTTTCTTTTTTACTTGTCTTTTTATGACCTTTTGCTTTCTTCAAATATGATTTTTTGGATGTCATTCCACAACTTGTCTGGTTTGGAGACATTAGTGTTCCAGGTGTCTAATCTCTTCTTGAATGAGCTCTAAAATCAAGTAAGATATACCCAAGGTCCCATTAAAGCTTTCATGATTATTTGGTCAATTTCAAGTTAGTAAAGAACTTTAACTTCCTCTTCTTTGAACAATTCTCCTATTAGCAGGTATATGGTGAATAGTATTAAATAAAATGTAATATTTAATGTGAGGTGTGTGCACGACAGTTGGGAGTGTTTGGGGCTAATGTCCAAATAATTTGTAAATATTTTTATTCCAAAATAATATCAGGTTTACAGAAAAGTTACACAAATAATTTTAAAAATTCCAATAGATTCTTCATCTAAGTTCTTCAAATGATACCACTTTTTTACCACATTTCCTGTATCATTTTGTCATCTCTCCTTTTTTATATTTTATTTTAGATTATTCTTTCCTATTGAAATGTAATTAAAGCTCCCTTCCCTGGTTTTCATATCTGTTTAAGTTGCAAAAATTTTAATGTATTTCAAGATTGTTTTTTTTTTTTTTTTAGTGATTTTATTTTATTTTATTTATTTATTTATTTATTTATTTATTTTTTTTACACATTTTATTAGGGGCTCATACAACACTTATCACAATCCATACATAGACATACATCAATTGTATAAAGCACATCTGTACATATTTTGCCCTAATCATTTTCTTTTTTTTTTTTTTTCTTCTTTTACATTTTATTAGGGACTCCAACAACTCTTACCACAATCCATACATATACATACATCAATTGTACAAAGCACACCCATACACTCCCTGTCCCAATCACTCTCAAGGCATTTGCTCTTCACCTAAGCCCCTTGCATCAGGTCCTCCTTTTTTTCCCCCCCTCCCTCCCTTTTCCCCCCTCCCTCATATGCCCTTGGTAATTTATACCTCGTTATTTTGTCATATCTTGCCCTATTCGGGGTCTCCCTTCCCCTCTTCTCTGCTGTCCCTCTCCCAGGGAAGAGGTCACATGTGGCTCCTTGTAATCAGTTTCCCCTTTCCAACCCACTCACCCTCCACTCTCCCAGCATCGTCCCTCACTCCCTTGGTCCTGGAGGTATCATCCACCCTGGATTCCCTGTATCTCCAACCCTCCTATGTACCAGTGTACAGCCTCTGTCCTATCCAGCCCTGCAAGGTAGAATTCGGATCATGGTAGTTGGGGGGAGGAAGCATCCAGGATCTGGGGGAAAGCTGTGTTCTTCATCGATACTACCTCACACCCTAATTAACCCATCTCCTCTCCTAAGCCCCTCTATGAGGGGATCTCCATTGGCTGACACTTGGGCCTTGGGTCTCCACTCTGCACTTCCCCCTTCATTTAATATAATATATATATACACATACATATATACATATACACATAAATACACATACATACACACACTTATATCTTTTTTTTTTTTTTTGCATGATGCCTTATATCTGGTCCCTTGGGCACCTCGTGATCGCACTGGCCGGTGTGCTTCTTCCATGTGGGCTTATTTGTTTCTGAGCGAGATGGCCGCTTGTTCACCTTCAAGCCTTTAAGACCCCAGACACTATCTCTTTTGATAGCCGGGCACCATCAGCTTTCTTCACCACATTTGCTTATGCTCCCATTTGTCTTCAGCGATCCTATCATGGAGGTGTGCAGTCAATGATATGATTTTTTGTTCTTTGATGCCTGGTAACTGATCCCTTTGGGACCACTCGATCACACAGGCTGGTGTGTTCTTCCATGTGGACTTTGTTGCTTCTGAGCTAGATGGCCGCTTGTTTATCTTCAAGCCTTTAAGACCCCAGTCACTATCTCTTTTGATAGCCGGGCACCATCAGCTTTCTTCACCACATTTACTTGTTCACCCATGTTGGCTCCAGCTGTTGTGTCGGGAGAGTGAGCATCATAGAGTTCCAATTTAATAAAAGAAGGTATTCATGCATAGAGGGAGTGTTTGAGTAGAGGCCCAAGGTCCTTCCGCCACCTTAATACTTGACCTATAAATATAGACACAAAGATCTATTTCCCCAACCTCCTATATATATTTGCATGTACATGTCTTTGTCTAGACCTCCATGAATGCCCTTTGACTCCTAGCTCTTTCCTCCATCTCCCTTGACCTTCCTCCTGCCCTACTACCATGCTTCATTGCCACCTGGGCTAGAGTATACCTCTTCTCTAAGCAACCTTACCCTTGATCATTTCCCACCAGGCCTGCCACTCCCCCTTCTCTACCCTTTGGTGTCCCATGTTTTTCCCTTGTCCCTGGGTTTGTTAACACCACTTCCTTACCCCCCCTGCCCCCCACCCCAAGTCCCCCCGGAACTGTCGGTCCCGTTGTTTTTCCTCCAGATAGTTCATCCAGCCTGTCCTATTCAGACAGACCTGTGGAGTCACTAACATGCACGAAAACTAGACAGAGGGACACAAAGCAACAGTATATAACCGGACAACAAAACAACCAAAACAAACCACTGAAAAAGAACAGAACAAAACAGTTCACAAGAGAAAAGCTTGTAGTTAGTTCAGGGATCTTTGCTGGCCCTTAGGAGCGTTTTCCAGTCCAGTCTGTTGGGGCACCACGCCCTGGCCCCAAAGTCCACTTTCAGCATTCCCTGGGGACCTTGCCACTCCATTCCCTTGCTGTTCCGCTGCACTCCCCCAGTGCATTGCCTCGGTGTGGTGGGATCAGGTCAGGTGCAATTCCCACACTGTGTCTCCGGTTCAAGATTGTTTTTATTGAAGCATCTCTTAGCCATCATTCCCTTATTTTATTTTTAAATCGTTTTATTGGGAGCTCATACAATTCTTATCTATTCCCTTATTTTATATGGAGTACAGAAGATATCACCATTTCACTTGTGAATAAAAAATATGATATTATACTGTTTTACACTTCATTCACACTTCAGTTACACTTTAATTACACTTCAAAAATTCATGGATTGAATTTTAGGGAGAGAGCCTCTAACTTTCACCCTGGAGCAATGGCTTCATTCTCTTCCCCACTAAGTAGGAACTGCTTCTCCAGCACCGTCAGAGAAAGATGAAGCTGTCTACTGTGAAGACTGAAAGTCACAGGTACCCACAGGGGCAGTTCCATTCTGCCCCATAGGTTCTCTGTCAGCGGGAAGTAATTAAATGTCAGTGAGTTTGGGTTTGGGGGAGCTCCCCAGCATTGCTGACCAAAATGTATTCATGAAGTGATTGATCACAGAGATACAATGAAGTGAGCTTGCTTATATGTTAAAATATAGATGATTTCAACATCAGAAATTATCTACATGGGTTGATAGGTTGCTTTGATATTAAGATCAACCTTTCATCTTTACAGTTGGGAGAATTCAGAATAGCAGTTGCCCAAAGAATGTCAGTCCTTTCCCTCTGTCCCTCTTCAATTATTCTTTAATTAGACATTTATATTATTGCTAAGGGAGTGAATGCATGAGATTAGCAAAATTCATGCAAACTTTAAGGTTTCCGATCAGAAAACGTAATTTTCATTTTTGTATGTGGACTGGCTGTGAGTGGTAGATACGCATTGTTTTAGGACATATGAATAGATAGCATACATTTAACTATAAACACATTTCTTATGAGAGATTTCTTATTGTCTACGTTAGTACTGCTGGTTAGAAGGTACATGCCATCCTCGTTGCTCTTTCTTCTCTTGTGCTCCTAATGTATATTATGAAAGCTAAAAAAGAAGCCAAAATAGATCTCATTTCTCTGATTAATGAGAATAAAATAAATAAAAATATTAAAAGTGTACCTTCTATATAATTGGCTCTGTCAGACCACACAAAAACCTTTTTTTCGTTGCTATCAGTTTGATTCTAACTTATGGTGAGCCCAAAAGAAGCAGAGTGTAGCTGCCCCATCGCATTTTCCTGAATATCATCATAATTGAAGCAATCGTCAGCCATTAGCCTAGCAGATGGACATACATCATTTGTACAACCTAGGGATAGAATGGGGCCACTCAGTTCTTCTATGTTTAATTATAATAGGTCCCAGACACAGAGTAAGTAGAGGGTCAAATACATATTGGAAAGTTACTTCTCTTATAATTAGTATATATTTTTAAAAAGATTGGATTGCTCTAATTTTGATAACACATGATTCTTGTTGTGAGTGGCTTATACTAAATCCCTGGCATAGACAGGTCAGGCAAGCAAGGTGTTCTTTTTCTTCTTTTTAATCATTTTATTGTGACCTATTACAGATATCATAACATCCCATTGTTCAGTTACATCAAACAGTATTGTACAATTGCTACCACATCAGTTTCAAAACATTTTCTTTTATATTGACCTCCTTGATATCAGCTCCCCTTTATCTCCTGCCTCCCCCACCATACCACTTAGAAACCCTTGCTGTTGTTTTTTGTATAATAGATTTTTTCTCTTAAGTGTTCTTAAAGTGGGTAAGCACTCTGAAATAAATGGACACTGCATAATGTGTTTGATTATTTCTTATTTTTGATCATTTGTAATATATATAGATAGACCCAATTGTATTCCTTTAAATTTGTCTTTCTTGCAAGAGTTATATGAAAGTATTGAACACTCATTTTTGTGTATTAAGCACATAATATATTCTATAGTGTAAGATCTCAAAAATAAACAATAAAACAACCTTTGGGACACGAACTAATGCTGAAAGTAAGATACAACTTTAAGTTTGACAAACCAATTAAAATGGATTTTGATTATGTAAACGATTAAAAGAGGTGGGCTATCCTTTGTGTATAGTCAAAAAGTGTACATTAGTCAACAACTATATGTAGAGGGCTCTCAATTTATTTACCTTCATGTTTTTAAAACATCTGCAAATGTCGGTTGGATCTGAGAATGTTCAGGTACTTAAAACATATTTATATATAAGATAAATAGGGACCACTTATGACATAGAACCACCTGCTGAAAACAGATTAATTTGATGTTAGATACTTATGTTTGAAAGGACATTAGAGAGATTGTCAGTATTTAATCCTATTCTGTCTAATGAAAGGCATCCTTTCCTATGTCAGTTCTAAAGCACACTCATTATTAAGAGTCACAAAAATTTTCATTAAAAAAATTTATTATTTTATGGGTCATTGGTTTTCTTTTTTGTTGTCATCGTTGTGTTATTTTATCGCTTTGTCTTGTTTTTTTGGTACATATTATTATCTTTGCAGATCTATCTAGATAAGATAGACTGGATGAAGAGTCTGGAGGAGAAAACAACAGGACCGATGGTTCTGGGGGAACATGGGAGAGGGTAAGGCGGGGGTAAGGAGGAATATTGACTACCCAGGGACAAGGGAGCAACAAGTGACCCAAAATTAGTGTCAAGGAGGGTGTGAGCAGCCTGGTAGGGATTCAGCAAGGGCAATGTAACTGAGAGAAATTACTGAAACCCAACTGAAGGCTGAGCAGGATTGCGGGACAAGAGGAAAGTAAAAGGAAATAGAGGAAAGAACTAGGAGACAATAGGTATTTATAGAGGTCTAAATATAGGCATGTACATATGTATAGGCATGTACATATGTAAATATATTTATATAGAATGGTGGGAAAATAGATTTATGTGCATATATTTATAAGTTTAGTATTAAGGCAGCAGATGGACATTGGACCCCCACTCAAGTACTTACTCACTGCAAGAACACTTTGTTCTATTAAATTGGTATTCCATGATGCACACCTTCCCAACACGATCGCTGAAGACAAATGTTTGCATAAGCAAATGTGGTGAAGAAAGCTGATGATGCCCGGTTATTAAAAGATATAGCATCTGGGGTCTTAAAGGCTTTCTGGTAAACAAGCAGCCATATAGCTCAAGAGCAACAAAGCCCACATGAAGAAGCACACCAGCCTGTGTCACTACCAGGTGTAGAAGGGACCAAGTATCAGGCATCAAAGAACAAAAAAAATCATATCAGTGGGTGCCCACCTTCCTGATATGATCACTGAAGACAAATGTGTTCATAAGCAAATACGGTGAAGAAAGTTGATGGTGCCCGGCTTGAAGATAAACAAGCAGCCATCTAGTTCAGAAGCAACAAAGTCCACATGGAAGACGCACACCAGCCTGTATGATCACGAGGTGCTGAAGGGATCAGGTATCAGGCATCAAAGAACAAAAAAGCATATCATTGTAAATGAGGGTGAGTGCAGAATGGGAGACCCAAAGCCCATCTACAGGCAAATGGACACCCCCTTGCTAAAGGGTTGTGGGGAAGAGACGAGCCTGTCAGTTTGCAGAGTAGCAAAGATGAAACATACAACTTTCCTCTAGTTTTTAAATGCTTCCTCCCCACACTTTCATGATCCCAATTGGACCTTACAAATCTGGCTAGACCAGAGGATGTACATTGGTACAGATAGCAACTGGAAACACAGGGAATCCAGGACAGCTGACCCCTTCAGGACCAGTGGTGAGAGTGGCAATACCTGGAGGGTGGAAGGAGGGTGGGGCAGAAAGGTGGAACCGAATACAAGTATCTACATATAATTTCCTCCCTGGGGGAGGAGTGTAAGATGCGACAAAATAATGATAATTTATAAATTATCAAGGGTTCATGAGGGAGAGAGGAGTGGGGAGGGGGTGCAAATGAGGAGGTGATATTAAGGGCTCAAGTAGAAAGCAAATGTTTTGAGAATGATTTTGGCAAAAAATGTACAAATGTGCTTGACACAATGGATGCATGTATGGATTGTGATAAGAATTGTATAAGCCCCCAGTAAAATGATTTTTAAAAAGGGCTTTCTCTTGTATATATAATCATTTTTTTGTTTCCCTTTTTACAACCAGTCATCACCCATTCTTTTGTGTACTTGGTTTCAGTTGGTGTATTCCTTTAGGAAACAATTGTGTTAGACAGGGTTCTCTAGAGAGACAAAACCAGATTGCTAATAATTTTATATATATTTATGAAGAGAGATAGATATCTAACACAAGAAATGAACAGTTAAATTATATACAGATAGATATATAATACAAGAAATGATCTGAAGCAATGCTATGTGGGATGCCATGAGGCATTCTGTAAGTTCACAAATAGTAGTTTTGGCAGAAGCATTACGTGCCCGGAAGGAAAATTCATATCCAGAGTAGGTGTCTATTCCAGTAAGAACAGAACGCTGTCCCCTCCATGATGGAAGTGGCCCAATGTAATCAACCTGCCACCAAGTTGCTGGTTGATCTCCCCGAGGAATGGTCCCATATCTTGGACTTAATGTTTGTTTCTGCTGCTGGCAAATGGGGCACTCAGCAGTGGCAGTGGCCAAGTCAGCCTTGGTGAGTGGAAGTCCACGTTGCTGTGCACATGCATAACCTCCATCCCTGCCAGCATGTCCACTTTGTTCATGTGCCCATTGGGCGATAACAGGGGTGGCAGAGGAAAGAGGAGGACCAGTCTCCACAGTGTGTGTCATCTTATCCACTTGATTATTAAAGTCCTCCTCTTCAGAGGTAATCCTTTGGTGAGCGTTCACGTGAGATACAATTAACTTTACTTCCTTGGCCCATTCAGAGAGGTCTATCCACATACCTCTTCCCCACACCTTCTTGTCACCAATTTTCCAATCATGTTCCTTCCAAATCCCTGACCATCCAGCCAAGCCATTAGCCACAGCCCACGAATCAGTATATAATCTCACATCTGGCCATTTTTCCTTATACACAAACTGAATGGCCAGGTGCACTGTTTAAAGTTCTGCCCATTGGGAAGATTTCCCTTCACCACTGTCCTTTAGGGAGATCCCAGAAAGGGGCTGTAGTGCTGCTGCTGTCCACTTACGAGTGGCACCTGCATATCGTGCAGAGCCATCCATAATCCAAGCATGACTTTTTTGGTCTTCACTTGAAGTATGGTAAGGAACTCCCCAGGAGGCCATAGGTGCAGACTGAGAGAAAGGAGGCAATATGACAGGAGTGGCGACTGTGGGCATTTGGGCTACTTCTTCATGCAGCTTACTTGTTCCTTCAGGTCCTGCTTTGGCCCGATCTCATATGGAGTGTTGCTGCGCATGTCCAACTTTATGATTCTGTGGGTCAGACAATACCCAGTTCATGATAGGTAATTCAGGCCTCATGGTGACTTGGTGGCCCATGGTGAGGCGTTCAGTCTCCACCAAGGCCAAGTAACAGACTAACAGCTGTTTTTCAAAGGGGGAGTAGTTGTCTGCAGAGGATGGCAAGACTTTACTCCAAAATCCCAAAGGTCTATGCTGTGTTCACCAATAGGGGTCTGCCAGGAGTCTTTGGCAGACTCCACACTGCATCTTTATCTACAACTGACACCTCTAGCACCCTTTTAGCCGGATCATATGGTCCCAGTGGCAAAGCAGCTTGCATGGCAGCCTGAATCTGTTGAAGAGCCTTTTCTTGTTCTGGGTCCCACTCAAAATTGGGGGCTTTTCATGCCGCTCGATAAATAGGTCGAAGTAGAACACCCAAGTGAGGGATATGTTGCCTCCAAAATCTGAAGAGACCCACTAGGCATTGTGCCTTTTTAGTCATTGGGGGTGCCAAATGCAATAGCTTATCTTTCACTTTAGTAGGAATATCTCGACATGCCCCACACCACGGGACTCCTAGAAATTTTACTGAGGTGGAGTGTGCCTGAATCTTTGTTGGGTTAATTTCCCAACCTCTTGTACACAGATATTGTACCAATGAATCTAGAGTCTTTGTTACATCCTCCTTAGTGGGTCCAATGAGCATAATGTCATCAATATCATGAATCAGTGTGACATTTTGTGGAATGGACAGGTGATCAAGGTACCTTCAGACTAAATTATGGCACAGGGAAAAAGAGTTGATGTACGCCTACTGGGTGAAGGCAAACTGCTTCTGGTGGTTCTTCGAGACTGGTATTGAGAAGAAGGTATTAGCCAGATCAATAGCTGTGTACCAAGTACCAGGAGAAGTATTAATTTGCTCAAGCAATGAAATCACATCTGGAATGGAAGCTGCAATTGGAGTCACCACCTGGTTATGATTATTATAATCCACTGTCATTCTCCAAAATCCATCCGTCTTCTTTACAGGCCAAATAGGTGATTTAAATTGGGATGTAGAAGGAATCACCACCCCTGCATCTTTCAAGTCTTTGATGGTGGCACTGATCTCTGCAATCCCTCCAGGAATGCGGTACTGCTTTGGATTTGCTATTTTCCTAGGCAATGGCAGTTCTAATGATGTCCACTTGGCCTTTCCTAACATGCTAGCCCTTATTCCACATTTCAGGGATCCGATATGGGGGTTCTGCCAGTTACTAAGTATGTGTATTCCAATGATGCATCCTGGAACTGGGGAAATAACCACAGGATGGGCCCGGGGGCCCACTGGTCCCACAGTGAGGCGTACCAGAGCTAAAACTCCATTGATAACTTGACCTCCATAAGCCCCACTCTGACTGGTGGGCTTTCAAAACACTTTGGGTCTCCTGGAATTAGTGTCAGTTCCGAGCAAATGTCCAGTAATCCCTGAAAAGTTTGATTATTTCCTTTCCCCCAATGGACAATCATGCTTGTGAAAGGCCGAAGGTCCCTTTGGGGAAGGCTAGAAGAAAGTTCGGTGATGTAGCAGGGTCCTCCTTCAAAGGGACCCGGCCTTCCCCTCATTCCAAGGGGTGTGGATCTGTAAACTGTCTGAGGTCTGGGAATTGATTGAGCGATCGTGACTGTCTATTCTGCTGTCCACCTGATCTACCATTCTTCTGCCTGTATAGATCATGTAAATATTTAGTAGGTTTCCCATCTATCTCATTCTTAGGGACACCGTGGCTAAGTAGCCAATGCCAAAATTCCACACAAGACAGGTTGCTTTGATTACTACGGAAACCTTGTTGTCTATCATAATCACTCCCACACTGTCTCTGTTGATTCAGTGCTGACACCTGCCCTCTACCATCACAGGGACCAATCAGCCCCATTGTGGGCAAATGTCAGAGTTCGCTTAGGGCAGTGCCCACTGTTAATCCTGGTACACAAAATAGCAATTACAGGAGTCTAAGAGATGCTGGGGCCCACTTCACACACTTGTTCCTTATGGTTGTGGTAAAGGGTATATCCTCAGGACACCCCCTTTATGGGCCTATGGGAATATCCTGATAGATCCATCCCAACATACCAATTTCTCTAAGCTTTTAGATGCCTTCCTCTACAGTGTACCAAGGTAGGTCAGGTACTTCAAGTTGGTCTAATCTAGGCCATCTGGCAGTCCATGCTTCATTCAACCAAGCAAATAAAGACTTAGATCCTCTCTTAGCCTCTCTCGCAGAGTCTGTGCTTAGGGGTCCCATATCCAGAAACTCAGACTGGTCTAATATTACATTTTGTGCACCAGTATCTCACACCCTTAGTAACCATTCCCAGGGATATCCCCCAGCCTGCTGCTTGTACGCATTTGAAAACTTGAGATCTTTATGAGTATAGCATGCTTCTTCTTGAGTAATCATCTCAACCTCACCTTTATGAACTTTCTGAGACTTCATTTTAGTGACAGGTCTAGTGGAAATAATGGGTGGTGAAGGTGTTTCCTGGGTGCTCTCAGCAACATCTTGTAAGGCATCTCCCTCAGGCAATGCTACTGATGCAGCCCCACCTGGCATATCAGCTTGAATAGTTTGGCTAATCTGCTCAGGTGTGCTCAGGTTGTGAATGAATACTTTCAGCTGGGAGGGGTGGATCTATTGACTGGGGTGGGTCAATTGTTTCTAAGGGCGCAATATCCTCCTCTTCTGGATCATCAGCCCATATGTTCCCATCCCATGTTTCAATGTCCCAACTTTTCCCAATCAATGCCCTTACTTTGGTATCAGACACTGCTCTAGACCTGCAATTCAGCTGCCGTTGTATTTCAGCCACTCCTATAATGAGACTCTGGACCTGGTTCTCAGCAATGTCAGCTCTTTTACTAGAGGAGAGAAGGCTCTCCTTTGTAGCACAGATGGAAGCTTTCACATCTGTTAGTCTGCACCTGAGGGGCGCTTCTGAGGCTCTGAGACCATCCCTCTCCTTAATCACACTTTCCATTGTAAGAAGGAGCAACCAACCAGCTTCCTATACTTGTCATCCTTACAAAATTCCTGGAAAATATCAAACATATGATCACTCAGAGCCTCTCCTTTAACCAGCACCTCATCTATTGGTGGTGCTACTGTAGGTATTACCTTGCTATTTCACACCATGGATTAGTAATAGGAGCCGACTTCCATGCTTTGGGGTGTTGGAGTAGCATACTAGTGTTGAGAGTAATCAGGCTGGAGAGCCAATTTAAGAAGTCCATATTTATTATTTTATTTCTCTAGAAGCACTCCTGGTACCCACATGTGTTAGACAAGGTTCTCTAGAGAGACAAAAACCAGATTGTTAATAATATTATATATATTTAAATAGATAGATATATAACACAAGAAATCAACAGTTAAATTATAAAGCAGTACCAATGGCTCAATGCAACTCACTCCCGTGAGAGAGTTGTGAGACACTGGCGGTCCTTCAAGCCTCTGTAGAGAGAGTCAGGCTATCCCCGCAAAGGCAGCAAACAACAAGGCAGGTCACCAACAGTCAGCCAGGTCACTAACAGTCAGTCCCCAGCTCCAGAGATGTAAATTCCAATTGTGGGGTGAAGTAGGTCTTAAAGGGACCTCAAATTACAGTTACACAGTCCACAGGTTAGATGTCCACAGGTAGTGTAGTTTGAAAATTGAGGCACAGAACAAGCAAGGCAGCCACACAAAGAGCAAGGTCAAAGAATGAGAGACAAGAAAGAAGAGGCTTGCAGAGCCCTTTAGCTCTCTGCCCTTCAATTAATCCCACATGTGTTTATTGGCCAGGCTGGCACAATAAACTATCTCAACAATCTGCAAGATGACAGGGGATGAATGTGTGTACCTCTCACCCACCAGCGTTTTTCCAATTTCTAGAATGATCCCTAGACTCTTTGCAACATTCAATAATATCTATTGGATGCCTACACACATAAAGGATTGATGTACAAAAGGTACACTGAAATCGTATCATCTATGCAATATATTAATCTACATGCTACTAATCAGGTCTGAACTTTGAATTCAACTTCAGCAGAAATGACTGAGTTTTAGGTCAGTGAGTTCTGTCTCTACCTCAGCTTCCACATCTATGGGGACACATGGAGACAAAGACGCAAAAGCACTTGAAATTACTCAAACGTACTCACATTCAAGATAGTCTTCTGGATTGATCTTTTAAAAATGTAAGAGAAAGGGGGTCATGCAGTGTGAGAACTTGGCAAAGTTTCAGCACGGTTTATCTGTAGGGAAATGGACCCCTTGCTTCCCACAGCAAACATGCTGTGTCCCAAACCAAAATCAAATTCACTGCCATAAAGGGGGTTTCTACTCACAGAGAATTAAAAAAAAAAGTTCTTAGGATTAGAGAACCCAAGTCCATGGAAAGAAGGTTCTTTGCAATTGGAAGTACATGGGTGGGTTACATTTTAAGACCCTTGCTAAGGAAGAGTTGGTAAATTATTGTCCCCCAAAGAGCCATGGAAAAGCCCACCGAAACAAGTCAAGCCTGACAGCGATGGGGTCCCATGATTCAGGTAGACTGCATGGCAACTGGTTTTCTTTTTATAAGCAAAGGCTGAAGGATGGGCTGCGCCTCTGAGATTTAATACTGGGAGGATTTGACTCTCCCTTTAAATAGAGGTGGGAGAGATCTAAAGTAGCTCAGCAACAGTACCTGGTAAAAGAGACTGGCACATCTAAAATAAGGAAAAGAGGAACATAACACCAACTGTTTTGCCATTTTCGAGTCTTCTTTACTTCACATAGCTCCCCAATTCTTTCATAAACTGTGAGCGATTGATTGGGTCCCTTTTTTGCTTCTTGTTAAAAAATCCAGCCCTTCTCTTCCCAGCAATCTTTTCCAGGCACAGAAGAAGGCTGGGTGGGAAGGCACACACAACTAAATCAATAACCCAGTGATTGTACACTGGAAGCATGTTGCTTTACAACAATATCGCCCTTGAGCCGCTTTATTTGTTTATCAATGAACATCCTACTGCGTCGTCCCTGAGATGTAGGTCAGTCTCATTGAAAATCCCAGCCGCGGCTCACAGGCGGTCTTCAGCCTCTTTTCGACTCCGTGCGCCCTGATGTCTGTAAATGAGTGCGTCTGAGCCGCGTGAGAGGGGGAAGCCACCTGTGCCTTAGGGACTCAGGTGAAGTCCCAGCTCCATTCCTCAGACTTTCCCTGGCGCTTCCCCACCGCCTCCGGTGCTCACTTCGCATTCCAATTTCCCCTCCGCCTCAGACGGGAGCTGCTCTGTGCGACGGGCGTTTTTCCCGCCCCGCTCCATCGATACCCACCAGGAAGACGCAGAACTAGGCGCGTCTAAATACACCGGGCAGGCTCCGGCGGCCAGAAGAAAGCCTTTGCACCTTCTGCGCTTCCCTCCCCTCTGCAGCTGCCACCTGCCACTCAGGCGAGCCGACTAGCAGCGCGGCCCAATAAGGACCCGCTGCCTTCCCTGAGGCCACGCCTCCCCCGGCCTTCCTACCAATAGGAGCTCGGCGGAGGTGGGCCTCGCGCTGTGCCCGCCTCTCCAGTTAAGGCTGCTGCTGAGAGCCCCGGCGAGACGCGAGCGGGGCCCGGGGGCCGAGGGCAGGGACGGCAGGTGCCGGCGCGGGGCCGTGCAGCCCGACGGCGGAGTCGCAGGCGCCCGGGGCGCGGGCCCGTGAGGACGCGCGGGGACCCCCGCGCCGCTGCCGAGGCGGAGCCGCGCGGCAGCAGGGCGAGCCTGCGTCCGAGCGAGCGGCACCTCGCGCTTCGCCCGGGGCCGGTCGGAAGTCCGCGCTATGGAAGAGGAGAAATATTTGCCTGAGCTGATGGCCGAGAAGGACAGCCTGGATCCATCTTTTGTGCACGCGTCGCGCCTCTTGGCCGAAGGTAGGACTTGCCCCCGCCGAGGTGCAGGGGCCGGCCGCGTCGTCTCGCACGCAGCCGGGCTCGAGGAGCGAAGTTGGGGAGGGACGCGGGTCTCCACCTGCCAGGCCACTGTCCCCGGAATAAAGATGCTCCCTACGCCGCTCGGGCGGACGCTGCCCTCCCAGGAGTGGGCACCTGGGCTCTTTCTCCTCCGCGTCTTAATTTGGGGAAGACCAGCGCCGCGAGACCCATTGACAGCGGGGAGGTGACCTGTTAGGACCGTTGACAGAGAAACCATAAAGTGTGCCGCCGCGGTCTACTGGGACACGTTCACTTCTCAGGGGGAAGGGAAATCCATTTGCAAGTAAATGGTGATCAATGTAGTGTTTTAGGAGCTTTGTAGCAATAGATCAGCATCCCCCCGCCCCCCTGCATGTGGGAAGTGCTTTTGGTACCCTTTGATCTAATTACAGTTTTTCTTACGGAAAGTATGCATCTATATGAATCTCTGCCTGCTGGTGGATGGATGTGGATGTCGCAAGCCCAGGCGAACGTGCTTTTGAATTTATTTGAAGTGTGGTAATTGAGTATACTGGGAGATATTAGTCCCTGGGAACGGTCTACTCCACAATTGCCTAACTGTTTTACCAAGTGTGCATTTTCTTTTGTGCACCTGTAATGATACAGGAGATTCCATTCCCAGAATAAGTATGTCTTGTCTTTTACACTGCTTCGAAAGGTCGTCTAAAAAGACACACACACACACATCACACACACAACTACACAAGCACACGCACCTACTACACTTCTGCATGGAGACATATTAACCAAATGACTCCATTTGTCTTGAAATGCTTCCCTGTAAACTAAAGATTTCCACAACATCTGTGGTGATCTCTGGACACCTTAAAAAAAGGAGTACAGATTTTGGGGGGATGAAAGCTTCCTTAATAATGAATTGCTTCATCACCAAATTGGCTACAAGGCAAATTTGCAGCTTGAGTTGTTGTAGCCGTACCTATATTGCAAAACTAACAGTGACAACTTTCCTCTCAGTCCCCTCTACAGTAAAAGAAAGGTCACTTTTGAGACGTAGACATACAACTAAGGTCATTTTATTCTATGACTTCCTATATGATTCCAATAGACATTAGACTGATTTGAATATTTTATTGAGGGAGTACCTTTTAGAATAACAGTGAATTGTCTTCCATCTTTGCTTGGGAAAGATTTCCAATCACAACATGGAATGTATGATGAAACAAATGAACTATTTTTCAAGAAAAGGCAGGTTTTGTAAAGTGCTAGGGAAGGGAAAAATACAATTATGCTTACTACTTTCTTGGCTGCTGAATGGGAAACAAGAAAATACAAATTGGGAAGTAAAATCTATGAAAAATTAAACACTCTTTATACTTTATTGCAAAAATGGAGACAGGGACAGAAAATAAAAATATCAGAAAAGAATGAAGCTACAAATGTTCAGAATTGTTCAAAATGGGTTTATAATGCAATTAAGCCTCCTCAGCCAGCTTGCTCCAATATGTTTTCCAGAAGTGTCTTCATTTAACTAATAATGTCTTTCAAATGAAGTAAAAAGTTGCAAATTGATCTTTTCCTATGACCTGCTTATTGGAGTTTTCTTGGGACTGCAGCCTCAGTGATTAATTCATCCGTCGTTAATGAGATTTATTGTACTTTGAAAATTGTCAAACTAGAGTATTGCATGTGAGACCCCTAGCAGAGTGCACAGTACTTCCTTCAGCGACTGATAAAAAGAGCCCGAGGCTGCTATGCAATCGCTTCTTGAGCACTTTTTTCTCTTTCCCAGGAACTTGATTCTTGATACTTTAGAAACAAGGTCTGAGGTACTTTGTAATTTGACTTTTTCCCAGTAGGGGGAAGCATACCCTGCTTTTGTAAAGAAGAGAGAGGGGGGTGGGGGGGCAGATCACTGAAACAGGAGGAAAGCATCTAAGTAAGAAACAAAGAGGTGCCCAAATTTCAGAAAAAACAGAAAGAGGAAAAGAAAAACGGAAGAGGTGATGGTGATTATCTTGAGGTCTATGCAAACTTATGCCAAAAAATTCATAGGGCTTAAATTAGGTCTCTAATTGAAGCTAGGACTCTTTCTATGTATTTCATACAACCGAGTCAGAGTGTTGGTGGCGCAGTGGTTAAGTGCTCAGCTGCCTAGCAGAAAGGTCAATGACTCTAACCTACCGCCCTCTCCAAGGGCGAAATGGCAATCGGCTCCTTAAAGATCCCAGCTTTGGGGACCTTTTGGGTAGTTCTACTCTGTCCTCGAGGGTCTGCTAAGCATCAGAATTAACTCCATAGCAATGATTTTTGCTCTAGTTAGGGTATGAGATGATTGCATCCTGGAATCATAGATATTTCATTATGCTTCCAAAGGCTATTTGCCAGGGTTTCCAGGTTTTGTTTCAGAGCTCTATCCTATTGTTGAGATGATTTTATTTCCTATACCTGGAAATGCACTGATTGAAGGCAGTGGCTATAAATAAGCTTGGCATAGATATTCATTTGAAAGGAAGGTGCACACTGAGGTACATTTCAGTCCGGACTGTGCAGACAGCCTCAAGACGGAGTGAGTAATAAAAATGAGCCAGATGATTCGGTTCTTCGGAATGCTTTTCCGGAAGCAAGTGTATATAAAGGCAGCAATGCAAGCCAATGAGCTTTCAAAAAGATTTAGTTTGCTTTCTGATTGGTGATAGATGCAAATCAGGGCTCAACTGTAATGGCATCACTTAGAATTAAAGGCTAGGGAGTCAAAACTACTGGTCTATTGTTTTTTGATGATTTTTCTATAGTTTGTATTATCTCACTTCTTTTTGCTTTGTTTCAGTAGGATTGATTCTGAGAAAGCTATTGGAAAGCCCTATACACCTTAGGAATCTGATTATCGTTTCGGAAGGGAGTTGGATAAAATAATTTCAAGAGAGTTTGTAATATATTTGATTATTTAAAATATTTTTCTCATGATTATAATATTAATGATCTTTTTGCTATGGAAGGTACTTTTGAATATGATAAAGCAGCAAACTCAGCATGATCCTTAAAATTTCACTCAGCCTCTAAATTTGCTTTGCCAGATGAAATTAGATGAAGTTATTTATATCTATGCCACTTCTGGGAAGTGCACTAAATTGTGACTCCAGATACCTGGATTTTAATTTTGCTTTTGGCTAAACTGCATCTTGGGAAACTTCACTTCCCTGGGACCAGTTTTCTTGCCTCTGACACGGAGTTGGATTATAGGATGTAGAGGATCCTTTGCAATAATAAGTGCGTGCTGCGTTAATGCTGATACGAAGGGATAGTATTTGTGTCTTCAGAATTTGAAAAGTCAATAGTTGTACATTTCTGAAACTTTTTGCATTCCTACCTAGTTTAGTGATTGATAACATATTTAAAGCACTAAAATGTACCTTGGGTCATATACATTATTTTATGCACTGACACAAATTTATGTTCATAAGCTTATTGAGCAAAGACTTGCCCAGTAACAATGTACACACATGCAAATATTCCTGTTTGCACTTAGAAATGCCTGCCCAGTGACAGACATCGATCTTTTCATATTTATAGATTCGGTTACAGTTATTCCATTCTTTCATGAGTATTTTAAAGTGTTTAATAAATTCCTGTGCAAGTGAGAATGTTTTAAGTTCTCTGATAGGACTTCCTAACATGAATTCTTTACAAACATTGGTAATTCATCAGTTTTCATTGCTGCATCATAGGTTAAAATAAAATACTGCCAGATGTTCCAGCAGTTCAAATGCTTCTTGAGAAACCCCAGTGGTTATTTTCATAAATTTGTGAAAAGATTTTAGTTTGCCATCTAGGGTTGGCCTTCCTGTTTGCAGATAAATATGTGCTCTTAAAAACCGGAGGGAAACTGTGATTAATAATTATTATGAATACTGACTTGTAGTGAACTTAATTACCTTTAGATTCCCATTAAGAATTTGAATTTAGATTGTGTTCTTTATTTTCCATAAAACTTGGTGAGTTTTTCATCAAAGCAAAGTTTGACTTAATACCTTAAAATAGTTTCCGACATAAAGTAGGATTCATATGACTTTTAAAATAATTTCCCGTTTATTAGTATAATCTAATTTTTTCCCACTAAGAGACCCAGGGTAATCTTATATATTCTTCTTAAAAACAATTAAAACAAACAAAAATACACACTTAAATGCATATTGTCTTTGATCAGCAGTTAAAACAGTACAATGTAGTAGTGGAAAAATACTGGTGTCACAATCAAAACACTTGGGACTGAGAGCTGATGTGTCAACTACTGTGAAATATGGGTCATGTCATATTTTCCCTCCATGATGCTCTGCTCCTTTATATATGTAACAGGAAAAAGAACAACTGGTAGAGTTCTTATGAGGATTCAAAAATCTGTCTGTGCGAACACTATAAAAATATATGATGGAGCTTTTAAGGTGTTTTTTTAAAGCCCCAGTTTACTGTTTGAATCACTTGTGGGTGAAATTTGGACTGAAAAATAACCATGACTTAAATGTATTACAGAAAAGTGTTTCACCAGGGTTTTTAACTCTCCATAGTCCAATGGCGCTTCTCAGTCTTTGGTTTGGGCTTCAGTATCCCTGGCTCCCATTTCTCTCAAGGATCCTTCCAATCCTCCTTAGACTCCTCTTCAATCCCTTTCACTGACAGAATGTGGCCTTTTGGACTCTTTTATTGAGGGAGGGGAATGCATCTCTTATGATGTCCCGCAACCTTCCCACCACTAGAAACTTCTGTCACTATCCTCACTGTCTTTCATTCCTAGAATATCACATTGCTCAAGCTTGACTTGCCAACCAATGTTCACTTTATCTACTATGAACTCAAGCCACAGTTACATCCTTTCTCCCATACTTCCATTGTCTTCCTTATTATCTACTCCTTCCCTGCATTGGTCTCTAAATAGGAGCTGTTATTAACAAAGCATTCACTTCACTTGCCAAAACTAATGAAAATAAAACGTTTAGTGTTTGTTTTTTCCTAAAGACCAGCTCTCTCACTGGGTTTCTGAGTACCATACACGACTGGACGGGTATCGCTCTTCCTCCCAGAGGATGACCCTTACAGGCACCTCCTCCAACCCTCGCCCCTCCCCAGCACACTCTCTGTAGTTGGTGGGATCCATTCAGCTCAAAGTCAGCTTTTTAATAATTCCCAATGCCTATGAGGTATAAATCACAGTCCTTGACATGTGTAGAACATACTTACATCCCCCACAATCCTTGCTAACTTGTTTCTGCTTGTTTTGGATATACTAAACTGCTTGTAGCTCACTCCCTCTCCCTGCTTACTCCCATGACAAGATAGACATATGGAATATGTATTTTTCCTCTACCCTATCCCCATGATAGGAGCTATAGTGACATTGTCTTCGACTGCCAACCACATGTTTATTGGCTCTAAACCACTACCCTGTCCGACAGAGAACGTTGAGGCTATTTCTGTAAAGATTTACAGCCTTGGACGCCTCGTGTATGGTCATTCTCAGGCAGAATTAACTTGATGGTAATGGGCCTCCCCATGATGAACATCGCCAGACCATTTTATTTACAACTATCACTTTATCATTAGCATATTATATCTGCCTCTCTAACTGGATATTGAGCCCCTTAAGAACTGACCAAACAAACTCACTGCCATTGTGTCAGTGCTGTCTCATAGCGACCCTATAGGACAGGGTGGACCTGCCCATGTGGGTTTCTGAGACTCTATCTCTTTATGGGAGTAGAAAGCCTCATCTTTTGCAGTTTTCAGCCCAATGTGTAACCACTATGCCGCCAGGGCTCCTTTGAGTCTTAATCATGAGTAAATCAGTGTGTGTCATAGACACTGGTATATGGTGATACTCAGTAGGCACTTGAAAGTTTTTTCTTTTCTCCATCATCTTTCAGCATCTGGCCCTGTTGACTCTCTGTGACCTCTTCTTCCCGTGACACACACACACACACACACACACACACACCTTGGTTGCCTGCCCTTCTTGTCTCTAAACTTCTATGTACTGGGACCTTAGCCTGGAACGCCTCTTTTATAGCTTATTTCCCTAATTATGATTTTCTATTCTCAGCCATAACTGCGTTTGTCACTTTAAGAATATTTCCCTTAGTAGCTTCCTCATCTACCTCATTCTGGTTTACTTTCAACCACTTCATGACTGGAACAGAACAATGTACAACTCATTGGAACTCATCTGTCCCTCTGGGCTATCTTTGTTTCTTTTTAAGATGGGAGTAAAAGGACAGGCTCTCCACTAGGCATTTCCTGACATCACGTTGACTTGGAGGGCAGGAGGGACTTCCTTGTCAGATGAGGGTGAACAGTCGCTGTAAAGAGGTCTCCTCTGACATCACGTGTGAGGAAAGAGAAAGGATGTCTTAGTAAGCCACCTAATGACATGACGGGAGCTGTCCGGGGTTTCCAAATGGTTCCACTGATAGTTTGGAGGAGCACTTCCTTAATAAAGCTTCACTTCGCCATTTAGTCCTCTCTGACACTATCCCACTAACAGAGGGAGCTTCATTATTGCTGGGCAAGGTTGAAAATATACGCTTCCTATTAAGAGACCATTGAGGGGGTAACAGGTTTGCCTTGTTGTATGGCTCAGGAAGGGTAGGTTTTGTCTAAAAGATTTCTGTCTTGCTAGGCTTCCCTTTTCTTAAGTTTGTTGATAAGGAGCAGGCTTTACTTGGGATATATATATATATATATATGCTTCTGTTTATATTTCTACATTACCAGCTTGTCTAGTATTCAGTATTGCTTATAAGAGACACAAAGAAAATCTACAGAACTCATAGTCTTGCCATTCTTGGGTCCGGCAGTACTCACCATTCTGATTCTACATTCCACCTTTCAGGAAAAAAGACAGTGTGTTTCTTGAGAATTTATATGTTGTATGTTGACATTTCATTAACTAGTTATATAAAAACGAGTATGACCAAGATAAATTCATTCAGATAATGGGCACAATATTTTCTTCTTTCTATAAGGTTTCCAACCTCCAATTTACATACAACTCATAGCTAAGAACCAGTTCCCATAAAGCCGAATAAATTGAAATTGGGGGTATACACACTGATGTGGAATAGGAAATGAGAGCTATGTTGCAATATATATCAAAACATCATCATCACTGTACTACTACGTTAGAAATGTTTTAGCGTATCTGGAAGTATGTCTCTTTTTTATTCATTGGAAGATACACTGAGACAAACATTTGACTGATGCTATATACAAACTACACCTAAGTGTTCCAACTTACGTACAAACTGGGCGCGTAGATAGATGTAGTACCGGCACTCATCTGTAATCCAGGAACTGCTCGTATCTCATTTCAAGGGTATTTGTGGCAGTGTACCAAGTAGTGGGAATAAAGTGATGTCTGATTGCTATTTTGAGTTTTACTTTAAGCACCTGGTCTAAATTAAAGCTGATTGTTCCACCAGCACCTGTCAAAGCAGCACAGGTGATTTTCCAAGACAGTTTTAGAAACTCTTGGAAATAACTTCAGAGTGTCATCAGCTCCATTGGTTAAACACTTGATTTGATCTCTTTTTGGTCTGAATCTATATTAAGAGACAGTACATTTTAATTGCATTACATTATATACACACTGGCCTTATAAAACATCTAATAATAGGATCCCAAATTTCTGCGAAATCAGTTTTTCATTTTATAAGAGCTACTATACAGTGTCAAGATTTAATATATTCATAGACTGAAGTATGATCCTTTTCTGTGCAATAAAAGGATGAACCACAGGTGAATATTTACATAAATGTTGCTATTGAAATAGATTTTTAAAATACTGTATCTACTAATAGCTGATATCATTGACATCAACACTAATAGTAAAATTATGTTAATAAATGCCTACATTATATAACATTCTTATTTTGGAAAGCTCTATGATGGTTGCATATTTGTCAAATAATATTGAACCCAATATAAAATTAAGTGAGAGTCAGTGACCAAACTTTCTATTATTCCACATTATCATTATTTTTGGGGGGGGGAGGAAAACAAGTCATTTTTTAAATATCTTCTCCATTGCTCATATTTGACATATGATTATTATTTCCAAAGTAATTTTAGGCCAGAGAGAGACTAACCATTTAAGAACTCTTGGAGGAACCAAAGTTTTAGGCCATTTAATATATAAATCCCATTGTCATGGAGTCAATTCCGACGCACAGTAACAGGGTAGGTTAGAGGAGAGCTGCTCCACTGGGTTCCTGAGCTGTAAATCTTTAGGAAAGCAGACGGCACCTTACTTTCGCCTGTGGAACCACTGGTAATCCCCAGCTTACAAGCCTGTGTAACTGACTGTGCCACATTATAGTCGAGCTGCTGAGGGAGAGATAAAGCCCGCTGGGAGAGGATTTGACTACATCTGGCCAGGAGCTCACTCATGCTATGAAGTATGCGTTGGCAACATTTTCTACCATATGTGCTGTTGTCATAAGAAGACGTTTGAAATATTTAAGTCTAAAGGTTTATCATCTGTGGGGATAGAACAACATACATACCATGCAAAATCTCCTGGGAGAGTCGGCATTGTATTGAGCCAATAATAAAATAGAGGTTCAAAGACGAAGACCTTTGCTGGTCACTGTGCTACAGAATTCATATTCTTTCTCTTCGTTATCATCATTCCTGTTGACATCTGTTGAGTGTTTACTTTTTGCCAGCAGTGCGCTAGGTGTTTTACATGCATTGCTGCACTTATTTAACCTACTAATTTTATGAAATAGTTATTAGAATGATTAAAATATTACAAATGAGGAGATGTAAAGCATTAAGAAGCTAATTTATCTCTGATCATACAGTCAAAAAGCTGTAGAGCTGAAAACTCCAGGCGGCCTCCCTCAGAAGCCATTACCACTGTACCACACTACCTCTTGTGGAAGGGACTCAATTTCAGCGAGGCCTTGGAAAGGGGGCTGATGTTGATATGCAAAAATTGCCTGGGAGGTCAACATTGTATTGTTATGAAATTTTGAATGATGTTCTTGATTGCAAGATTTAGGTGAATTAATGCACTGTCACATCATCAGGCAAGCATAAGGTGTGTTGCCAAGTGAATTTATAAATGGGGACATTTTCCTCCATACAGAAATGGGTTAAGGATGATGCGGGCAGTCTAATTTTCTGAGTACCTTTTGCAAGGCAGCTTCACAGAATTTATGGGGAAAGTTCATCATTTTTCAAATTCCATTTTCCATGAATTTTTGAAGCCTTTTGCATCGACTATCGTGGCACAGAGGAATAGTCTAAGGCTTTTCTATTATTATTAGTCACAAAGGAATTGAAGAACATCTGTGATTAGCTGAAGCATTTTTCTTGCCATGTTTTTGGAGAGTGCTTACACTTGCTGAATTTTTCTACTAAGGAAGAAAAACTAGAGCCCATCCATAATGTCTTGAGGCATTACAGGCTTTGTTTAAAATTTGGAAGTGAACAAGTTTAACATTTGGCGAGAAACAGAAAACTTAGAAACATGGCTCGACTTAAATGCGTTACACGTGGGCTCTGAGCGTTTATGAGTTAATGACTTTGAAGCAGCTTGGTCTGTATTACTATTATCTGAATGATACAATCAATGCCCATTTCCTGAAAGACATTTATATATTAGACTTTGCTCTCTTAACAGAAAATGGAAGGAGCTTTCTCTGGAGTGTGGCTCGTAGTGCTGGAGGTTTAGATGGACTAATGAGGGACACTGGTTGTGGAAGGAGGGCTTGCCATTACGGGAAGGTCGCCGAGCGCCCGGAGAAGGAAACAGCATCTGTTCATTTTGAAAAGAAGAGAGTCGCGATTACAGTAACAGCTACCATTTATGGAACACGCACTCTGCTCAGCTTCTTATTTTATGTCCTCAGGCAGGCAATAGTGCCCCCAGATTAGGGGAAACCATAAGGGACAGATAGAAGGTTGGGATATCATTTTGGATATGTTAAAGGAATAAATCAGAGATAAGGTAAATGTTGATATTAAAGTGTAAATATGTCCAAAGCACCCATTAAACACCGAGACATTAAAGAATACTAAAGAACATTACTTGTTTAAAAAATATCAATATCTTGCTTTGGAAATCTTTTTCAAGGATTAAGTAACTGTTATCATAGAAGTTATTGTTTCCTTTAACGTAATACTCACTAGAAAACTTAAGCTTGCTTTTTAAATTTTTTTAGAACCTTGATTTGCATGCAGCACTGTTGTCAATGTGCAAGACTATTGAGTGGAAACAGTAAGTGAATTACTAAATAATAAAAGGTAGTAAGATGTTTAGGTATGCATGTATTACAAATGCGAGCATCTAAGTGTGAACACATCGGCTTAAATATCTCTGTCTCCAGACACTCTGAGCTTATTTTTCAGGGAGGCAAAAACTAAAAGTTCCTTTTCTCACTGATCCAAGACGTGGTGGAGTGAAGATTTTATGGAATTGTGCAAAGATGAGAGAATACTTGGTGTGCTGAGGCAGATGGTGTTTTATTAGATGCTTGTAGCTGTGCAGTAGAAGTCAGTATAATAGATGGCTGTATATTCAACTAGTATTTTAAAATTAGTAAAAGATTTGTGATTATATGGTACCCCTACAAAGAAAATCTGATAGAATAAGCACTGTGATAATTAAAAGCAGTTAACATAGTTAGATAAAGTATTAAGTGTACTGAATGAACTACAACCCATTTGTCTAGAATTTGGGGTGTGTGTGTATGTGTGTGTGTATTCAGAATCTCTCAGATGTTAAGCATTTCCTAAATAGAAGGACTCAGTGAGAAAAGAAATTACACACTTGATCTTGAGATCTGTGCTGCCCTTTCCCACATGGGACTTACATTTAGGAAGAGCAGAGGCTGGGGATACAGTCAATTCAATAAGTGCACTGCAAGAGAAGTAAAGATGTATTAGAAGTGCCGGATAGGAGACACAAAGAAATCTTGAGAGATCATAGGAGGCTTTCAGTAAAGTGTCAACTAAGTATATTATCTGAAATGTAACAGGTAAAGTAGGTGTTCTGTGATACACAGCTCTCTCTAGCTTTCCAGTTCTATACTATTCTGGGTTGCAATGACTACCCTGAACTCACACACAGTATTCACGATTCAAGGGTTTATACGGGAAGTTACTAGACTGCAATGCAAGTGAGACATAGAATACAGTTGTTCATCAGGACATGTTCCAAAACTCTTTCAGCGCTGGAAACAAATCACCAAAGGGGCATGCTACTCCACTGTCTCAAGCTAAAGGCATTCCGCTCCACTTCCTCCATGAGCCAGCAAGCTCAGCTCCTCCAATTAAGTACTCAACGGTGCCCAACTCCGCCAGACAGCTTGCTGCCCGGAAGCACTTGGTTTGATTGCTTTCTGGCCTGGGAAGTCCATCCGTCAGTTTCAGGCTCTGGTTCAGATATCTGCAACTGGTCCTCTGACGTCATTGCTAGCTTCTGGATCAAGAAGGTTCACTCTGCAGGACTCTCAGGGTCCAGAAGACACACCATCCTCCTGGCTCTTATTGGTAGTGAGATCCCACCCGCCCTTCCTGCTTCTCAGAGGACTCATTTCATACACAACAGGAGGGCAATCACAATATAGCCTGGTAGCTGTTACTCACACTGTCTTTCCAACCGTCTGCAGCAAACATTCATCTGGTGAACGTTACAGAGACTTTTGGCTGAAAGAGTCACACAAATAATTCCGTCTCTACAGTCGGATACGACCTGGATTAGTTGTGGAAGGAGCTATAATTTTGATAGATTTATACAATGGGTACCTCATACCACATATCCAAAGCCCAAGAAGGAAGAGAACATTTATCTGAATACTCAGATGTGAATTAAATGTAATTGTAAGGTGTAGTACACAGGGAAGAATCAACATCAGGCTAAAGACAAAGGTAAAGCCTTGTCACACATTTCCTATAAACTGTGTTAAGAAGTTTGAAGTTTACACCCCAAACAATGTAAGTCATTAAAAGAATTTAAAATGAACAGGAAGATATCAGAATTTTACTTTGAAAAATTGTGTCTGTGCTGTTGGAGAATGACTTTGACAAAAGATACAGACAAGCCTCTTAGAAACTAGAAAAGATAAGTCAGGAGAAACATTGCGGTGATCTGAATTCGCATTGTCATAGTGTAGTTGGGGATACGTGGGTAAATGTATTGGAAATTAGTACATCAAACGGAGACGTTTGGATTGGAAAAGGGGATAATCAATAAATTATGGTTAATTCCATTGTTTATGTTGCCCGTTGGTAGTTGATTTAAATTAAATGGTGTTGAAACACAGGGGAATTTATGGTGATTTCAGATTTTATGTACATTGAGGGGCCTGTGGGCTGTTCTAGTAAAAATGCAAAGGAGGCGCTGGGTCTGCAACTTGGGAGGAGGAATCCCGCTGCAGGTGGCAGTTTAGTCTTTTGTCGGCTTGTATGTGATTGTAGACCTCGAAATAGAAGAGATCATCTTAGGAAAGCAGATGGAATGAAAGAAGAATGATTTTAGGTCAGAATTCTGAAAAACAGCAGCAATTACAGGAAATGACAAAGGGTTTCTGCATATGTACACTAAAAAGAGTATTCCAGAATATAGACAGGAAAGATCTAGTGAGTTCAACCATCCCTGCTGTCATGGAGATAAATCCAATTCATGAGTTCTGTAGGATAATATCTGAGATTGTAAATATCCCACAGGAGCAGGCAGCCCCATCTCTTTTCCAGTGAGTCACTGGTGGGTTGAACTACCAACTTTTTGGTTAGTAACCCAATACGTATCTGACAGTTCCACTAGGGCCCCTCCCTAAATGAGTTCAATATTGGTTACAGAGGGCCTTTGAAGAGCAGTGGATCTGGACAGCATTTTCTGAAGGTACAGCTAGATCATGTAACACAGGCAGTCCTTTTCTCCAGGGTACATAGAGAGGATAAACAAACGGAGGTAATAGTGAATATAAATCCAGATTTTCAAGGATTGAGGAGAGAATCTGCAGTGAAGTCCTGATGAGAATGAGGTTACAAAGTTCTTTCAGGAACTTTTTTTGCACAGTGGAATAGAGCTAAGATTAATTAACATGTTGAACCATATGAAATGGATGATATTCAGTTATTCTGACAAACAAAAATAGCAATTTGGATGGCTGGACATATAGAATGGGTCAGGAGCATGAAGAGGCATTTTAGTTAAGTGATTAACAACATAAACACTGCAATTAGACTATCTAAATTTATATTTTCCCCTGGTGACTAATGAAGTTTATTAATATTGATACAATCTTGTTTGAAAGTGAGGAAGGCTTGAAGCACTTGCTAATGAAGATTAAAGATTGCAGCCTTTAGTATGGATCACAACTCAATGTGAAGAAAAGAAAAATAAAAATCCTGGCGTCTAGGCCAACAGATGACATGATCATAACACAGAATAGATTGATGCTGCCAAGGATTTTGTCTAGCTTCGATCCACAGGTAACACTCATGGAAGTAGCAGTGAGGCATCAAACGATGGGTTGCATTCGGTATAAACTGCTGCGTGAGATCCCTTTAGAGTGTTGAAAAGCGAGGATGTTGCTCTGTGCACGAGGTATTTTCAGTTACCTCAGATGCATATGAAAATTGGACACTGGATGTGGAAGACGAAGAACAACCCATGCATTTCAAGTATGCTGCTGGTGAAGAACACTGAAAGTACCATGGACTGTCAGTAAGAATAGCAAGACAGCATCTCAACTACTTTGAACCTGTTCTGAGGAAAGACCAGTCCCTCCAGAAGAACACCATGCTGGGTAAAGTGGAGGAGCAGCGAAAAAGAAGATGGATCGACACCGGGGCTGCAATAACGGGCTCAAACGTAAGAACAGTTGTGAGGATGGTCCAGGGTCAGGCTGTGTGTCCTGTTGTACATAGCGTCGCTGGGAGTTGGAACCGACCTGACAGCACCTAGAAACAACAACAACATTAATAGTAAGGGAGTTATGTCAACCTCTCTCTACCTATTTTTTCTCATCTGAGAAATGAAGACATTTTAGTTAGAATGAATTAGCAGTAAGTCAAGTAAGGTAATGAGAGTTGCCCATGGTCATTTATTTTGCTGACGTTAGCTTACAAAGACACTGCTGGAATCTGCACCATCATCTCTGCCTCTTTATTTCTTCCATCCCTCTCACTACCTCCATACCACATTCCGAGCATCTTTGCACAGAGCTTCCACTCAGATCAGAAAAGTAAACCTAGTTTCCTTTGTCCTTGACATTTTTTTCCTTTGTCCTTGAAATAGGCTTTGCTAATCCCGAATCCATTGTATGCCCCTATTTTTTGCTAAGAGACTTGTCGACACAAATTCCTTTTCTGAAAACTCTCTTCTTCATGTGTGTGCCCCTTGAATTTGGGTAGGATTGCACTACTTCCAGTGCTTCACAGTTAGTGTGAGGTGGGATGACTGCATTTGCTGTAGCCTTTGCGTTCTTGGAATTCTGGTGGTGTAGTGGTTACACATTGGGCTGTGATCCACATGGTCAGTAGTTCGCAGTCACCAGCAGCTCCGTGGAAGAATGGGCTTTCTACTCCAGTAAACAGTTCCACTCCCAGAAAACCACAGGGGTCACTATGGGTCAGCAGTGCTTTGGTTTTTAATATGTATGCTCTCAGATCATTAACATGTCTTGTAGTAGGAGCATTTCTCCATCTTGATGGCGATTAATATGAAAGGATTTATGTGTTATTTTTTAATATAATTTATCAATGCTGGTTTCTTTTACTACTTGAAGAAATGATTATATTGGACCTGAGAGCAGAACTGTGTCTATGTACGATTTTAACTGCACAGAGGGGCTTCAAGAATATTAATTTTATCGTACATTTTTACAATTCCAGGGTACTTAACTATAATTTCCCAGGGAGATTTAAATTACTGGAAGAGCGTGTTTTAATGATGGCTTAGGGTTGTTGAATGCAAGGTCAGCAGTCTGTAGCTAGCACCCATCCTCGAGAGACAGAGAAGACTCTCTGCTCTCACAGAGATTGACAAGCCTGAAAAGCCACAAGAGCAATTCTCCTCTGCTCTGAAGGGTCACTAAAAGCTGGAATTGACTAGATGGTAGTGAGGTGGTTGTTGTTTTTTAAATCAACCCCCCAACTAAATCTGCCTAAAAGTAATCTTATAGAACAGAGTAGAATCTCTCTGTGACTCTCCAAGGTTGTAATTCTTTCTGCGAGTAGAAAGCCTCCCCTCTCTTTTATGGAATTAATGATGAGTTCAAACTTCTGACCTTGTGCTTATTAGACCAATGTGTAAACTACTATGATATCAAGGCTCATAATTTAAAAAAAATCATTTTATTGGGGGCTCGTACAATTCTTATCACAATCCAAACATTCATCCATTGTGTCAGGAACATATGTACATTTGTTGCCATCATCATTCTCAAAACATTTGCATTCTACTTGAGCCCTTAATATCTGCTGCTCATTTTCCCCCTCCCTCCCCACTCCCCTCACTCCATGAACCCTTCATCATTCATATATCATTATTATTTTGTCATATATTACACTGTCTGACATTTCCCCCTGCCCTCTTCTCTGCTGTCCCTCCCCCAGGGAAGAGGCTATAAGTAGATTCCTGTAATCAGTTCCCCCTTTCTACCCCACATTCGCTCCACCCTCCAGGCATCGCCACTCTCATCACTGGTTCTGAGCAGTCATCTGTCCTGGATTCCCTGTGTTTCCAGTTGCTATCTGTACCAATGTACATCCTCTGGTCTAGCCAGATTTGCAAGGTAGTATTGGGATCATGATAGTGTTGGGGGGAGGGGGGAGGAAGCAATCAAGAACTAGAGGAAAGTTATATGTTTCATCGTTGCTACGCTGCACCCTGCCTGGTTCATGTCCTCCCCACAACCCCTCCGCAAGGGGAGTCCTGTTGGCTACCTTTGGGCTCTGAGTCTCCACTCTGCACTCACCCACATTTTCAATGGTATGATTTTATGTTCCTTGATACTTGATACCTGATCCCTTTGACAGCTCATGGTCACACAGGCTGGTGTGTTTCTTCCATGTGGGCTTTGTTGCTTCTGAGCTATATGACCACTTGTTTATCTTCAAGCATTTAAGACCCCAGAAGCTTTATCTTTTGATAGCTGGGAACCATCTGCTTTCTTCACCACATTTGCTTATGCACACATTTTGCTTCATTGATTGTATCAGGGAGGTGGGCACCCACCGATACGGTTTTTAGCTCTTTGATGTTTGATAACTGGTCCCTTCTGTACCTTGTGGTCAGACAGGCTTATTTGCTTCTTCCATGTGGGCTTTGATGCTTCTCAGCTAGATGGCCACTTGTTTATCTTCAAACTTTCAAGACCCTAGACGCTATGTCTTTTAATAGCCGGGCACCATTAGCTTTCTTCACCACATTTGCTTATGCACACGTTTGTCTTCAATGGTTGTGTCAGGAAGGTGAGCACCCACTGATATGGTTTTTAGCTCTTTGATGTCTGACAACTGGTCTCTTCTACACCTCATGTTCAGCCAAGCTGGTGTGCTTCTTCCATGTGGGCTTTGTTGCTTCTGAGCTAGATGGCTGCTTGTTTATCTTCAAGCCTTTAAGACCCCAGACGCTAGCTATAGCTTTTGGTAGCCGGGCACTGTCAGCTTTCTTCACCACATTTGCTTATGCACACATTTTTCTTCAACAATCATGTCGGGAAGGTGTGAATCACGGAATGCCAATTTATTAGAACAAAGTGTCCTTGCATTGAGTAAGTGCTTGAGTGGAGGTCCAATGTCCATCTGTTGTCAAGGCTCTTAATTTCATATTCACTTGAGGTGAAGAGAGAATAAAGTGTCTAGTATATCAAACTTTTACCATTTTGTCTGTGTCCATTAGAAACAACAACAAAAGAGTAGCACTTTCTTAAATGTAACTGCTGTTCTAAGCTCAAAGTAAAATGAAAGTTTTAGGGGATTCCCTAGCTTTGTTGAATTGATTTGTTATTGTTTGTTAACAGATTGTTGAATGTTACCTAATAAGGTTTTCTGGTCAGGCAATATTTATGAAAGCAGATCAAGCCTGTTTCTTCCAGGATTTTGAATAATAAGTTTGAGTGACCAATCTTTAGGTCACCTGCTGGACTGCTTTGCCCCCCTGGGGCCATTCTAAAGTTCATTTGGACCCTTACTCTCAAGGAGCCCTTGGCACCCTTCCCATCGCACTTGTGTCGCCCACCCTAATGCATCTGGCCTAGTGGAGCAGATCAGCCACCAGACTTTTCCTGTTTATAATTTGGCATTAGAACTAAGAGGAAGCCAACAAGTTTTGGTGGGTCCTTAATGCTGAGATGATGTGAACTCTGGAGTTATAAGGTAAGCGTCAAACAAATGCAAGAAAAGGTAGAGAGGAGAGAAGACAGAGAAGAGAAATCTCTGAACTTCCTCTAGCTTTTCAAGAACATTTTTCAAGGAGCTCAGCTGACCTTGATCTCATTAAAAACACCAACATTTCCCTAAGAAGCAACTTCTAGTGGATGTTGGGTTTATGGAACCAATTAGTTTGTATTATTTGTAAACAAAATAACAGGTATTCAGTAGAGGGCAATCTTTTGTAAAGTCTTAAATTGAGTTCCCTACAAGCAGAGCTTAAAATTTATGTTACAGCTAATTTCCAAATTAGTGAAACTAATTAAAATGGAAAAGTAAAAAAAATGGAAAAGTACCTTAATTAATGTTTAATATGGCCATTTTTATCTGTAAATATAATTATAATTTCATATAAATAAAAAATAGCTATTTCTAATATATATCCTTGTTAAAACTTTTCTTCCTACAAATTCAATTAATATTAAGGGATGGAAGATATAAGAACAAATACTTTAGCTATTCACCTTGCTCAGCTAAACGGTCATTCCATGATACCCACCTTCCCAACATGATCACTGAAGACAAACGTGTACATAAGCAAACGTGGTGAAGAAAGCTGATGATGCCCGGCTATCAAAAGATATAGTGTCTGGGGTCTTAAAGAGTTGAAGGCAAACAAGCGGCCATCTAGCTTGGAAGCAACAAAGTCCACAGAGAAGAAGCACAGAAGCCTGTGTGGTCACAAGGTGATGAAGGGATCAGGTAGCAGACATCAAAGAACAAAAACCATCATTGTGTGATCATCTTCCCCACATAAACACTGAAGACAAATGTGTGCATAAGGAAGTGTGGTGAAGAAGGCTTATTGTGCCCGGCTATCGAGAGATGTAGCATCTGGGGTCTTAAAGGCTTGAAAGTAAACAAGCGGCCATCTAGCCCAGAAGCAACAAAGCCCACATGGAAGCAGCACACTGACATGTGTGATCATGAATGGCCGAGGGGACCGGGTTTCAAGCACCAATGGTTGGGGCAGGTGGGGATCATCGTGAATGAGGGAAGTGCTGATGGGGACCCACTGCCCATCTGTAAACAACTGGACGTCCCTTGCAGAGGGGCAGTGGGGAGGAGATGAGTCACTCAGGGTGCAGTGTAGCAATAATGAAACTCACAACCTACCTGTAGTTCTTAAACGTTCCCTTCCCCCAACTATCATGGTCCCGATTCTACCTTGCAAACCTGGTGAGACCAGAGGATGCACAGCGGTACAGATGGGAACTGGAAACACAGGGAGTCCAGGACAGATGAACATCTCAGGACCAGCAGTGAGAGTGGTGATACTGAGAGGGAAGGGGGGTTAGAAAGGGGGAACCGATCACAATTATCTACATATAACCGCCTCCCTTAGGGATGGGCAACATAAAAGTGGGTGAAGGGACATACTGGGCAGTGTAAGATAAGATAAAATAATAATTTATAAATTATCAAGGGTTCATGGGGGAGGGGGGAGGAGGAGGGAGGGGAGGGGAATAAGGAAAATGAGCTGATTTCAGGAATCCAAGCGGAAAGCAAGTTTTGAGAATGATGAGGGCAACAAATGTTTAAGTGTGCTTTACACAATTGATATATGTATGGATTGTGATAAGAGTTGTATGAGCCCCAATAAAATTATTTATAAAAAAATACTATAGCTATTTGTGCAGAAGTTATTGCTGTTGCTAGATACTCTCAATCAGTGCTGAATCATAGCAACCCCATGTACAACCGAAGGAAAAACCATCCCATGAGTTCCTTAAAATTGTTGTTAGGTTTCAGTCCAGTGTTGCATCCTCTGTGTCAGTCATCTCATCAAGGATCACTCCTGCTGCATATGATGTCCTTCTCAATGGGCCGCTCTCTTCTGATAACATGTCCCAAATACTTGTTACAGCATCTACCATCCCCTTTTCTAAGGAATATTTTGGTTTTACTACTTCCAAGACAGATCTGTTTGTTCTTTTATCAGCCCACCGTACTTTCCGTACTCCTTACCAGCAACATAGTTAAAAGGCATTGATTATTCTTCAGTCTTCCTGATTCAATGTCCTACTTTCACATGCATGTGGGGCAATTGAAAGTCCCATGACTTGGGTCACGCGCACTTCAGTTCTCAAAGTAACATCCTTGATTTTCAACACTGTTAAGAGGTCTTGTATAGCAGATTTTTGCAATGCAAGGTGTCATTTGATCTCTTGACTGCTGCTTCCATGAGCATTGATTGTGTATCCAACCAGGTGACATCATTATTTTCTCCATTTATTCATGATGTTAACTATTGGTCTAGTTCTGAGATCCATATTTGTACCCATTCCAAAGAAAATGACCCCACAGAATGTTAAAGTTTCAACAATATCATTAATATCACAGGCAAATAAAATGTTGCTGACAATTCTTCAACAACAGTTACAGTAGTGAATTGAGCTGCCAATCATTAGGGTAAATAAACATTTCCTATTTACCCTGCCTTCACTTTGGATGGGATTGGGTTCAAATTATTTAGCAAATTATTTAGCATGTTGTGTTACATTTATCTCCAGAAGTAAACCATGAAATGAAAATTGGAGTTCAAGTGATTTATTTTGTAGATGATGCCAAGAAAGTAGGAAGTTGGACATGAAGGAAAAAGTGAAAGAACAAACTGTTTACTTTCCAAATAATTATGACTCTAGATAATGAATGTCTATGAGATAATTGGGAACCTCTGTACATAGGTACAAACTGAAGGATGGGGGAATTAGGGTATTCACAGTTAACTCTCTTAGCCATTAGTAGAGAGCTGCTTCTAAACCTAAAACCAGTCCCCTTCAAATTTAATTCCGATTCATGAGAATACTGACTTATGTCAAAGTAATACATTTATCTAGAGTTTTGGTGGTTAATTTTTCAAAAACAGATCAACAGGATTGATTTCGCGGTTGCTTTGGGTGGTCTAGAACCTCTAATCTTTCATTTAGTGGCCCAGAATTCTAAGATTTTGTACCACAGACTCCAAGAGAGCTGTTCTTGGGTAGTATTATTTTCTTGACACTTCATACTTGAAACTTAGTGGAGAAGCAAACTCTAAAAACGGCAGTCAGATGCTACCCTCAGGCAAGAGGTCTCTAGGCCTTGGCACTGGGCAGATCAGAATTGAAGTGGTAAGAATGAGGTGGTGAGTAGTCAGACACAGGCGCTGGTAGGCACAGGTCACAGTAGGATTACTTTGAGTTCTTTGGCTGTGCCGGGCAGCCAACCCAAGTGAGTATCCCTCAAGAGCTAGAAAAATGCCACTTAAATAGAGGTGAGGTTAATCTGTCTACCCCACCTCCTCCTGTCCCCATAGGCAATAAACAAGAATTAGTTTTGGGGAGCATCTCCTCTGAACTGTTTCTCTATGAATGAATTTAGAATAATGTTGCTTTTTATTGAGCTTGAGCTGAGGCAAAATATTGTAGCTGTCTGATAACAGCCTGCCACATTACAAATCCCACTCGCAGGTTACACAAGGTGCCTTTAGAAAATGCTGAATGAATTACTTCAAATAGTATGTTTGTATTCAAAAGGGAAATAGCTGCTAGTTTAGGAGTTGACAGTCTTTTCTTTGGCTTCAAAAACCCAATTACTATGCTCTGCCTTTCTATTTGCTGCGGGAGCTGAAAGCCTGTGGCGAACTGGTGACTAGAAGAGACTCCTATTAGAGCAAACAGAATAAGGAAAGACGTTTAGCGACAGGGTCACAAGGTCTCTTGTTCAGGTGGGTTAAAAATGAAATGCAATTGAAATTGATTCTTAGCTGATTTATTTTCTTAATCCTTCTTCTATGCGCTTCTTTTTATAAACACCTTTTACTCTTTCTTGTCCATTTAATTTAATAAATAATGATACATATCAAATAGACTGGGGGCTTCAAAAAGCTTGTGGGAAAATGAAATCAGGAGACAATAGAAATTTTCCATGAACCATTTGAAGTCTCTTCCTACATACCAGTTCCTGTAATCCTGCCATTTCTTCTATCAAGAGGGCAACTAATTAATTAATACAATTTGTAGTTGAGTGGAACCTCAGGTAGCACAGACGGTTAACCACTTAACAACGAGGTAAAGATTTGGGATTCAAATCTGTCCAAAGCTGTCTCAGAGAAAAACCTGGTGGTCTACTTTCAGAAGAGCACACCCATTCTAAGCTCTGTGGGACCCAGATCTAGTCTTAGACTCCTGACTTGGCCAGGAGTTGGTATGGTTTTTCTATGGTAGATGATAGTTATGCATGTCAGGTAGGAGACAGTTCTTCACAGTTATCTGATTTCTTTTGTGCTTCAATATTTAATGTCAGGATCAAATAATATTGCTTTTTTTTACATTTTATTAGGGGCTCGTACAACTCTTATAACAATCCATACATATACATACATCAATTGTATAAAGCACATCCGTACATTCTTTGCCCTAATCATTTTCAAAGCATTTGCTCTCCACTTAAGCCCTTTACATCAGGTCCTCTTTTTTTTTCCCCTCCCTCCCCGCGCCTCCCTCCCTCACGAGCCCTTGATAATTTATACATTGTTATTTTGTCATATCTTGCCCTATCTGGAGTCTCCCTTCACCCCCTTCTCTGCCGTCCATCTCTCAGGGAGGAGGTCACATGTAGATCCTTGTAATCAGTTCCCCCTTTCCAACCCACTCACCCTCCACTCTCCCAGCATCGCCCCTCACACCCCTGGTCCTGAAGGTCTCGTCCACCCTGGATTCCCTGTGCCTCCAGCTCCCATATGCACCAGTGTACAACCTCTTCCCTATCCAGCCCTGCAAGGTAGAATTCGGATCATGGTAGTTGGGGGGAGGAAGCATCCAGGATCTGGGGGAAAGCTGTGTTCTTCATGGGTATTACATCGCACCCTGACTGACCCATCTGTATAAGGCATCATGAAAAAAAAAGAAATATATGTATATATATATATATATATATATATATATATATACACACACACACACACACACACACACCATAGTGAATGGATGGGGAAGTGCAGAGTGGAGACCCAAGGCCCATTTGTCAGCCACTGGAGATCCCCTCACAGAGGGGTTTAGGAGAGGAGATGGGTCAAATAATATTTCTTGTATAAATATTATTTTTGTGTATATGTAAGTCAAAGTCAAAAAGTATTGATACTAGGCATTGGTCATTTTATCACATACTCCCTAGCTTGTTAATTAAAGAAACTATTTCTTCAGTAAAACAAGTCACTAGTTATACTATGAAACATTTGTAAGAAGATTTGAAAATTTTTTGTTGTAGTGTGCAATTAAAAACCTACATATTCATTGGTGAGCGGTGCCTCTTTGTTTTTACCAGGTAATGTGACAACAATATTTTCTAAGCCCATTTTGGAAACAATGAATAGTATCTATGCCAATTACAATTCGTATTTTGGTCTTCTTCAACATAAAAGTAGTATGTTGCAGTCATTGCAATGAAGCTTAATCCTATGCCAGTAAAATCTGGTAGAGAAAATATGCAGTCACTCTTATTTAAAATTACTCTCACAAGATTCAATTGACAATTTAAACTATTGAAAAATTGATCTGATATTACTATTGTCTGCTAGGCCATAAAAATGCTCAAGTGGAGCTATTAAAAATATTGTAAGTTCTGAAAGTCCAGCTTAATTATACAAGTACAGTATAAGAAAAAATTGATATATTTTTAGGGCTTACAGAAATAAATTTACTACTATTGGTATGGATAATTCAAATATATAATATGACAAGTTTGACTAAATTGCCCATTGTTTGAATTTTCTTGCCAATTACAGTATATAATAGTTTAAGAATATCATTTTTATACAATATTTTTGTTTTTATTTAAACTTAAATCCTTGCTTTTTGTGTGCTTGCCTTTAAGCTTTGAATGTTGGTGTGATTGAATGTCAGGGTGATATAGGAAAAATGAGCGAGGCTCCAAGTTTTCGATATTTTCCTTTTTAGAGAGACAATGTAGATTATATTTCTGTATATTTGTAGCCTATTTTCTGCTAAAGTGGATCTAGGAGGGGTACCCCCAAATGGATTTTTAAAGCTATGTATTTACATTTTTATACAAAACAACCTTCTTGTCTTCAAAGTACTCTCCATTAAGCTTAATACCTTTGTCAACTCTGCGAGTCCATTCTTGAGCACGTTTTCAAACTCATGTGTTTGGATGGCTGACAGCATCTCCTTTGGTCTTTCCTTCATCTCTTCTATGTCTCATGTCCCTGGCCTTTCATGTCCCTCTGCACTCGCCACACAGAGTGAGGTCAGGTGAGCAAGGTGCGGGGCGAAAGAGGCATGCTCTACTTTGCCAAAAACTGGCACACTGAGATGGCTGCGTGACGAGGTGCTTGGTCATGGTGGCAAAACCAGTCCCCATCGGCCACAAATCAGGCCTTTTTTGTGGCACACTGTTATGCAATCTTTTCAGAACCTCTAAACGGAAAGCTTGACTAACAGTCTGACCTGGTGGAACGAACTCCAAATGCACTAGCCCCCACACATCAAAAACAAAGGCAGTGAGCATCATCTTGAGCTTTGATTTCACTTGAGGAGCTTTATGTGTGCGAGGTGAAGATTGCGTCTTCCACTGGCGTGACTGATGCTTCCTTTCGGGGTGGGAATAGACCAGTTGCTGTCGCCAGTAACGACTTGCGGGGGAAGTCTTGTTTGCTTCGCTGGTCTTCTTTCAAAGCATGGCGCGTTTCCACTCGACTCTCTCTTCCCTGGTCTGTCAGAACCCAAAGTAAAAACTTCTCAGTGACCCTTCTCATTCCCAAATCTTCTGTTAAAATTCACTGAACACAGCTCCAAGATAGATAGCCCAGATAATGTCCCTATCTCTTCAATTGTACATCGTCGGTCTCCATCACAAGGGCATGCATTTTTTTCTGACAATTTTGTTCATTCTGCAAGTTGATGGACATCCAGAATGAGATTAGTCACCAATGGACAGTTCACCCTTTTTGAAACAAGAAAAACCCCTCATATACTTGAATTTTTCCCGCAGGGCTGTCCTTGTTCAACATCCCAACAATGTCTGCAGCATTTTCCCTGAGCAGGAAGCACAATTTCACAGTCGCACGCTGTTCTCTTAAATAAGCCACCATAAAAAACAAGGTTCGAGTTAAACTGCTTTTATGAAAAAATTCACCGTGACCAGAGAAAATCTTCCCAGGACCGCCCCTGGGTGCACTTTACTCAGAGCGAGCTGCTGAATTCTCACCAGAGAAACACGCCTACTATGACCGCTTGGCCAGGCAGAGCTGGTTTCCTTTCTTGGGTTGGCCCCTGGAGTTTTCTTTTCTTATTCTATACATGTGATTCTAGATACTGGGTGCATTGTCATCGCAATCTAATAATTCAGCAGCCTCTGCTAGATGCTGTGAAGCAAAGATGATCAAGCAATTCTTGCTGAATCCTCTAGGAAATGTACAGATATTTCAGTTTTTAGGTGAGAGCTCAGTTGTAGCTTCACAGGTTCCAATAAAATTTTGTGTGTTCAGACATTGATTTCAAACTTTAAGATATAATTTTGGGGGGGATTTTATCTTTTTCAGTCGGATTTTATTATGTAAATCCATAGGTTGATATGAAAATCCTTTATTTTGCCAGTAGTTATATGGTTATTTCTCAACTATACATAGCCTCAGATGGTATAGTTGACAAATGAGTTTTCAAGTTATTACACTTGACATTAGTTAAACCTGGTTTTATGCAAAAGGGAACTCTCTTTATAACATGATTGATAAGCTCCGATCCTAGAAAAGTACAGTGTTGTTTTCATTCCTGAAGTCTTGGACTCGTCTTTATTTTTGAGATCTGTAATAAAGAGTGCTGTGTTTGCATAGCTATTCCTGGCTGACTTTTAACTGCAAAGAAATACTAGGGTATGCCTCCTGATTTTTTTAAGATCATTTTATTGGGGGCTCTCCCAGCTCTTATAACAATCCTTACAGCTCCTCTTTTTGCCTCCTGATTTTTTGATAGACTACACAGATAATCGAGATAAGATCAATGGTAGTAGAAAATATGGACACAAAGGAGCTATAAAATGTGGGATTATATTACCCTAAATCCCCTTGTAGCATGGGCTCTCTTAATGAAATTCCAGAGCACTTTTGGTAATAAGAATCATAGATCTTAAAAGCAAAAGGATTACATTTCTTTAATTCTAATTAATTAAACAACTTTAGCACATTTATTGAGAGTCCCTACTGTTTTTCAAATCAAAAGATATCACTGTGAGTCAAATAAAGCATGTATGTCCATTTAGAAGCTCAGAATATATCTATATTGCCGTCACTGCATGACCTTCCTGACTGTTGTGTAGCCTAGTCATATAACTACAATGACAAGTAACAAATTACACCCAAATATAATGCTGACCAAGAATATTAGAAACTAGGGTTCCAGGAATGTGGCAGGAAAATAAACACTTTTTTCCTTGTCAAATTGTGAGGTAAAAACATGCCTTTAAAAACTAATTCTTGTTAGAATTTCTATTTGTGACTATATTAATATGGAAAAATTTTTCAGCACTGAGTGGTAGTGGCAATGATGTGTAGAAATATGCCTTAGGATAGTGTTTACTTTTTCCTTGTTCTAGGATCTAGTACCATAAAAATAGTCACAAAATATTCAAGTGGCTGGGTAACCATGTTAGTCCAGAAAAAATGTCTTCATTATTATTTATAGAGAAATGTGCATTTTACAGCATAGTTTATTGATTTATTCTCTCCTCTCCTTTTTTTGTTGGGGGGGTGTGAGTGACAATTTACAAGGAAAATCAGTTTTCCATTCAGCAATGCGCGCACACTTCTCTTAATAGCGTAGCTGCAGTTCCTGCAGTATCACAGCTCCCGTTTCCTGTCCGGTCCTGATGCTTCCTCATCCTCCTTTCCCGCCCATTCCTGCCTTCGGAACTTTCTTTCGGCAGGTGCTACCCTGTGGGCTCGTGGACAGAGTTCCTTCCTCTGAGGAGGGTGTCCCCCAGGAGTGTGACGAACAGTACACGTTGTAGGCCTGTCTGCTCTTTGGCTGGAAAGTGTTCCCACGGAGTGGACTCAGTTCCAGGACTGATGGGCGTCCAAAGGGCATAGGCTTGGGGCTTTCTCGGGTCTCTCGTAGAAAAATAAATGATTTGGGATTTGTTGTCTACATTTCCCTCCTTTTCTCTCCTGTACCTTCTGCGCTCCCAGTGAGAGTGGCCACTATTGGCAACTGGCCACCATCCAGCTCTTTTCTTCTCAGAGGAGAGGAGACTAGAGTCCACAGGGCTCATTAGTCCTTTGGGCTAAATGTTTCCTTGAATCATTTATTTTCTGACCTCTTCTTGCTTCCGGATGAGGACAGACCACTAGGGACATGTACATGGCTGGTCCCTAGCTTTGACGAGGCCACTTGGCGCTCACAGCATTGGGGTGCAGAGTCTTGTCTTTGTGAGCTACATCATGCTGACAGTTTTCTCCTAAGACTGTGCAGCCTCATTGCACAGATGTTTGGTTACGATGCAGGAGTTTTCACAAATTTCCCCCTGTTTTCTCTAATATACACGTGGATATATACATACCACGCATACAAATGTGAATGAGAACTGTCTTCTGCAGCACCTGTATATAGTCATGGGGGTTCCATTCACCTTCCCAGACCTAGTCAGCGTGCATGTGGTCAGTGGCGGTTTGCGGACCCATGGATCCACTCTCAGATGTTTGCCTCTTACTAGGGTTACGGCAGGACAGTGTTTGTAACACTCTCTTCCTTGCCTGTAAGTCTTCTGCTCCTCCCAGTGTCTTCCTTTGTCTTCATCAATTTGTGCAGACTTCCCTTCTACTGTAGTTCATCTTTCCCACAATCCAAGTTAATATTTGTCTGTCCTCTAGTTAGAGATTTTCGATCCTTGTCATTATTACTAAACAACAAAGAATGTTTATTTCTGGGTGTAAACCTTTTCTTGATGTTTTAAAATTGTGGTTATTTTCCTTTCATGATTGAATTATCGCACATAGCCTAATGCCATCCAGGTTCACCCACATTATATGAAGTGTTTTGTGCATTTGTTTGTTATTATGTAATGTTGAATAGCATTTCATCATGTGTATGTACCATAATTTGGTAGTTTCCATATTTTTGCTATTGTGAATAATGCTGAGGTAAACAGATATGCACTTTCTATATCTATTTCTGGTTCTCATTTTTCTATGATCTATACCTCACAGTGGGATTGTTGGTTCATGTAGGATATACTTTTATTTTAATTATTCAACCCTTCCCCCTTTGCTTTTCTAACTATACCAAATAAAGACAATGCTCTCAAAACCTATAACTTATATACAAGGATGTTCATCATATATGAAATGTAAACAATGGAAAGATAAATATCCAGTTGCCATATGATGCCCACCATTAATGGAGCCCACCAGTTGACTGTCCATTTGTTGTACTGTGCTGGCTTCTGTGTGGCTGTGAGATTGGAAACCTTGTCACTGGTATTTCAAAAGCCAACTGGGACACCCAGGCTAAAAACAGACCATGAAGAAAGAATTGACTGTCCACTGCTGAGGAATGAACTGCTGAAAGCTTTAGGGATAGCATCAAAACACTGCCAGGCGCTGGAAACCTAGTGACTAGGAGGAGCACCTTGTCGGAAAGTGGGTGCCTTAGGTCAGAAGGCACTCAAAATATGACTGAGGAAGAGCTGCCCTCTCGAAGTAGAGCCGGGCAGGTTGATGTGGATGGAGGAAAGCCTGCAGGAGGGACGCCTTTGGAACTTTCATTTGTTCACAGGACACCACTCAAAATGAGGTGAACAGCTTCAAACAATTAGGAATCAGAAGTTGGAAAGTGCAGAGGATGCATCTAGGAAAATTGTATGTCCTCAAAAATGAAATGGAGCACATAAAGATTGATGTCCTAGACAGTGGTAATTGAAAGGGATTAGTATTGGCCACTTTGAATCAGAAAATAATATGGTTTACTATGCTAGGAATTACAGCATCGAGAGGAATGGCATCACATTCATCATCCAAGAGGACATTTCAAGATTTGTCTTAATGTACCATGCTATCTGAGATAGGAAAATATCTACCAGCATACAAGGAAATCCAGTTAGTACATTCATTCTCTGAGTTAATGCACCAATTACTAAAGCTAGTGATGATGAAATTGAAGAACTCTACCAATGTCTTCAGTCTGAAATTGATCAAACATTCAGTCACTATGTATTGATAACTACGGGCAATTGGAATGCAAAAGTTGAAAAGAAGTTGATTTTATCTTCACAGGGAAAGAGGGACCAGACTTCATCCCAGTGCTCCAAGATGTGAATGCAACATACGGGCATGAAGCAGAGAACCAATAGAGAGGTCTGAAGGGCCGGCCCCAATCCCAACTACGTAGATAGCCCCCTATGTCCCCAGAAGAATTTACTTCAGAGGACAGCACTGAAGCTACAGCTCAGGGAGAGGGACATGTCTGATAGAGCACACAGGAGCAAGTGAAGGGGGAGGAAGAGAGAGTGGAGCACATCCTGGCCCATCAAGCCCTGAGGACGATATCCTGCTCAGGGGAGCCAATACACGGAGAGGACCATGGGGCTGGCCCCACTATGAGACACTTCCCTCACTGACCCATAGTGCTACACTATGAGGGACAACACTGGAGGCCCAGTGTAGGAAGTGTGCCCAATCTGACCCCACCACACCAAGGCAAAACACTAAGGGTATGCAACAGAACAGCATAGGGAACAGAGCAACGAAGTCCCCAGGGAATACCAAAAATAGACTTTGGTGCCAGGGCATGGCACCCCATCAGACTCAACCAGAAAACACCCCGAAAAGTTAACAAACAGACATTGAACTATTTATAGGCTTTTCCTTTTGTTGTCATTGTTGTTGTGTTTTCTTTGTTGCTTTGTTTTGCTCTCTCTCGTTTTTGTGCATATTATTATCTCTGCATGTCTACCTAGATAAATAGCTGGGATAAGCAATCGGGAGGAGAAAGCAATGGAAGCAGTGGTTCCGTGGGGTGGGAACATGGGAGAGAGGGAGGAAGTGGATGTTAACAAACCCACCCAGGGACAAGGGAACAACAAGTGATCCAAAATTGATGGCGAGCAGGGTGTAGGAGGTCTGGCAGGGCTTGATTGAGAGTAATGTAACCAAGAGGAATTACCGAAACCCAAATGAAGGGTGAACATGATAGTTGGGCCAGAGGAAAGTAAAAGGAAATAGAGGAAAGAGCTAGGAGGCAAAGGGTATTTATAGAAGTCTAATTACAAGCATGTACATATGTAAATATATTTTTATATGATGATGGGGAAATAGATCTATATACATATATTTATAGGTTTAGTAGTAAGGTAGCAGGTGGACATTGGACCTCTACTCAAGTACTCTCTCAACACAAGAACACTTTGTTCTATTAACCTGGCATTCCATGATGCTTACCTTCCTGACATGATCGCTGAAGACAAAATGGATGCATAAGCAAATGTGTAGAAGAAAGTTGCTGGTGCCTAGCTATCAAAAGATGTAGTTGTCTGGGATCTTAAAAGCTTGAAGATGCACTAGCGGCCACTGGCTGAGAAGCAACAAAGCCCACATGAAGGAAGCACACCAGCCTGTGTGATCATGAGGTGTTGATAGGATCAGGTATCAGGCATCAAAAACCCAGAACAAAAAAATCATATCATTGTGAATGAGGGGGAGTGCAGACACAAAGCTCATCTGTAGGCACCTGGACATCGCCTTACAGAAGGGTCAGAGGAGGAGAGGAGCCAGTCAGGGTGCTGTATAGCACTGATGAAATGTACAACTTTCCTCTAGTTCTATAATGCTCCCTTCTACTATTATCACCCCGATTCTACCTTAAAAATCTGACTAGATCAGAATATGTACATGGGTACAGTTAAGAACTGGAAACACAGGGAATCTAATACAGGGAAACCCTTCAGGATCAATATTGAGAGTAGCCATACTAGGAGGGGAATGGGGAGGTTGGGTAGAAAAGGGGATCCAATCACAATGATCTATCTATAACCTCCTCCAAGTGGGATGGACAACTGAAAAGTGGGTGAAGGCAGGTATTTGTCAGTGTAAGACATAAGAATAATAATTTATAAATTATCAAGGGTCCATGAGGGAGGGAGGGAGGAGGAAAAATGAGAAGCTGATACCAAGGGCTCAAGTAGAAAGAAAATGTTCTGAAAATGATGATGGCAACAAATGTACAAATGTGCTTGACACAATGCATGTATGTATGGATTGTGATAAGATTTATATGAGCCCCTAATAAAATGATTAAAAACTAAAAAAAAGAAAGATGAAGGAAGAGTGGTTGGAATATATAATCTTATTTATTGAAAGGAAGCTGGATGTTGCATGATAGAATTTTGCAGGACCAATGACTTCTTCATAACAAATCCTTTTAAATTTTTTTCACAACACAATTAGTGACTAAACTTGTATACTTCTCCAGATGGAATATAAAGACATCACATTGACTGCATCTGTGCGAAAGAAGAGATGACGGAGAAGCTCAATACCAGGAACTGAAGAAGGCCAAGGACCAACTGCTCATATTTTAGTTCAAGCTGAAGTTGAAAACAATTCAAATAAGTTCTTGAGAGCCAAAATACAGCCTTTAGTTTATCCCACCAGATTTCCAGAACATATCGAAACAGATTTGCTGCACTGAACACTAGTGACACAAAACCAGGTGAGTTGTGGCGTAATATCAAGAACAGCATACAGGAAGAAAGCAAATGGCCATCAAGAAGACAACAAATAATGATCAAATCGGATGTCAGTAGAGACTCTGGAATTTTCTCTGAACAGTAGAGTAGCTCAGTAAATGGGAGAAGGAATGAAGGAAAATGTTAACAGAAAAACCAAAGGGCAGCTTTGAAGACACAGTAAAATATTATAATCAAATGTCCAAAGAGCTAGAGTGGGAATGCCAAAAAGAAGAGCGCACACATATTTTAAATGTGGTCAATCTCAAGAGAACATGCAAGCCTCGGTTTGAAAAACTGAAAGATTCTGTGGACAAGATATTGAATGATGGAGTGCAAAAAGGATGAAAATAGTAGACAGTCATTGTACCCAAAAGAGCTAGTCAGCAACCCACCATTTCAGCCTGCACTTTATAAGTGAAAACAACCTTGCTGAAGGAAGACGTTGAAACTCCACTGAAGATCTTAGAGAAAAACAAGGCTCCAGGTATTGATGAATTACCGATTGAAATATTTCCACAGGTTGATTAAGCACTGGAAGTGCTTACTTTTCTATGTCAGGAAATTTGGAGGACAGCTACTTGACCAACTGACTGGAAAGGTCTCTGTTTGTACATATTCCAAAGAAAGCTTACCCAATAGTATGCTGAAGTCATCTAACAATATCATTGATCTTACATGCAAGTAAAATTGTGTTGAATATCACGCAACAGTGGATGCAGCCGTCTATTAACAGGGAGCTATCAGAGGTTGAGGCCAGATTCAGGAGAGGACATGGAACAAAGGATATCATTGTTGATGTCAGATGCATCTTGACTCAAAGCAGAAAATACCAGAAAGATGTTTGTGTTTTTTGACTATGATGAATTATTGAGCTCTGTGGATCATAATAAATTATAGATAATCTTGAGCATAATGGAAATTCCAGAACACATGATCGTGCTCCTGCTGAATTTGTACATAGACCAAGATGCAGTTGTGAAAAGAGAATAAAGGAAAACTGTCTGGTTTGTAATCAGGAAAGGTGTGCTTCCGGCTTGTATCCTCTCATCATAGTTGCTCAATGTGTGTGCTGAGCAAAGCATCAGAGACGTTGGATTACGTGAAGAAGAATGTGGCATTAGGATTGGAGGAAGGCTTATTCACAATCTGTGATATGCAGAAGACACAGCTTTGATTGAAGAAAGTGAGGCGGCCTTGTTGCACATGCTGATGGAGGTCAAATATTATAGCCTTCAGTATGAATTATGACTCAATATAAAAAAGATAAAAGTCATCACAATTGCACTGTGAGGTAACATCATGATAAATGGGGAGCATTTTGACATCGTTAAGAGTTTTGTCTTCCTTGGGTCCACTCGGTGCTCGTGGAAGCAACGGTCAGGATCAAATGATGGGCATGTTGAAAAGAATGTTGAAAAGCAAGGATGCTTCTTTGAGGACTTAAGATGCTCCTGACCCAAGCCATGGCCTTTTCCATTGCCCCACATGCATGTGAAAGTTGGATATTGAAGTGCTTAGAATAATGCTGGTTCTCCTTTCATATCCAATAGGTGGTGACACCATTGTTAATTTTCACCTTTATATTCTGTGGACTTACGGATACAATAACTGAAAACAGAGTTGATGTGTTCAGTAGATTACATAGCATTTGCTGGCCTACCATGAAAAAGTAATAACTGTTCACTGTTTGTATAAAAAACAATCTGTGCCACTCACAAGTTGAAAGATGATATATTTGTAGATTAGATACTACATGTTTTCTTTTTCTTATTTTTACAGTGCTGCCATCTGTGTTGATCACATTTGCATGACCTCAAAAGGAGTTTACTTTACCCTGCATCTCAGCAGAAGATCATGAAACTTAGATTTCATAACCCTTGGGCAAATAGTAATAATATTTTTAAATTATTGATATTTACTTAGGACTTGCAGTGCTCTTGGGACCATGTAACCTCTTAACACTTTAACCTCTTGACAGATAACCTCTTAACACTGCACCATCACAACAGAAACTGTATTGTCATTTATTATCTTTCTGTACTCTCTGGAATCCATTCTTTCAGCTGCTCTCAGAGGTTTCAGAAGTGATGTGATCTGTTATCAATTCTTTTCCAAACCTTCACTTGCCATTGCAATTAGGATGAACTACAAGTTTGTCATGCGCTGTTCTTTTGGTGTGACTCTCTATTTCTTAGACAGGCTCTTGGACCACTTGCGTTCTATTGCTGTTTGTTCCAGCAGTGTCGGTTTCTTATGCTTCCTTGCCTAGCTCCCAAGTCTTTCCAAAATGGGAGCCACTTCCACGTGTTTCCTTTGGTGGGAACGCATTACTTCTACATCTCTGATGTGTGTTCCATCCATAATTATTTTTAACAGTTTTATTGGCATGTAATTTACATATCACACAATTCAAGAGTTCAATCACATTACAGAGTGTTGTTCAATTACCATCACAGTCAGTTTAAAATGTTTTCTTCATTCTTGTACTGACTGTTTTTAATTTCCCATTTCCACCAACCTGCCATACCCCAAAGGAACCATTTGTACAACTATTGTTTCTATAGATTTATCTATCCTCAATTTCATATACCCAAAACCCATACATTTAAAGTGAAACAAAAAAAAACTAATAACAATAGCAAAGTAAAACAGATACAAATGTCATCCAATAGGAAAGCAGAAAACATTAAAAATTAGAAAAATTATAGATAGGTCATAAGGGAGCTCAAATGATAAGATATTAAATTTTAACCTAACTACATCAAGCAAGGCCATGTCATAAGAATTCATTGTTCTTAGATTGGATCTAGAATTAAGTGCAAGCCCCAAATGCATTCACATATCTATGGTTTATATTTGTGTCTGGTTCAGCTTAGAGCCATCATTATCATTTTATGCTAGGGGACATGATCAATGATGGATAATCATTATCAATGATCGATTTCCACTTCCACTGCCATTAAGACAATAGTAACCTATAGGGCAGGATAGAACTGGCCCTGTGAGGCTTCGAAATTGTCAGTCTTCATAGGAGAAAGCTTCATTAACCCCCTCTGAGCTGGCTGGTGGTGCCAATGTATCACAACTACTCATTGATAGTATCATTACTTTAGCCAACAGTGCCTAATTTAAACCACTGTTGAGAAAAAGAATTTATACTAGTATGGGCCTGCTATGAACTTCAATACATGAAGTGTTGGCTAGTAAAAATTAAACTTTTACATGACTGGACACTGTTTACACAACCAACGATGCTTGGTGAGAGGGCAAATCTAACAGTAATATTCACAACCATCCTGTCATTTTGACCTAACAAGAGTGGTCTCCATGGCCACTTGATACCAAGTATCCTCTTCATCTTCCTCTGTGCCATGATCTTTTTGTTCAAAACACATGACACTGGTTTAAATTTATTAACTTAAATACACCCTTGTTTCCTTTTTTCCTTTGACATGTCATCAATTCCATCACAGCAGGCCCCTTTGTTCCTCTGGTTCCCGTATCTAGAGGAGTACTTGGCACGTGTCACACCTTCAAACACTTGCTGGGGGCTGACCGTAGTTTAGAAAGGTTACACAAAGTGCCCGTCACGTCAGCTCGTCAAGTGGCAGACCTCTGTGTATGTGAATCGAAAGTCTCATGCTTTCTGACGTATCAGGGCACATAAAATGCATCAGCAGGAACTGGAACGAGGCTTGAAAAACACGTTATGATGTAACAGCTTTGTGACATTTGTTTTATTTTGTCAACCTTTCTGTGCAAAAGAAATGCCATGTTTTGCTTTCTGCTGCACCTTTACCTCCCACGGGAAGGAGTCTTTGTCAATAGTGCCACTCTGGGTCAGTCCTTCCTTCCACCTTTGTCAACAGGCAAAATGCGTGCCTGCGCTGTTCCCCACAGCTGCTGCCTAAAGAAAGAAACTACCAAAGAGAAGAACAGCTCTGGAATCGGGTCCCCAGGACCTGGAGTCCACGTTAATTCATGTCAGTTATGCTAGAAATAGCAAAGTCTTATTATTGAAGAGTGATTGTGCCAATTACAGTAGATTGTAAGTCTAACACTCAAGCAATTTAAGATCTTTTAAGGAAAGAACTAGTGAAACTATCAATTCCAGCGATCAGGAGTGATATCTTGCTGTCATCATTACTTGCTCTGCTTTCTCTTGCTCCTCCTCAGCTTTTGTATATGGGTTGCAAATTTATTCACCTTTACCTTCATTTAAATAATAAAAATGCCAACTGTATGTAAAGTCACTTAAACTTTATGAAACAATGGGACAAATTGAAAAAAAGTAAATAAATATTGAGCTCAAGCATCTACAGACTATTGGACAGGGTGATCAATGCAAATTCATCTGACATAGCCCCTGGCCTCATGGGAACCTTACTAAGCTGATTGGAAGTGTTAGAATATTTTCAGAATTTTTTTCACCTTTACAATGAGATGAAATAGTTCTTTAAGGAAATAGTAAGGTGGCTCTTAGTGCTCAGATTAGTGGAGAGTATATAATTGTTGTTGAAGGATTAGGAGAGAGGAGCAGTTATGTTACTCCTGCGTACATTTTGATGGAATGAAGGCAAGGCGACCCGGAGAGGACCGAACATTAATAGGAACCATGAAGTGTGAAATGCTCTCCTAGAATAAATCCAGTTCTTGTAACACTGAGTGTACCATCAAGCAATGAATATTATCTTCATTGTTTGTCTAAGCCTATTAAAAATAGCCAAACCTGAGGGAAAGAACAAATTACTAAGACATTTACTATACTTCTCCTCTTATAAATTCAGGCAATAAATATTATATAAAGTTCTATGCCAAGAATGGTCTCTTCCTTTTTTTTTTTTTTTTGTTTTTAACAATTTATTGGGGCTGATACAATTCTTTTCACAGTTCATACATATACATACATCAATTGTATAAAGCACATCTGTACAGTCTTTGCCCTAATCATTTTTTTCTCTTTTCTTCTTTTACATTTTATTAGGGACTCCAACACCTCTTACCACAATCCATACATATACATACATCAATTGTATAAAGCACACCCATACATTCCCTGTCCCAATCATTCTCAAGGCATTTGCTCTCCACTTAAGCCCCTTACATCAGGTCCTCTTTTTTTTCCCCCCCTCCCTCCCGTTTCCCCCCTCCCTCATATGCCCTTGGTAATTTATACCTCGTTATTTTGTCATATCTTGCCCTATTCGGGGTCTCCCTTCCCCCCTTCTCTGCTGTCCCTCTCCCAGGGAAGAGGTCACATGTGGCTCCTTGTAAACAGTTCCCCCTTTCCAACCCACTCACCCTCCACTCTCCCAGCATCGTCCCTCACGCCCTTGGTCCTGGAGGTATCATCCACCCTGGATTCCCTGTATCTCCAGCCCTCATATGTACCAGTGTACAGCCTCTGTCCTATCCAGCCCTGCAAGGTAGAATTCGGATCATGGTAGATGGGGGGAGGAAGCATCCAGGATCTGGGGGAAAGCTGTGTTCTTCATCGATACTACCTCACACCCTAATTAACCCATCTCCTCTCCTAAGCCCCTCTATGAGGGGATCTCCATTGGCCGACACTTGGGCCTTGGGTCTCCACTCTGCACTTCCCCCTTCATTTAATATAATATATATATACACATACATATATACATATACACATAAATACACATACATACACACACTTATATCTTTTTTTTTTTTTTTTGCATGATGCCTTATATCTGGTCCCTTGGGCACCTCGTGATCGCACTGGCCGGTGTGCTTCTTCCATGTGGGCTTATTTGTTTCTGAGCGAGATGGCCGCTTGTTCACCTTCAAGCCTTTAAGACCCCAGACACAATCTCTTTTGATAGCCGGGCACCATCAGCTTTCTTCACCACATTTGCTTGTGCACCCATTTGTCTTCAGCGATCCTATCATGGAGGTGTGCAGTCAATGATATGATTTTTTGTTCTTTGATGCCTGGTAACTGATCCCTTTGGGACCACTCGATCACACAGGCTGGTGTGTTCTTCCATGTGGACTTTGTTGCTTCTGAGCTAGATGGCCGCTTGTTTATCTTCAAGCCTTTAAGACCCCAGTCACTATCTCTTTTGATAGCCGGGCACCATCAGCTTTCTTCACCACATTTACTTGTTCACCCACTTTGGCTCCAGCCGTTGTGTCGGGAGAGTGAGCATCATAGAGTTCCAATTTAATAAAAGAAGGTATTCATGCATAGAGGGAGTGTTTGAGTAGAGGCCCAAGGTCCTTCCGCCACCTTAATACTTGACCTATAAATATCGACACAAAGATCTATTTCCCCAACCTCCTATATATATTTGCATGTACATGTCTTTGTCTAGACCTCCATGAATGCCCTTTGACTCCTAGCTCTTTCCTCCATCTCCCTTGACCTTCCTCCTGCCCTACTACCATGCTTCATCGCCACCTGGGCTAGAGTATACCTCTTCTCTAAGCAACCTTACCCTTGATCATTTCCCACCAGGCCTGCCACTCCCCCTTCTCTACCCTTTGGGGTCCCATGTTTTTCCCTTGTCCCTGGGTTTGTTAACACCACTTCCTTACCCCCCCTACCCCCCACCCCAAGTCCCCCCGGAACTGTCGGTCCCGTTGTTTTTCATCCAGATAGTTCATCCAGCCTGTCCTATTCAGACAGACCTGTGGAGTCACTAACATGCACGAAAACTAGACAGAGGAACACAAAGCAACAGTATACAACCAGACAACAAAACAACCAAAACAAACCACTGAAAAAGAACAGAACAAAACAGTTCACAAGAGAAAAGCTTGTAGTTAGTTCAGGGATCTTTGCTGGCCCTTAGGAGCGTTTTCCAGTCCAGTCTGTTGGGGCACCACGCCCTGGCCCCAAAGTCCACTTTCAGCATTCCCTGGGGACCTTGCCACTCCATTCCCTTGCTGTTCCGCTGCACTCCCCCAGTGCTTTGCCTCGGTGTGGTGGGATCAGGTCAGGTGCAATTCCCACACTGTGTCTCCGGTGCTGTCCCCTGTATCGCCCTTAGTCACTGAGGGGCATCATGTCTCATAGTAGGGCCAGCCATGTTGTTCTCTCTGTGGACTGGCTGCTCTACTCAGGAACATCATCATCACGGCCTGGTGGGCCAGGCTGTGCTCCACTCTCTCCTCCTGCCCCTTCATCTGCTCCCGTGTGCTCTGATCAAATATGTCCATATCCCATAGCTACAGGGTCAATGTCGTCCTTTGGAACAAGTTCTTTTCGGGGGAGGGGCAGGAATCCACTTAATTTATGGTGCTGGGGCCAGCCTCCCAGACCTCTCCACCGGTTCCGTCCTCCACGCCGGGATATTGCATTCATACCTTGCGACACTGGGTTGAAGTCTGGTCCCACTTTCCCTGTGGAGATATAAACCATACCCTCCCCTTGGGTGGATTAATGCCCCATTTCTGTCATGCTGATTGTACTTACCTCAGGGGACTCATGTTGTACCTGTCCCTTTGGGTCTGGCTTACCTCGCTTAACATAATTCCTTCCAGCTCTTCCCATGAAATAACGTGTTTCATGTGCTCATCGGTGCTTTTTAGTGCTGCATAATACTCCATTGTGTGTATGTGCCAAAGTTTGCTAATCCACTCGTCTATCGATGGAAACTTAGGCTGTTTCCAAGTCTTTGCTATTGTGAATTGTGCCGCAATAAACATTGGAGCGCATATGACTGGTCGTGTTTTATTTGCTGCTTCAACCGGGTATATGCCCAGTAGAGGGATGGCTGGGTCGTAAGGTAGATCAATTTCCATTTTCTTTAGGTATCGCCAGATTGCTTTCCACAGTGTCTGTACAAATCTGCACGACCACCAGCAGTGGAGGAGGGTTCCTATTTCACCACAGCCCCTCCAACACTTGTTGCTCTCTGATTTACTGATCTGGGCTAGCCTCAGGGGTGTTAGGTGGTATCTCATGGTTGTTTTGATTTGCATTTCTCTTATGGCAAGGGACTTCGAGCACTTTCTCATATATTTATTGGCCATATTGATCTCCTCTCTAGTGAAAGTTCTTCTCATTTCTTTTGCCCACTTCCTTAGGGGGTTAACTGTTTTCCTCTTTTTGCAGGTCATGATGGTGTTGTAGATTTTAGTAATGAGCCCTTTGTCTGACGTGTCATTACTAAAAATCTTCTCCCAGTCTGTGGGTTGCCTTGTCACCCTCTTGGCAAAGTCTTTCGAGGTGCACAGGTGTTTTATTCTTATTAGATCCCATTTGTCGATTTCCAGATCACCTGTGTGTGTCCCCTTCCCTGTTGCAGTGAGCCTATGTGCTCCCTGGGCCAGTGCTCTGAGATTAGTCCCGATTCCCTCCTTAATGGTCCTGATGGTTTGGGGTTTGACTTCTAGATCTGTGATCCACCTTGAGTGTATTCTTGTGCATGGGGTGAGGTAGACGTCTTGTTTCAACTTTCTACATGTGGATATCCATTGTTTCCAGCACCACTTATTAAAGAGGGCATCTGCTTCCCACTTGACGTTTTTGGGACCCTTGTCGAAGATCAGTTGTCTATATGCTGATGATTTTACTCCTGGGCTTTCTATTCTTTTCCACTGGTCTGAGTGTCTATCATTGTGCCAGTACCATGCTGTTTTGACCACTGTAGCTGTGTAGTAGGCATTAAAATCAGGCAGGGCGAGTCCTCCAATTGTGTCCTTCTTCTTGAGGAGTTCTCTGCTAATTCTGGGTTTCTTCCCTCTCCATATGAAGTTGGTGGTCAGTTTTTCCAATTCTTTGAAGAAGGTTGATGGTAATTGGATTGGTATAGCATTGAACTTGTAGAGTGCTTTAGGAAGAACTGTCATCTTTACTATGTTCAGCCTACCTAACCATGAGCAGGGGAGCTTCATCCATTTGTGAAGGTCACTTTTGGTTTCCTGTAATAGGGTTTTATAATTATGCTTATATAGGTCTTTAGTATTTTTTGTTAAGTATATTCCTAGGTATTTCAGTTTGTTCTTGGCTACTGTGAAGGGTACTTCCCTCTTAATCGCCTCTTCCATGGCCCTGTCCGATGTGTATAGAAACCCTACCGACTTCTGTTTATTGATCTTGTATCCTGCTACCCTTCCGTATTCCTCTATTGCTGTAAGTATTCCAACTGTGGAGTTTTGGGGGTCTTCAATGTATAGGATCATGTCATCTGCAAATAACGATAGTTTCACCTCCTCCTCTCCCAGCTGGATCCCTTTGATGTCCTTCCGCTGTCTTATGTTGTTAGCCAGAACCTCCAAAACGATATTGAATAGAAGAGGGGACAGGGGGCATCCTTGTCTTGTACCCTTTTTCAGTGGTATTGTTCTTGTCTTTTCTCCATTGACTATGATGTTGGCTGTTGGTCTTTCATAGATAGCTTGTATGAGCTTGAGGAACTTACCTTCCAATCCTATCTTCATGAGTGTTTTGATTAGGAATGGATGCTGGATGTTGTCAAATGCTTTTTCTGCATCTATGGATATTATCATATGGTTTTTATCCTTTTTCTTCTCGATGTGGTGTATGATATTGATGGATTTTCGGATGTTAAACCATCCCTGCATCGCTGGGATGAATCCTACTTGGTCGTGGTGAATGATATGTTTGATGTTCCTTTGTATTCTATTGGCCAATATTTTGTTAAGGATTTTTGCATCTATGTTCATTAGAGATATTGGTCTATAATTCTCTACACTTGTGGGGTCTTTTCCCTGTTTGGGTATCAAAGTAATGCTGGCTTCGTAAAATGAGTTTGGGAGCTTGCCGTTCTTTTCTATGTTATGGAATACTTTGTGGAGGATCGGTGTCAGCTCTTCCCTGAATGTTTGGTAAAATTCTGCTGTGTAGCCATCTGGCCCTGGGGCCTTTTTCCTTGGTAGGTTTTTGATGACACTCTCTATTTCTTCCTTCGCCATGGGTTTGTTGAGGTTCTTGATCTCTGTCTCAGATAATCTAGGGATAGATTATTTTTCTAAATATTTATCCATGTCTTCCAGGTTTCTGAATTCATTAGAATACAAACCTTCATAGTACTTTGTGATTATCCTTTTTATCTCATTGGGGTCTGTTGTTATTGCCCCCGATTCATCCCTTATCCTGGCTATTGATGATTGTTCCTTTCTATCTTTGGTAAGCTTTGCCAGGGGAGTGTCAATTTTATTAATTCGTTCATAAAACCAGCTTCTAGTTGCGTTAATCCTTTGCATTGTTCTTTAGTCTTCCCACTGGTTTAACTCCGCCCTGATTTTTATTATTTCTTTTCTCTTGCTATTGGAGGGGTAGTTCTGTTGACTCTGTTCTAGTTGTTGGAGGTTTTGTGTTAACATATCTGTCATACGCCTTTCTTCTTTTTTCATGTATGCATTCAGTGATATCAAGCTACCTCTGATAACTGCCTTTGCAGTGTCCCATAAGTTTTGATATGTTGTATGCTCGTTCTCATTAGTTTCTAGAAATTTCCTGATATCCTCTCTGATCTGGACCTTAACCCATTCATGTCGCAGGAGATCGTTGTTTATTCTCCAATTGGTGACCCTTGCTTTTCTGGGTGCCCTCCTATTAATCTCCAGCTTTATGGCATGGTGGTCTGAGAAAGACGTCTGGATAATATCTATGTGTTTGAATTTACTCAGGCTGGCCTTGTGCCCCAGCATGTGATCTATTCTTGAGAAAGATCCGTGTGGATTGGAGAAGAATGTGAAACCTTTTGCTTTGGGATGAAAGGCTCTATAGATGTCTATCAGGCCCTGTTGCCTAATTACATTGTTTAGCTCTCTGGCCTCTTTGCTGAGCTTCTTTCCCTGTGACCTGTCTTTCTCTGATAGTGGAGTGTTGAAGTCCCCCACTATTATTGTTGTTTCCGTGATTTCTTCTGTCATTTTTTTAATAGTTTGTTTGACGAAATTTGCCGCACCATTATTAGGTGCGTAAATATTCAGTATGCTTATTGCTTCCTGGTTTACTGAGCCTTTGAGCATTATGTAATGTCCCTCTGTGTCTCTTTTTATGTTTTGGATCTTGAGATCCATTTTGTCGGAAATTAAGATAGCCACTCCTGCCTTCTTGGAGTTACCATTTGCTTGGTAAACTTTCTGCCAGCCCTTTATTCTCAGCATATGCTTGTCTGCTTGCTTAAGGTGTGTCTCTTGCAGGCAGCAGATTGATGGGTTATGTTTTCTAATCCAATCCTCCAGCCTCTTTCTTTTAACATATGAATTGAGCCCATTTGTATTCAAAGTGATTATTACAATCTCTGGCTTCATGGTTGCCATATTCTGTTTTGTGATTTGGGTCTTTGCCTATCTTCCTTCATATCAGTGTACTGCGTTTGAGTGGAGGGTTTCTATCCTGTCCTCTTTTCCATCTGAGACCGTGTTGTCCTGGTACGTGTTGCTGGCATGTTGGCTTCTAGATGGAGATGGGCTATATGGTGGTCTCCTGGAGGTTCTAGTTGGAGCTTGATCTTCTGGCCATAGTGAGTCAGCCAGTATGTTCTGCAGGGTCGGGTGACTTGCAGTATATTTTTTGAGTTCTTCCTTGTCCTGGAAGACCCTTATCTTACCCTCTATCTTAATGGATAACTTGGCAGGGTATAGGATTCTGGGGGAGGCATTTTTATCTTTCAGTTTTTGGAAGATGTTGCTCCATTCTCTCCTCCTCTTCATGGTTTCAACTGATAAGTCTGAGCATAACCTTACCTGCGCTCCTTTGTATGTGACTGTCTTCCTTTCTCTTGATGCTCGTAGAATTTTCTCTTTTTCCTCTAAGTTGGATAATTTTACAATTATATGCCTTGGCGTGTTCTTCTTGGTGTTTAGCTTAGCCGGCGTCCTCTCTGCTTCCTGTATGAGAGTCGGATTCTCCTTTGTTAGGTTGGGGAAATTTTCTTCCAGGAATTCCTTTGCTATCTTGGCGGTTGATTTGTGTGTTATGTTGTGTTCCGGTAGACCGATTATTCGAATATTATTCCTCTTCATAGCATCTGTCATTGATCTCAGGCTGTCTTCTGTTTCTTTAATTTTCCTATCTGATTGTTTTTCTCGCTTGCTTCGTTTGGTTTGAGCGTCCTCGAGTTCACTGATACGGTTCTCAGCCTCCTCAAGCCTAGATATAGCTTCTGTGACCTTTTGTGTGGCCTCTGCTACCTCCTCTGTTAGTTTCTGCAGTTCCTTTTGGTGGATAGTATTCATCCCCTCTATTGTGGACTTCATCCCCTCTATTGTGCATTTCATCCCTTCTATCGTTGCATCCTTATTTTGGTTTGCTTCTCTTAGCTCCTGTATTACTGCAAGCAGAGTTCTGAAGATTTCCTTTTGTGGCTGATCTATATCTGTTTCTTCTATGAGTGACGTTAGGTCTGTTAAAGTGCCTCGTTTTTCTGATTTTTTTGTTGGGAGTGATGTGGTCTGTTGATTTTTCCTTGATCCTTTAATAGGCCCCATGCTTCTGGGAGACAGGAGTAACCTTATTGTGTGGAGGCTCAGGCCACTGTGCCGTCTCCTGGGGTGGCTGGGGCGGGCTGCGGCAGGCTTAGGGCTGGCATTGGGGACCCAACAGGGCCCCAGGTGGTGAGAGCTGGCTGGAGCTCACTGACGGCTCCTCAGGGACTGCAAAGTCGAGACCCAGGCTCCACTGCAGGTGGAGTGTTTGATCTGCCCGTTGGATAGCTGCGCAGGCAGCTGCGGGACACTGCAGGGAACAATGGGGTTCGCTCTCCGCCCTTTTGGCGCGAAACCGCAGGGGGTAATGGCGCCGGCAAAGGAGGCTTGGCGCGAAACCGCAGGGGGCAATGGTGCCCTTCCTCTGCTCAGGCTCAGAGTCGCGGCCGCCGGGGTCCCCGCAGCACCCTGGGGAGGGCACCTACTCTTGTGCCTTGCGCAGGGAGGGGCCCTTGGTGGGCAGACTCAGCAGCGCAGGGCGCGGCGCTCTGCGGAAGCTCAGGGTCCGGGACAGGCGCGGGTTGGGCTATGGCTCCTGTTGGCGGGAAGTGCTCAGCGCAGGGTCCCCGCCAGGAGTGGAGCTGGCGCTAGGCTGCCAGGGGCTGGCGGGGGCGGGCGGGGGTGGGAGGCCAGTGCACGGAGGGCAGGTGGAGAGGTCCGCGGCAGCGGTGCGGGCGGATGGTCCCCCGTGCGGGTCGCCAGACAATCCGCGGGTCCGCTCCCCTGAGTTTGGATGAATGGAGGGAGGGACGTGGGCCCGAGGGCAGATAGCTGCCCTGCGGGGAGAGGGGAACTGCGGGAGAGGAAAGCTTCTCTCCTAGTGGAGATCCGCGAGTGGGGAGTGGGGAGTGGGCCGCTGGAGTAGGCAGGGCAGGCAAGCGGCTCTGGGCTGGCGTCCGGTTTGGGGATGGAGCCTAAGCCGGTCGCCAGTGAGCTCACGGCAGCTTAGTGGCCAGAGATGTCCCACTAGTCCGGTCCTCTTTCACCTAGACCCCTGCTCCGGACAAATACGTGGGGTAGGACTGGGGTGCTGTCCCAGGGGGATATTTCACTCACCAGACTCTTACTATTCAGCTACCTGGTCGCCAATCCCGCTTTGTTTGGAGGAGCTCTCAGAGTATGCGGGTGTCCCTGTCGGCCATCTTCCCCCTCTCTCTCTCTTCCTTCTTAATAGGGAAGTTATTCATTCATGCTCAAAAATGCCTCAATTTGAGGTATTATAACTGGTTGTGCCATTCATTTTTACATAACTGTTAACATTTGGTATCTTTTAGAATCCTTACTACTCTGAAAAAAAATTAAACATCAGACATTTTCTTATCTTTTAAACTACATTTTCCCATCCATCCTAATAATTGTGCATCATCAGCAAAAGCATAATGTCATGCATGTCTGTAGAAAGAATCAACTCTTTAGTTGCTTTTAAAATTATTTCATAATACGTGTTTACATCAAATGTCAAACATTAAATCTACGTGTAGGTGGGTGTTTTAGTATCTGAAGATGTTATTAATTAGTCCTACTTTCATCACCTTTGGGATAATGGTACTGTTTCATTGCCATCATTTAAACACATATAAACTTCTCTGAATATTTTTGCAAAACTAGCATTCTATTGTAAAATCTGCTGCACACCTTTTTAGAGTACTGAAAAATAAGAATATTACTTTGAAGGCTAAAGTGCACCTGACCCAAGCCATTTTGAACATTTATGATATTTTCAATCCTCTCCTGTGCACGTGAAAATTGGACATTGAATAAAGAAGACCAAAGAAGAATTGAGGCATTTGATTGACTTGAGGTGCTGGTAAAGAAAATTGAAAGCACTGTGGACGCTCAAAAGGATAAACACATCTGTCTTGGAAGAAGTATGTCCAGGGTCTTTCTCAGAGGCAGGGTGGTGAGACTTGTCTTACATACTGTGGGCATGCTCTCAAGGGGGACCAGTCCCTGGAGAGGGCCATCATGCTTGGCAAAGTAGCGGGCAGCATTAAGGATGAAGGCCTTTGAGGAGCTGGATTGACCCCGCAGTTGCAACAATGGGCTCAAGCAGAGGAACGATGGGGGATGGTGCAGGCCTGGCAATGTGCTGTACGGGTGGGTGTTCACAGCACAGACGGAATTGGAACCTACTCAACGGCACCAGCAGCGACAACAAGAATAGCAACCACATTCTGTGTGTTTCATGAAACAGAATTGTCTTAAGATTAGGAACTTTGGGTCTAGGTTTACAAGGTCCCAATCCTGGTTTTACCAATGATGAGTAATTGGGTGTTCGCTGTATATCTCTTTGTGCTAGTTTCCTCAGTTTTTCAAAGAGCATACATATGACACAGGCGTGTTTTAAGAATTATATGAGTTAGTACATATATAGGTACTTGGAGCATCTTAGAACACATAGAAAACACTCCACATGTTTGTTAAATAAAACAAAATGCACAAAGTTGATAAAAGTGCTGAACTATATTCCTGAATTCTTTGGGTATATCACTGGAAATAATTTCATACTTTCAGAGGAATTATACAAAGAGAAAAAAAACAGTAAGTTAATTTTTATCCAGGTTCACATAATTTTACATATTTAATTTTTCTATGGGACAATTGAGGGTATGTTTTGTTCATAGTGATGTTTTACCCTTAGATAATTCAGTGGGCTATTCCAAAAAAGTAGGATAGACTTTTACATAACCACCATGCAGTTGTCAAATTCAGTAATTTATTATTTAGGCAAGAATTCTACCTAATTTACCATTCAAATATCATTATGTCTCTTGACACAAAAATGCCCTTTTAGCATTCTATCTTCTAGTGTAGGAAGATATCTTCTAGCATAGCAAGATTTGGGTGCAGTAATATGTGTGATTTGGGAAAAGCTTTTATTACAATTCAGTACATTTCTTTCGATGCTGACATTTAAATATAAAACTCTAAGTATTGTGTAGTGCTTTTGAAATATATGGTTTATAATATGAGCAATCCCTGTCTTATGAATTATTTCCATTCCTAAATCTGCTTGTCTCCAATATCAGTTATTTAAATGTTTGTCTTATTATATGTAATATACCCCTTTGTATGCATAGAAACATTTAAAACATTCTTGCAGATATACTAAGACATTTTAACGTAATACTACAGTAATGCTATTAATAAGTTCTTCATGTGTGCCGCAAAGCAACACCCATTTGTTAATAGGAGCCATTTTATGTACTTCACATTTTTAATACAATTGACTTTAAGGGGTTGGTTTGTAATATAAATTGTGGACGTTCATAACCTGGGACTGCCACTATACAGAATCTGGGGAAAACCTACAGATGCAACTTTACTTAAGGATTAATTTTTCTGTCTGATCACTGTGCCTACAAATAAGTGTATAATGGTGTATGAATATAGGCATCATTATATTATTTCATCTATGAGGCAATATCTTCACTGAGAAATTTTACATAAGTAGAAATGTGTAAATTACGTTAGAACATTGTAGATGTCAAGGTGGATACATGGGCAGGGGCAAAGGCTTTCTAGGAGCAGGTCTGGCTGGGAGAGAAAATATTTTTCATCACTAAGTGGCAAAAAACGTGTTATTTTTCTAGAAACACGTGTTTTTTGGCTAAATGTATGTGGTAGAAATGCTAAAATTATTTATTTGTAGGCTAATTTCGTTATAGCTTCTCTCACTACCCATGGCCCTTAAATTTAAATGTCTCCATTTTCTTTGCACAGCCCTTACGGATCTGTTTGGGGAGACTTCAGTTCTCAGGGGCTGTCTCTCCCTGTTTTCACCAGCAACGGTGTGCTATGTTGACTTTGTAATTATTTTGTAATATGTCTTTTGTCCTTTGGGGTTTTCCTCAAGGTAAAATCAGACAATTGAGCTCTGCTAGTCTTTTGAAGTTAACGACAAAGTGCTTTCCTTAAAAAGGAGATTGGACAAAATACTTTTTGTCACTTCCAAGTTTTTAAATATTAGCTGCCTTGATTTTTTCGATTAATTTTATGTAATTCACCAAGTTACCTATGCCCATTTGATAGTCACGACTGATGTGTCGGATTGTTTTTATCATAATGGCAATGGAAGGTAGCATAGACAAAACCATATTTTTATGATAATTCAATTAAACTTATCTCCGCTACAACCCCTCTGAGCAGAGGAGCTCATACCTCTCCTGGAGGCCGATACAGAGCATTGTTAATTTCCTGGTAACTCATTTCCCTGTTAGCAATCCAACTCAAAAATAGAGACCAGCTTGTGAAATGCTCATTTGTTTCAAAAGAGAAATGTAAATATAAGGATTGTAAAATTCACAGAACATTCTGCTACATCCCCACTGAAAATGTATTGAGTTTGAGAAATGGAGAGATCCTCAGCAGTGGCTGTCAAGGAGGGAAAATGACGTGCCTGCCTGTGGGAGAAACGGGAGGCTATGTGCTCCTGAAAGATGTACATCCTTAGAGACTCTGTGTAGGGGCCTCTGACTCGAGAGCAGTAGGTTTGTCTGGGATGCTCTCATTACTAGCAGGAGACATGACAGCATTAGTAACTCCGTGTTCTCATCACCTCCAGTTATAAGCCTATAGGACAGGGTGGAGCTGCTCCTGAGTCTGTGCAGTTGCCCTCTTTCTCCCGAGGTGGTTTCGAACTGGATGCTCGTTTCTGTGCAAAGATTCGTATTTCTTCTCATCACGATTTCCTGTGCAGTCAGAGTTACTGCTTGCTGTGTTACAAGAAAAGGGTCTGTGAGACTTAGTAAGCCTGAGAGAGCAGAGCTACTGAGTGGGAAAGCCGGGCTTAGAATCCAGGGTTATTGTCTAGACCTCCATGAATGCCCTTTGACTCCTAGCTCTTTCCTCCATCTCCCTTGACCTTCCTCCTGCCCTACTACCATGCTTCATCGCCACCTGGGCTAGAGTATACCTCTTCTCTAAGCAACCTTACCCTTGATCATTTCCCATCAGGCCTGCCACTCCCCCTTCTCTACCCTTTGGGGTCCCATGTTTTTCCCTTGTCCCTGGGTTTGTTAACACCACTTCCTTACCCCCCCTACCCCCCACCCCAAGTCCCCCCGGAACTGTCGGTCCCGTTGTTTTTCATCCAGATAGTTCATCCAGCCTGTCCTATTCAGACAGACCTGTGGAGTCACTAACATGCACGAAAACTAGACAGAGGAACACAAAGCAACAGTATACAACCAGACAACAAAACAACCAAAACAAACCACTGAAAAAGAACAGAACAAAACAGTTCACAAGAGAAAAGCTTGTAGTTAGTTCAGGGATCTTTGCTGGCCCTTAGGAGCGTTTTCCAGTCCAGTCTGTTGGGGCACCACGCCCTGGCCCCAAAGTCCACTTTCAGCATTCCCTGGGGACCTTGCCACTCCATTCCCTTGCTGTTCCGCTGCACTCCCCCAGTGCTTTGCCTCGGTGTGGTGGGATCAGGTCAGGTGCAATTCCCACACTGTGTCTCCGGTGCTGTCCCCTGTATCGCCCTTAGTCACTGAGGGGCATCATGTCTCATAGTAGGGCCAGCCATGTTGTTCTCTCTGTGGACTGGCTGCTCTACTCAGGAACATCATCATCACGGCCTGGTGGGCCAGGCTGTGCTCCACTCTCTCCTCCTGCCCCTTCATCTGCTCCCGTGTGCTCTGATCAAATATGTCCATATCCCATAGCTGCAGGGTCAATGTCGTCCTTTGGAACAAGTTCTTTTCGGGGGAGGGGCAGGAATCCACTTAATTTATGGTGCTGGGGCCAGCCTCCCAGACCTCTCCACCGGTTCCGTCCTCCACGCCGGGATATTGAAAAACAACGGGACCGACAGATCTGGGGGGACTTGGGGTGGGGGGTAGGGGGGGTAAGGAAGTGGTGTTAACAAACCCAGGGACAAGGGAAAAACATGGGACCCCAAAGGGTAGAGAAGGGGGAGTGGCAGGCCTGATGGGAAATGATCAAGGGTAAGGTTGCTTAGAGAAGAGGTATACTCTAGCCCAGGTGGCGATGAAGCATGGTAGTAGGGCAGGAGGAAGGTCAAGGGAGATGGAGGAAAGAGCTAGGAGTCAAAGGGCATTCATGGAGGTCTAGACAAAGACATGTACATGCAAATATATATAGGAGGTTGGGGAAATAGATCTTTGTGTCGATATTTATAGGTCAAGTATTAAGGTGGCGGAAGGACCTTGGGCCTCTACTCAAACACTCCCTCTATGCATGAATACCTTCTTTTATTAAATTGGAACTCTATGATGCTCACTCTCCCGACACAACGGCTGGAGCCAAAGTGGGTGAACAAGTAAATGTGGTGAAGAAAGCTGATGGTGCCCGGCTATCAAAAGAGATAGTGACTGGGGTCTTAAAGGCTTGAAGATAAACAAGCGGTCATCTAGCTCAGAAGCAACAAAGTCCACATGGAAGAACACACCAGCCTGTGTGATCGAGTGGTCCCAAAGGGATCAGTTACCAGGCATCAAAGAACAAAAAATCATATCATAGACTACACACCTCCATGATAGGATCGCTGAAGACAAATGGGTGCACAAGCAAATGTGGTGAAGAAAGCTGATGGTGCCCGGCTATCAAAAGAGATAGTGTCTGGGGTCTTAAAGGCTTGAAGGTGAACAAGCGGCCATCTCTCTCAGAAACAAATAAGCCCACATGGAAGAAGCACACCGGCCAGTGCGATCACGAGGTGCCCAAGGGACCAGATATAAGGCATCATGCAAAAAAAAAAAAAAGATATAAGTGTGTGTATGTATGTGTATATATGTGTATATGTATATATGTATGTGTATATATATATTATATTAAATGAAGGGGGAAGTGCAGAGTGGAGACCCAAGGCCCAAGTGTCGGCCAATGGAGATCCCCTCATAGAGGGGCTTAGGAGAGGAGATGGGTTAATTAGGGTGTGAGGTAGTATCGATGAAGAACACAGCTTTCCCCCAGATCCTGGATGCTTCCTCCCTCCAACTACCATGATCCGAATTCTACCTTGCAGGGCTGGATAGGACAGAGGCTGTACACTGGTACATATGAGGGTTGGAGGTACAGGGAATCCAGGGTGGATGATACCTTCAGGACCAAGGGCGTGAGGGACGATGCTGGGAGAGTGGAGGGTGAGTGGGTTGGAAAGGGGGAACTGATTACAAGGAGCCACATGTGACCTCTTCCCTGGGAGAGGGACAGCAGAGAAGGGGGGAAGGGAGACCCCGAATAGGGCAAGATATGACAAAATAACGAGGTATAAATTACCAAGGGCATATGAGGGAGTGGGGAAAGGGGAGGGAGGGGGGGAAAAAAAAAAGAGGACCTGATGCAAGGGGCTTAAGTGGAGAGCAAATGCCTTGAGAATGAATGGGGCAGGGAATGTATGGGTGTGCTTTATACAATTGATGTATGTATATGTATGGATTGTGGTAAGAGCTGTTGGAGTCCCTAATAAAATGTAAAAGAAAAAAAAATGTAAAAGAAGAAAAGAGAAAAAAATGATTAGGCCAAAGACTGTACAGATGTGCTTTATACAATTGATGTATGTATATGTATGAACTGTGAAAAGAATTGTATCAGCCCCAATAAATTGTTTCAAAAAAAAAAAAAAGAAAAGAAGAAAAAAGTTATATAAAACAAGAAAAAAAAAGAAAGATATTCTTCCTAAGAAACATGACTCTCTTTAGGACTGATGGTGAAGCCCTTTAGTCTTTGATCTATGTGTCTCTTCTTTATAATGATCCTTCATTGACTCCTTTTCCCTGTAATAGAACTGTAATCATATGACATAATACTTTCCTGATTACTGTGAATCATTCTAGTGAATTATAAAACTTAACAGAGAAAAAAAAAGAATCCAGGGTTAGTCCCCCCTTTACCCCGCACCATGTCCCCCACCCCCAAAAAGCCCGGGTTCTAATGACTGTTATACATCATGTAACATCTGTCACGATGTAGTACATTTGATTTTTCTATTGAACATGGCCTGTAGTGTTTGAAGGAGCCCTTGGAGCCCTGTGGGAGAAAGTTTAGGCTTTCTACTCCTGTACAGAGTGCAGTCTGAGACATCCACAGAAGCAGTTCAAACCTGTCAGTGGGTCAGAGCTGAGACTTGGTCTGCAGATGCACTGTGTACTAAGCATAGGGCTCACCGTAAAGTCAGCAGTTCAAATCCACCTGCCATACTACAGGAGAAAGATGAGATTGTCCACTCCTGTAAAAATATGTAATCTCTGAAACCCTGTATAAGGCCACAATTATGTCAGAATTAACTCAATTTCATGGCATAAGAGGGGTTATGTTATTTTAGGATAGCTCAGCATTTTTCCCTTCTTTTTTATATAGTTAGAAGTTTTATACTTGTATTAGTTATTTCAAATGGAAGCATGCGTTCTTGTTGATGTAATTTGTACTATAATATCTGTGTTACTTTGAGGACTAAGGTGAGCCTGATCCAGTACAGGGTATTTTCAACTGCCTCAAGCACACGCGAAACTTGGACATTGAATAAGAAAGATCAAAGAAGTATCATAGCATTTGAATTATGATGCTGGAGAAGAATATGGACAGAACCATGGACTGCCAAAAGAACAAACCAACCTGTCTTTGAAGCAGTTCAGCCAGAATGCTGCTTAGAGGCGAGGCTGGTAAGGCTTTGTCTCGTGGACTTTGGACAAGTTATCAGGAGAGACCAGTCACTCGAGAAGGACATTATGTTTGGAAAAGTAGTGAGGTAGCTAAAAAGGGGGGAAAATGATGATGGAGAGACAATGGCTGCATCGATGGGCTTAAACTTAAAGACAATTCTGAGGATGGCCTGGGACCAGGCAGTGTTTGGTTTGTTGTACAAGGGATCACTAGGAGTCCATAGCACCCAATAACAATTGCATCTATTGAGGCAGAACCTACAGTTCAGAATATAGCTTTGTGCTTGTTATAAGTCCTTTCATCCACGTCTAAGTTATTCCATGTGATTGGTCATAGCAAGTCAATTCCAAATGGCTCCAGAAACGTTCACAAAAATAAAGCTCATCAGCAGACTGAGGGCAAAGAGCAAAGACAACCATCACTTCCTTGACCTTCTTAAGTTATCTCCTTGCTTTCTCTCCATGTATTTGTGTTTGGGAATCAGTCAAAGAAGCGTTATCTCCGTAGTGCGTTATGTTTGGTGCTATGGACTGGGTTCCACTCGAAGCCATCCTATGGACAACAGAATGAAACACTGTCCAACCTCACAATCGTTGTTATGCATCAGTTTATCTCAGTGAGGGTTTTCCTTTTTGCTCACCCCCCACCACGGGAGAAAGGGCCTTTCTACTCCCAGGAAAAGTTAGTCTCAAGAAGCCATAGGGTTGTGGGTATGAGTCAGCATGGACTCAGTGGGAGGAAGCGCTACTCTACCAAGCATGCCATGCCAGCCTTCTCCAGGAACTGATTTCACCTGACATGTCCCAAGTAAGTGGATCACAGTCTGGTCAAGGAGCAATTGTAAGTAGTTGGTGAAAATCTTTCACTTTTCTTTTGGCCAAGGACTCAAAAAAGAGTGAAAAATTTCAGAAAACCTTATAATACACTTGTAAGTAGTCTTTCAATATTGGAATGTTTCATGTCTTCTCTACAGAATCCCAGTTTATTTCCTTAAGAAAAAGTAAAGAGCTTAATGTGCGATTGGAGTATTTGTTCAAAATTGAAATCAACCAGCGAGAGTTATAAAAGTATATATTTTGATTTGACAAACTAGATAAAATATTTTAAAAATCAGAAGTCACTAAGTTATATATGTATAGATATACTCCCCTGAAAGCTTCATTAAAGATTCATTTTTCTTTTTCGACTTGGTCAGCATTTGAAAATGCTTCTGTATCTGTGTTCTAAAAGATGACTTTGATTAAATGCTCTTAGTACTATGAAATGAAAACTTTCTTACCACTTCTGTTTTTTTTAAAGCAGGGCATTTAAAGTCTGTCTGCTTTAACTTGCAAAGCACTAGAACAGGACTCCCATTATAGACTCAACCAGTCAACCGAATAAGAAAATCTGGGAAAGCACATTTGAAAAATAACTGGCAGCAGTAGACAATAAAGGCGCGTATATCAGGTTTATTTTAGCAGAGGGGAAAAAAAGCCTTCTGATGTACACAATGGTGTGATTTCAGCTGGACTATCGACCTTGTTCAATAATTCCAATAGATCTTGCCCATAGAAGGGAGCACCTCACCCTGGCCCAAATCCTTGTTCTCTGGCAATTATGCTTTTATTCTCTTTTGGAGATGGTTCGCTATGACCAGAACCCCTTATTTTAGGGCAGATTTCTCCACTCTGATGTAACACCTCCATAGATGTAACACGATAAACATTCTCATCTAAGGGTAATTTTAAGATTGAGTTTTAAAAATATATTAAACAATGGATAGCAGGGGGTTTGGTGAGTGTACGCTTCCTAAAAATTGGAGAATATTGTATTTGGCATATACAGTCATCTGTGTGTATTTGCATGTAAAAGTTTTGAATATGATGTCCCTAGAGACCAGCAGATCCCGGGGGGGTTAAAATGTAACCTGCTTGGCTGCTAGTGGAAAGCAAGGTGTTTGAATTCCACCAAGAGAAACTTCAGAAAACAGGTCTGGCAATCTACGTCTGAAAATTCACCCCAAGAAAACCCAGTGGGGTTCAGTTTTACTCTACACTGAGGCTCACCAGGAACCAGAATCAGCTGCTCAGTTGATTTCCTCCTCCACCAGTCGGCCTTGACATACGCCATTTCTCTATTTCTCACTGAAAGCATGGATTGAATCATGTCGAGTGGTAAATATGCATTGTTTGAGCTCATTCTTGCCAGTAATTATTTCTGTAATCACATACACGTAGGCTAGCGCGCTGCTTTCAGTGGAAGGGAATCCAAGTGGAAACAGAAAGAAAATCAAATGTAATTATTTAATGTTGGGTTTTTGAATGATTTCAGTCACAGTTCTGAATTTAAAGGAATTACATTTAAAATGTTCAACAAAGTCAATTTTAGAGTGATAAAACTAAAATATTCTTTATGTAACATAAGTAGGGTTAAAACGTTAAATTAGGATTTACTTTCTAAGACATCTATAAAACAAGTAATTGTATTTATGGCTTGAAAATGTTTGAAAAGCAGCCAGAAAGAATGTGCTTAAAAGCAGTGAAGACCAGCCCAAAGGAAGAAGACACAGCATTTCTACAATGCAGGAGCTTTCTGAGCTGCATTCTCTGCATTGTGTTCAACTATTTAGTCAGCAGCTTCTAAAAGTCTTTTCTGCTGAATGAAATGTTGCCTGTGTTTTCATTTCTGCAGCTTATGGGGACCTTGAGGATAAGCTGTAACAATCATAAAGGGCTGTCATTCTCATTTCTCCTTAAGCAGAAAGTTGCCTTTACCTCATCAGTGTGTGCAAAGGGTGAACTCGTGCCTTTGCAGCCAGGTTGCTTTTTCCCATCTGTCCATGCCCAGTCTTCCATTTAATGGTCACAAGCAGCTACAGACCCAAGTCCTGACACATGGCAAGGCTCAGGCAAACTGCTCATTTCCAAAGAGATTGCATTTTAAAGAGGAGATTTGGATCCAAATGCCATTGCTCTGATTCTAGAATGAGGGTGATTAGAAAGAAATTAAAGCTATTGATTTAGTAGATCTTTGTACTTATCAAGCAACAGTGGCTCATCCCACAGATACGGTGGCATTTTCGTTTCTGGATGCTGTTGTAACGGAAATACCACAAATCAATGACTTGAAAGCGTAGAAATTTCTGTGCTCAGTGTTTCCGTCCCAATTCAAAGCACTGGCTATGTGAGACGGCACATCCTTACGAGGCTTAAGGGAGAGTTTCTTGTCTCAGCTTCTGTAGCCCTGAACTTTTCAGTTGTTGATCTCCACATGGGATCTCCTCCGCGCTCAAACCCTTGTTTGGACTTGCTCCTGTGTCTAATCTGGTCTTTCAGAAGTAAATAGTTAGAGGACAACTCGTGCTCTGTTTTGACCTCAACAACATAACAAATGAAACTTTATTTCCAAACAGAATGTTACCTACTAATGGAGGGATGAGGACTCTGCCACAGTTGGAAGAGCATGAGGGTGGGGGCTGATCATTGTTCAATCCGTAATACTTGATGACTCAACTTACTTACACAGATAAGAATGTTCCCAAAATCCAAAAGAATGCAAAATTCTTCCTTTGTGCCTGAACTGGGTATGCTTTCCCTCAGGACCTGCCCATTGACTTCAGGTTATTTTCCAAATATTTTTAATTGCCTCTTGACACTGCTCATACATTTTCTGCATTGCCTCATAATATGAAGGCTTGCTGACTTCTTTCTCTGTCTTCTTCCTCTTTGAAAGCGGGCCTGGGACTATGGGTGGACATAGGCAGGTGGATGTCTGCTTCCCAAACATGCAATTAAAAACTTAAAATTGCCTAACTGTGGACCAACAACAAACACCAAACCACAAAAGCGAACCCACTGCAGTGGACTTGATTCTCCCATAGAATAATCCTACAGGTAGGGCTTCTGAGCACACAGTCTCTATTGGAGCAGGAAGCCTCCTCTTTCTCTTGTGAAGAGGCTGATGGTTTAAATCAGCCATGTTGTAGCTGGCAGCCCAGTGCATAAACCTGTGACAGCAACACTGGTACCTAACGAAGGAACCAAACTAAAATCCAAAATCACTGCCACCAGGTTCATCCCGACTCATTGCCACCTTATAGGACAGGGTAGAACTGCTCCGGTGAGTTTCCAAGACTATCACTTTTCACCGAAATAGGAAACCTCATCTTCTTCTCTAGAAGATACTGGTGGTTTTGAACTGCTGACCTGGGGGTTAGCAGCTCAATGTGTAACCACTCTGACTCCAGGGCTCTTTAACAATAGAAAAATCCTTTAAGTAATATAGGCAAGTTGAATTCAAATTTTTGGAATTTTTGACATTTAGGATGTATCAATACTTTCAAAACAGAAAATTATGGAAATACTTAAACTTTCATTTAGAAGGACAAAAATAAACACACAAAAATTAAAGCATAGAAGACATAAGGAAAGCAATGTCATTTATAAATTTAGATGCAAAATACCTAAATAATGTATTAGCAAACTCAGCAGTCTTTTCAAAAGTAGCAGTCCACAGGAGCAAGCAATATTTTGCTTTGTTTTTGTTTTGTTCCCAGAATGACAGCATGACTCAATAGTTGGGTATATGATCTGTATAATTTATTCACACTGATTGATTAAAGGAAAAATAAGGCATAAGCTATTATTGAAAGCTTGAAAAATGCTTTTATTGAAAAGGAATCCAAGAAATTCTAATCGATTCCTAGTATGCTAACCATAAGATAGTACCTTAATCTCTTTGAGATTCATTGTTACTGTTTAGTGGCCATCTGCTGAGGCCCACTCTAGAATCACACAGCCCATACTTCTAGCCACTCATATGGCTGACAATGGAATTGTCCCATTGTAAAGACCGCCACGAGTATGGGCTCTGAACTAGGTTGTGAACTCAGAGGATCTGATCCCAAAGTCTGGGTATTCGCCTCTGCTTTTGAAAGGTATTATTTAGTCATTTAAGTTAATGTTTTCTATGCTACTTTCTATATTAAGTCCACTACATTTGATTGTATCTACTGAGCTGGAGTAAGAGTCAGCGATAGATGTTGACTTTGCAATTGATCCACACGCAACTTTAACTGCCAGGTAACATTCTTTTTGATCAGGTCAGCTGACTACTATAAAGGCATAGAGAAGCAGAGTATTTTCTGCCTTAGGATAAACTAAAAATTTAACAACAGACATGGTCTTAAGATGCTTATGGGTTCTCTTTCCTAACACCTGGCACTCTGTCCAAAGACACAGTGCTGAGTCCTAGATTCACCCATTCTGTCACTTCCCTTTAATTTCAAACTCAGAGAGAGAGACCGATGCAAAGCTCCCAACAGAAGGCATTTCTGAGAAAGTGATATTTCTCCCATACCTTTTGTCATTCTGAGAGGGTTCCGGTTGTGGCCTCTGACAAGCAAAGAAGCATGTCCTGCAGGTGTAATTGATGGGTCAGTTGGGATTGGATTTTAAATTATGTCAGTGCCATGAGGCCAGATGACTTTAAAGTAACAAGTAAAACATCGGTTCCTGGGGAGAGCACATCGTTCAGTGTTTTACTTGTGTTGATGTCATTTATAAAGAAATACATTTTTCTTTCTTCTTCTATCCTTTTGAGGTTGACTCTGTCTGGGTGCAGAATTGTTAGTTAACTCCAAGGAAAACAAGGTCTCTTTTCCTGGAGAATGAGCCACATGTACTGGAGTAAACGGTACAATGTGCTAGTTTGGAGTTGAGGGTTCTATAAATGTCTACTTGTTCTAGTTAATTTATACTAAATGTTATTGATTTTATTTGTAACTATTTTGCCCATCTTTGAAAGTGGTGTATTGAAATCTCTGTGATTTTAGAGCTATTTCTCTATACAGTTTTATTGGTATCAGTTTCATATATTTGGACGTTCCATTTGTAGATACAAGTTTATTTATAATTGTGACTTTTTTGGTTTATAATTCACATATTCACACACCATAAAATTCGATAATTCAATCACAGTAAGAAGAGTCATGCAATTATTTCCACAATAAATTTCAAAGTATGTTTTCTTTCTTGTAGTTATTGTTGTTAGCTCCCCATTCCTCCCATATCTCTCCTTTCCATGATCCGAGGTAATTATTAATCCAGTGATGTCTCTGTAGATTTACCTTTTTAGTGGTAAATTGATTCATCTTATAATTCTTAATGCCTTTGTTTCTTTTGGCATTTTTCATTTATTAATATTTAACCTCATATTAATATAGCCACCCTAGTTGTCTTTTCATGAACAAATATTTACATGAAATATATTTTCTGCCACCTGTTTTGCTTTTATAATGATTGTGACTTTCATTTAAAGTAAATCTCCTATACACAGCTTATGGATGAATCATATATATATATAGATATACGCTGCCTTTTGATTAAAGAATTTAAATATTTATATTTTGAGTGATTAATGGAAGGAAAAACATAATTCTTTCATTTTATGTTTCACTCTATATAGGTTCCTTGTCTCGCTTTACATGTATTTTGTCTATTGTTATATGTGCTTATAAGTTTTTTAATGAACTCTTGTACCTCTTACGTTAGGAGCAAGTTATTTGATCCTTATGGGGATATTCCAAATTTTTGAATGAATCTACTTAATTAAAATTTTGTCTCTAGAATATTGGAAGTGTTGTTTTATAGTCTATTTATGATAAATTGCATATTTTTACTCCCTGTGGGTAGTTGTATATTCTGCTTCTGATCATATTATTTTTAGTGTTAGGTGCCATCAGCAACATGGTGTTTTTTTTGTGGGGCATGAGTTCCCACTTACAGTGATGCAGAACACAGCAATGAGACTGCCTAGTCCTCTGGCTTTCTCCTTGCTGTGGACCTCTGCTGTATTTGAGCCCATTGTTGAAGCCAATTATTGAAGTTCTTCCTCCCTCTTCTTTTTTAAGGTAACTCTTTGCCAAGTAGATTTTTGTTTTTCTGTCTGTAGCTATTGGATACTTCTAATAAAATCTTCATAATATACGAGACAAAGTCTTACCATCCTAGATTCAAAGAATTCTGGCTGCACTTCTTCCAATACTGAGTTGTTCTTTTCACAGTACATGGTTTACTTAATATTCCTTATCTATACCTTAATTCAAAGTACTTATTTCCTCTATGGTATTCTCTATTTATTGTCCATGGGTTGGAACAGGTTTACCTTGGTCCTCAAAGAAACATCTTTATTTTTCAACACGTTTCAAAGGAATTCTGGAGCACATATACCGAATGTACTACTTTGTTTGGTTCTTGACTACTTCTCAAAATACTGATTGTGAATCCAAGTAAAGTTAAATATTTGACAACAACTTCTGATGTTTCAAACTTCATGATGTTTTTCATTGGTCCACTGTCTCTTCTCTTGTATATTGGCAGATATCCTGGGGCAAACATGAATTTTGGGCTTACTTCTCTGGATTTTACTCTTCTTTCAGATCTTGATCTGGTACTTCTAGTTACTTAAATTCTAATTTAAGGAGCAACCCTTGGTTACTTATAAAAGTAATTAACAGTATTAATCTTTGTAAATGGGTAACTTCAAAGCATAAACTCTTTGGATTTTTTAACATTGCCATCTGTGGTACGATACTACTGTATTTTTCCCTTTGGCAGTCATGGTACATATTTAAGGGTTTTTGTTTGTTTGTTTGTTTGTGTTTTAGGATCAGCTCATTCTAACCAAGATATTAACTTCTAGAAATTGTAGAGTAATTGCCATGTCTTTATCAGGCTATATTATAAAGAGTCTAATAAGATACTCTAGCTAAGCACCTTTTATTTTCTGTGCCCTTGGTATTTTCCAATTCTTCTCTTCATAGTCACTATACTTTAATGATAGTTATGCTTGAAAATCAGCTTCTTGATTAAAAATTAATATTGGTATTCTTAGGGTCTACCACAGAATTTGAAGTTCAGTAGACCAATGGCAAATGCTTTAAAAATATAGAAATACAACTTTTATATATAATCAGAAATTTTAGTTAAGAACCTGAAGAAAATACTTAATTTTTAATACAAAAATCACAAACTAGTTATTAAATGTTTCCTTTTATAGTTTATCTGTATTTATTTTTCATCTTGACTGATGTGCTTTACACAATGGATGGATGTATGGATTGTGACAAGAGTTCTATGAGCCCCCAATGAAATGATTTTTTTAAAAGAAGAAGAAAATTAGAAACTACCATGGTGGCAAAGAAAACCCTCCAAAATTTGTTTTAATAACATAATTCTAAAATTTGAAATATTCAACTTTCTTTTGAAAAAAGCATAGAGAAATGTTTACTGCATTAATGTGTTTATGCATTATCCTCATCAAATTGATTCAATATTTGGATTAAATAATAATGTAGCTGAGAATATGATCAGAATTTTCTTCTTTGACTCCACATTTAAAAATCAGATAATCTTTCAGAGGAGATCGGAGGACATCCAGGCCATGCGATGTATATCAGATAGCTGCTATTGACAGCAACCCCTAACTCTTGGCACAGGTCCTGGCTTCCGGTTTCAATAATAGTCCTGATTCGCCAAAGAAAGCCAAAGAGACCTGTGCGAATATTTACAGTGGCAAACTACACCCTTCCTTTGTTCAACTTTGCGTTAGGAATTTTGGCTTCAACTACTCCAATTGACACTTCTGTTGTGAAACTTCATCTTCCAAATCACCAAGCTGCTTTGAAAAGGAAGAAGAACAATGTTCAGATTCTGAGAAGTAGACCCGACTTAATCATTTGGTTTTCTTTTCGTTGTTTTTCAACACCACCACCATCTACCTCATTGCACCATTAAAAAAATCTGTGGAAATTCAGTGTCTGAGAAAACTTTAGGACACATGTCTTTTAAAGGCTTAGGTTTTCTGATTGAGCTACTACGGTTCACTAAACTTTCAATGCGCTATTGCTTTTATGGCATAGTGGACAGCTCTTTGAATTCTATATTTAAAACAAGTACATGATTCTCTGAGAGATTTTAAAGGTCCACAAAATAAATCATTTTGTTACAAATGTTATTGAGAAGTATCACCCAACTTTATTCTGTATTTTATGCTTTAATAAATATAAAAATACAACTTTTATTTATAAGCAGAAATTTTAGTTAAGAACTTGAATACAATGCTTATCTTTTGAATACAAAAATGGCAAACCAGTTATTAAAGTTTCTCTCTTATGGTTTACCCGTATTTATTTTCCCACTGGATGGCCTACTTGTGCCTAACATTTTTAATGCACAATGATCTTAGTACTTAAAAGTTATCTTTTATGAATTCACTGGAGATATAAACCATTAAAGATTTAAAATTTTCACAACTCATTCATATAGGTTAAGGCTAAACAAAATGAATAATATTGAGACTCATATTGACAGCTCATCATGTATGAATATAGTTTTATCTAATTTTCCTTGAAGGGTAGGTGTTTGGATTCTGAAATCTCATATTGGAAAACTCATTGGCTTTTGTACATACTAATTTTTTACTTTCATTTTACTTACACTTAATTACTTATTACTTATACTTTTGTTCTAGTATTTCTCAAACTTTTCTGAATTCTCATATGGAATTCTGCTATGATTGAATCCTCTAAAATATCAACACTAACTTTCAAAGAAAAGAGTTAAGTATAGAGCTAAATTTATATTTTGAATTTTTGAAAACACTATCACTGCCTTGATTTGTAAGTTTACCTCAGTCCTAAAGTTAACTGCATGAAAAAAGGCAATTGTGTAAGAAATAAAGATAACTGTGTAAGAAATGAGGCTGTTGGTCATTGTTGATGAGATAAAGCTTTCTGTTATTCAAATTTGAGAATGTAGTACTAAGTGTTAAAAAAGAGAAAATATATTGCCGTAATCTTATCAGTAGAGGGAAAGGTGTATGTTTATCTGTTGTTCACATTAGTTTTGCTTCTGGGAATAAGATGTGTTTTGTCATAGATACCCTTTGCTTGCTTCATGTATGGTAATCGTATCAGGTCTTTTAGAATTACGTTCAGGGTATCACATATGTTCTTGATGTGATCTCTAAATTCATGTGGATGGACTCTTGGTTGTATATGGATTTGCTTGGACTTGTTTTAATTTTAAAAAGCTATTTAAACTTGAACCTGCATTTGAACAATTGATGAACCGTTTCACACGTGGCCCCTGACTTAAGTTGGTAGATGAGATTGAGCTTCTCCTTTGTCTCTTCCCACCAAACCCCAAACCTCACTCACTGCCATCGTGGTGATGCTACCTCATGCTCCCTCTGAGTCTGCGGCTGTAAGTCTCAGCGGCTGTAACTCTCAGCCGGGCCTAGTGCAGCCCAGTGCTGACTTTGGCAGTCAGCAGCCCAACATGTCACCACCACTGGGTTCCTTGCCGTTCCCCCAGATACAGCTTGTGCATTCTATCTAGCAGCCCCAATGGCACAATAGCTATGCCTTGGGCTGTTAGCCACAAGGTCAACAGTTTGAAACTCCCAGCCAGTGCTCTGTGTGAGAAAGGTGGGGCTTTAACTCTTGTCTAGAGTTGGCTTTGGAAATCCACCAAGGCAGTTCCACACCATCCTAAAGGGTTTCTGTGAGTCAGCAGCGAGCGATGGCCGTGAGGGAGTGTTCTATCTGTGGAAGTCTGTTTAAACAGTAACCATTTATGTTGTTGAAAGCAGGTATTGGCAATGAAAGTCACTGGTCTTGCAAAATTCTATCATGCAATATCTAGCCTCCATTACTGTTCCTTCTTTGTTTCCAACCTTCAAATTCCAATCACCAATTAATAGTGATATGTTTTGATGACATGCTTTAACAATTTAAGGTTAAAGTATTTGTTAGAATTCTTCAGTTTCTTCATCATAGCTCTCATGGCTGGTGAGTAAATCGAATACTGGTTGTATTAGCTGGGTCCCTTGTTGGGCGAAAGACTACCATCTCCTATCGCAGACGAGCTAGGTCTTGAAATGTTCTTTTGATAATGTGCAGAATATAATTCCGCTGCAATTTGTCATTCTCAGAGAAGTAAACCATTTGTCTGACTCAATATGGCCCAAACCAGTCCATTGCAACCCACTGATACATAAAGATATTTACCTGTTATACTACATATTTTATGATGCCCAATTTTCCTAGATTCCTCAGAAGTGGACAGCCTATTCCTTCTTTGTGGCCTGCGCTTAGTCGGAAATACCCATGAAACTTGTTCACCGTACGTGACCTTGCTGGTGTTTGAACCATGAGTGGCACAGTTTCAGCATCCCAGCAGTGTGCTAGTCAGCACAGTGCAACCAACTGGCAGAGGAATGGTGGGGAGGCTTGGTAGATATTGTTAAATATATTTTATGTTCTGGGATATGCCGAAAAATCTACTCTTCCTTGTGATCTTTAGAAGTAGGTTGAGGTCTTCATTTAGCTCCTTCTTTAAAAAAAATTATATCCATTCTTTCTTATCTGAGAGACAGTCTGTCTTGCAATATTTTATTCAACCATTACTACAAAGTAGGTTTTAGCATGGTTTTATAGTTTACCCACCTCCCCCTCTGTAGTTGATCCCAATTAACAGCAACTCTGCCACAGAGAATATACCTGCTTCTTAGGGTTTAGAGACTGTAAATATTACAGACATTTGTAAATATTTCAGCCAGCTGCCTCCTCTTTCTCCTGAGGCGTTGCTGGTGGGTTTGAATCCCTGACTTCACCAATTGCGGTCTAATTCTTCACGCACTGTGTCACCAGTTGTTAGGTCCTGTAACTTCCCATTTTTAGTAAATTTTACCATTTGGGCACAGTTATATATGAACAGATTTCTATTTAATATTAAAAGAAACCCACAAGTCATTACAATATCACACTTACCTGGTGGCCCTAATTGATTTAATATATCTTTCTACATACAGAAGAGTGATATCAAATGTCTATAAAACCCATGGTCAAATTGATTGTGATTCACAGCTACCCTGTTGGAAGAAGGAAGTCTTGCAAGGCTGTAATTCTCTACAGAAGCAGACTGCCACATCTTTTACCAATGGAGTAGCTAGTGGGTTTGAACTTCTCACCTTTTGGTTAGTAAGTGGCTAATGGTTTTCTGTTACCATTGCACCCCAGGGTGACTAGTTGGATTAAAGAAATAAAGGGTCACAGCAGCAACAATATATTTTGTACAAGGGATGCTCTCCGTGAATGCATTTGCTGCAATTTAAATGCTGTCGCAGAGGTAAATAAGTTAAGTGACAAATGTCAGAAAGCAGATTTCAGAGGAACATCTGCAAGGGAGAGAAGGCAAAGCTGTTCTATTTTCTATGAACAAAATCTTGCTGTTTGATAGTAATTTTATAAATAAATTTCATATGTAAATGAAATGCCAAAGCATTTTATCATCATGTGTTTTCTCTTGGCGTGGCACCTAGTTGAGAAATCAACAGACAAAAGTATTGGAATAAGATATTGTAGGGGTTTTCATTCTGCATTTCAACAAGGATACTATTTCGTTTTCTTTTTTTTAACCTACAATCTGAATTTCACTTTCCCTATGATTTTACTAAACTTGTTCTATCAAACAAAGGCTGCCCTTTCAACATCCTCCATCTTAAACGCCTTTCCTACAGTGACTTTATAGTTTCCTTTTCTTTGTAATTGTATCTTTTCACAAGCTTTTATGCACTCCTCGTCTACATATATCAGGTAGGGTTTAACAGACCTCCATTTTCTGATACATTTTTTCCTTCGTATTCTTTTTATGTGACACAAACAAACCAACCCCCCTGCCATCAAGCTGTATCCTACTCACAGGAAGGAAACACAGAGCTTCCCAGATTGTAAGCCTTTGTTCCCTGTGGAGCAGTGGATGCTATTAACCCCATGCAAAGAGCAGCCTAATGCCTAACCCATAGTTGCCTCACACTCAATGGATGAAAAAATGACTTTAACATCTTTCCCCTCAAACTTGTTTCTGCTTCCATTTTCTCCAAAGACAAGAGTAATTAAAATTGAGAGGAGATTATTTTGATGTTCTACCCTTAAGATTCTATTGGTTGTTATTATCAAATAACACTCACTCCTTCTACCCTCTAGGACGGGCAAAGTAGCAGTACTTTTCCTTGCTGGACTATTGCAAGATTATCTAAACATGCTCTTTGAGACAAGCCTTTCATGTTTTACTAAACATTTTATTTATGTGCCAAAGTATCTTTAAATAGCTGATTTCCTAACACAGCACCTGATAGATATTATCTTTCTCTCTTTCTGTAGATATAAATGTATACCTTGTGTTGGTCTGGGTTGGCTAGAGAAACAAATCCAGACACACATATATATAAGAGAGAGTTTCGTATCAAAGAGCAATTATATATTGAGAAGCATCCCAGCCCAATACAGATAAAGTTCATAAGTCCGGTATTAGCCCATATGTCTGATACCAATCTATAAATTCCTCTTCAGACTCATGTCAAACATGCAAACACAGGTGGAAAGTCTTGTAGATACAGTGGCAGTGAAGACATCTCAGCACTGGCAAGGGTCTCCATATGGCTTCTCTAGCTCCAGGGCTCTAGCTTGCCTCCATGTGTCTTGTCAACAGGAATGTCTCGAAGGGAGTGTGGGTGTCCCTCCTCCAGTGAGCTATTTATCTCCTTAGTGCCTCCTAATGAGGTCATCAAGCTGTGACCTGTTTGACAGGCTAAAATCCACCCCTTCACTCTTAAGTCTCAAGTTGACACCAGACTCTGTAACTACCACACCTTGGTACACACACACAGATGTATATATAAACAGATATATTTTTATTTATACACACACACATAGGTGAATAAAGCAAACACATTTTGTCCATTTGAAGATTGCTACCAGCAGCATTGTGACTACCCACGTTGCATTTGATTTTATTTTTCCCTTGAAGAAATTAGCACACAGTAATACACCATTGGAACAGTTGTTTGTATCCGTCTTCATAGTTATCCCCATCATATAATGCTAGCACACTCACTGGCAAGGTAAATACCAGATACTTTCTGCTTATTCAATAAAGTATTTCATCTTTTATTCAACATCAGGCATGTAGTTCAAAATGATATCATAATGCTTCTTTTTAAAATATATATGTATTAACAAATGCATTATTGGTATACATGAGGGGTTATGCCAAAAAAGCTGAATTTTTTTCTCAAAGCTACGTATTTAATTTTTTTTAGAAACCAACTTTATCACCAACAAAGTGCTCTCCATTACGCTTAATACATTAGTCATATCTGAGATTCCACTCTTGGAATCAGTTTTCAAACTCATTCCTTTAGATGGCTGACAGCACCTCCCTCGTTCGCTTCACCTCTTCTATGTCGTCCAATCGTTGTCCTTTCATGTCCCTCTTCATTTACAGAAACGAAAGGAAGTCCCGTGGAGTGCGTCTCACCCTGAGATGGCTGTGTGAGCAGGTACACTGTCTTGGGGGGCAAAACCATACCCCCACCTGGTATAAACTGGGTCTTTTGGTTGCACACTGTTACACAATCTTTTCAAAACCTCTAAATAGATAGCTTGATTAACAGTCTGACCTGGTAGTGAAAAAAAAAAAATCTCCAAATGCACTATGAGTCGACATCTTCGTCCGTTCCGGAAGTTTATCGGCATCCAGAATGGCATTTGTCATCAATTGATATTTCACCTTTTTGGAAAAGAGAAAACCTCTCGCACACTTGAGTTCTTTCTATAGCGCTGTCCTTGTAAGCTGTGTTCAACATGACACCCGTTTCCGTGGCATTGTCCCCCAGCAGGAAACAACATTGCACAGCTGCGTGCTCTCCTTTTAAATTGGCCATCCCCCCAAAAAACAAGAATCGAGCAAACTGCTTTTATGAAAAAGTTCACTGTAGCCAGAGAGAACCTTCCCAGGCAACACCGTTGGGTGCACTGACTCAGAGTGAGTTGCTAGATGCGTGCGAAGCTGGAAAAATGCGTGCCATGAAAACTCCCCGCAGTGGAGTTTTCCTGCTTTGGGGTGGGCATCGCCTTTGTATTAAAATTATACTCCAAGTTTTCCTTTTCTGCATACCACTGGAGACTTTATACAAAAATTTAGGCAAGGAACTCAACTTGATACATGATCCCGTTCTTTGTTGTTATTACTGTGGTTTGTGCCCCGGTGTCAGTTCCAGCCCACACGGACGCTGTACAGGCAGAGCAAACACCGCTTGCTGGCACCGCCTCCCAATTGTCCCTGTGCGTGTGCACACTGCCTCCGCCGCATACTGAAGGGCCGCCCTCTCCTGCTGCCCCTCTCCTTGTCAAGCCTGCTGTCCTTCTCTAGGGAACACTGTTTTCCGACAAAATGTCCGACGTCTGTCTATACTTGACCTTACTCTCTACTCTTTTTTTTTTTTTAACGGAAGAATTCTGGGAGAGGTTCTTAACCTCATCTTTAAAATAATTGAAATAACGTCAGTGATTGTCTTATTTTCTATTGAATCAGAGTGCTAAAGCATTCATAGTCAGGTTCTTGTGACACATGGTGTTTGATCAAGAATTAAGTCTTAATAGGAAAATCACACAGAAATAAGACTTTTCTAGAAAATAGAGACTCTCTTTGCTGGGGACTTACAGACAAACAGGAGAACCTGTCTCTATGTTTCCCAGTGACTAGGAAGTTCTAAATTAGAACTTACGCAAGAAAAGCCTCTTTATAGTTTAGTGTTCTTCCTAATATAGAATTCTTTGATAATCCCTTTTATTACTAAATAAATAAAATACAACTACTTTCCAGTTTTTTTCTTGCTTAGACTAGATGGCACTTTGTATAGTATTCTCCATTTGTAATTATAGTGTGGTGGTAGCAATGTGTATGTTTTTGAGTCTGGAAATATTCCAATATATTTAACTACAAATATAGTATGTTAGAGCTTGTACAAGGCTTGGAAAAATGGGCTGCAGACCACCTACAATGTACTTTCACTAAATAAGATGCTCGGCCTCAATTTTCCTATTTGATTCTTTTCATACCATTTCCTTCCCTTACTTGTGTTTGTCACATATCAGGAAGAGAGCGGACAATAGCTGAAGTATTGAAAGTATTCTTCCTTCCAGGCTTTTCTAAGGAACCATTTACTACTTCATCCCGTCCAAAATCCAGTATCTCTCAAAACAAGCTTTGCCTGAAAGCTCATGGAAACAAAGAGATGGCATAATGCTTAGGCATGTGACAATCAATAGGGGTGACAGATGTCAAAAACAGCTCACCCTCGTGTAGTGATGTTTAGATCACAATCTAGAGCTTTGTGGATTTATTTCATGTTTTCTTGAATTTCTATCATGTGTATCTTTATTAATGACAAAGCTTCCATTGGATGTAAAATCCGCTTTCACAGGGAGTTTCACTGTGGGTTTAGAGAATTGATGAAATAATTTAGATTTTTCCCCTCACTCACCTTCAGGGCCAATAGCGGATAGATCCAGTTTCACTTATCACAAAAACCAAATTGACCTTCCAGCTTATGGAAAACTAGAGGACACAGCTTTGCTAACACATATTGGAGCGCTTATCTTGAATCAAATCAGAACCTTTAAGATTATTGAGTTTAGCCAGACTTGCAGGAGAGGATTCAGATCATGGTAATGTGGCTGCGGGGAGGGGCGAAGCATTTAGGATCTAGAGCAACGTTATATTTGTCATCGTTGCTACATTGCACCCTGACTGGCACTTCTCTTCCCCGAGACCCCTCTGAAAGGGGATCACCAGTGACCAACAAATGGGCTTTGGGTCTCCACTCTGCACCCCGCCCCCCACCCCCGTTCACTATGGTAGGATTTTTTGTTCTGATGATGCCTGATACCTGATCCCTTCGATACCTGGTGATCACACGGGCTGGTGTGCTTCTTCCATGTGGGCTTTGTTGCTTGAGTTAGATGGCCGCTTGTTTACCTTCAAGCTTTTAAGACCCCACACGCTATCTCTTTTGATAGCTGGGCACCATCAGCTTTCTTCACATTTGCTTATTCACCCTCTTTGCCTTCAGCGGTTGTGTCGGAAAGGTGAGCATCATAGAATGGCAGTTTAATGGACGAAAGCATTGTTGCATTGAGGGAGTACTTGAGTGGAGGCCCAAGGTCCTTCTGCTACCTTAATACTTAACCTATAAATATAGGCACATAGATGCATTTTCCTATCCTCATATGTAAATATATTTGCATATGTACGTGTCTTTATCTAGGCTTCTATAAATGCCCTTTGCCTCCCAGTTCTTTCCTCTATTTCCCTTGACTTTCCTTCTGTCCCACTATCATACTCATTCCCCACCAGGGTTTCAGCAATTCCTCTTGGTTACATTACCCTTAATTATGCCCTACCAGACCTCCCACACCCTCCTCATCACCAATTTGGATCACTTGTTGTTCCCTTGTCCCTGGGTTTGTTAACACCACTCCCTTACCCCCACGTCCCCCTCTCCCATGTTCCCCTGGAACCATCAGTCCCATTGTTTTCTCCTCCAGATTGTTCATCCAGCCTATCTTATTTAGACAGACATGCGGAGATAATAACATGCACAAAAACAAGACATAGCAAACCCAAGCAATAATATACAACAAAACAATAACAACAAAACAATGACAGAAAACAAAATAAAATGCAACAAGAAAGAAAAGCTTGTAGTTAGTTCAAGGATCATTTGTTGTCCTTTAGGAGTGTTTTACAGTCCAGTGTGTTGGGGCACCATGCCCTGGCCCCAAATTCAACCTTCAGGTTTCCCTGAGGACCTTGCCAATCCATTCCCTTTTTGTTCTGTTGCACCCCCTCAGTGTTTTGCCTCAGTGAAGCGGGATCAGATTTCGTGCAATTCCCACACTGTGTCTCCAGGGCAGATGAGCCCTTCAGGATGAGTGCTGTGAGTGTGGACACTAGGAGCATAGAGGGAGGGTGGGCTGGAAAGGGGGAACCTATTACAAGGATCTACATGTGACCTCCTCCCTGGGGGACAGACAACAGAAAAGTGAGTTAAGGGAGACATCAGACAGGGCAAGATATGACAAAATAATAATTTATAAATTATCAAGGTTTCATAAGGGAGGGGAGAGTGGGGAGGGAAGGTAAAAAATGAGGACCTGATGCAAGAGGCTTAAATGGAGAGCAAATGTTTTGAGAATGAAGGGGGCAACGAATGTATAAATGTGCTTCACACAATTGATGTATGTATGGATTATAAGAGTTGCATGAGCCCCTAATAAAATGATTTTAAAAGATTATTGAGTTTAATGTGTGAATGTGTAGGGTTCCACTGTGGCTGCTCATCACCGAGTCAAGGGTTTGAACCCACAAGCTGCTCCATGGCAGAAAGAGCCCTCTTTCTGCTCCAGTAAAAATTGCAGTCTTGGAAACCCACCAGGGACAGTTCCACCCTGCCTCCTAGTGTTGCTGTGAGTCAGAGCAGAAGGCAGGGCATTTGCTTTGTTTCTATGTGTGTGTGTGTGTGTACTCTAATTCTTGCATAAATTATTTAAAATATTTTTGATTTTGACCACACAGGTATGATTTTGGTTTTATAACAGTTTTGTTTATATTCTAACAGTATTAAACTTAAAGGTTGGACATGATTAAAGCAAACAATGAGACAAAATAGCTCACAAATAGGAAATGGTATAACTTGCATGGATACCTAACCCTGTGTCATTTAGTGTGGTGTCCTTTTATACATCGTGCTAAATCACGCATGCATGCATATGCATTAGACATGCACCCATAGATGTGTGCGGGAAACCAGACAATATGGTCAGTCTTTTATCCTTGAAAATTACTCAGAAGTTATGGATACCAGCCGAAACATGAAGCTTCTGGCTCAGAAACAACAGACTTTATTGCAAATATCAGTATCAGTAATCAGAGTTTAAGGGTTTGTGCCAATTCCCCAAGACCTGTTTCCACAGAGTAACATAAAAGGTCTAGGAGAAAAACCCCAAGACTGAGGAAACTGAGGCTTTGATAAAGCTATCAACTTTACCTTAAAGGGAGATTTTATCTTTTTATAGTAACTGAAGTACTAACAAACTATTCTGTGTCTCTGCTATCTAGGGCTGTTCCCAAGGCAAAGACCTTTGAAAAATTCGTTTAAAACTAAGGCAGTTAGTGTCTCTGTTCACAATTCATTCAGAAATGCGAGAGAATCGTGAAGATTTGTTTTGCATTAAATACTATATGGCATCATGCTTCTTTAAGTTAGAGAGTCAGCTAAAGTGGCAGCATTTAAGCAGACAGATTGTTCCAGTGTGTACGGCAGTGAACTCAAGCAGCAGTGCTTGTGAGGATGGTACAGGCCCATGAGTAGTTTGTTTTGTTGTGCACAGGGTCCAATTGAACTCAATGGCACCTAAATAAAAATATTCTAGCAGTTTTAAAGTTTTCTCCATGTATAGGATTATTTCTCAAAGATTTTATACATCTGTTTTTTGGTAAGCAAACCCATAGCTACTGCCTAATTTTTGATACTGAAATATTGTTTTTTGTGCCAACTGAACTTGCTGATGCTTCATTCCCTTGGAGCAAGTCCTCAGTAATTTACTGTTCCTTGGCACATGTTAAGTAAGGAGCCCTAGTGGGACAGAAGTTAACTGGAAGGCTGGTGATCTACCTTCAAAAAGTTTAGAGCCTTGGAAACCCTATGTAGTCATTGTACTTTCTCCTCTAAAGTCACTGTGGGTCAGAATCAACTTGATAGGGGATCACAGAGAGTGCCTCATTTTTGATGGTTGTTCTGATCTCTAACTTTTCCCATTAGAAATATAATCTTGTCATCTGTTCCCCCTTTCTCTCTCACCCTCTCTCCACCCTCCCAATATTGCCACTCTCACCACTGGTCCTGAGGGAGTCATCTGTCCTGGATTCCCTGTGTTTCCAGTTCCTATCTGTGCCACTGTACATCCTCCAGTCCAGCTGGATATGTAAGGTAGAATTGGGATCATGAGAGTGGGGGAGGAGGAAGCATGTGAGAAGTAGAGGAAAATTGTATATTTTATCGTTGCTACACTGCACGCAGACTGGCTTGTCACCTCCCTGCAGGCCTTCTGCAAAGTGATGTCCCATTTTCCCCCAGATGAGCCCTGGGTCCCCACTCTGCACTCCCCCTCATATACATATAACCTCCTCCCTGGGGGATGGACAGCGGAGAAGTGGGTTATGGGAGACGTCGGATGGTGTAAGATATGATAATAATAATTTGTAAATTATCAAGGGTTCAGGGGGAAGAGGAAGCAGGGAGGGAGGGAAATAATGAGGAGCTGATACCAAGGACTCAAGTAGAAAGCAGGTGTTTGGAGAATGATGCTGGCAACATATTATGAATATGCTGGACACAAATGTATGTATGGATTGTGAAAAGAGTTGTATGAGCCCCTAATAAAATGATTAAAAAATAAATATAATCTTGCCATATTCCTCCAATATTCCTTTTTAAACAGAACCTGTAAAGCCCTTCATGATCCTGTTGTGATCTACTGCTTCTGAAATCCAGATTTGCATGTGATCTCTACAAATGTCTGATGCAAATTTCCTGGTTACACACACAAACACGCATGCACGCACACACATCTCCTGGTCACCAATTTCAGCAAATTATGCAATTAACCAACTGTGCAAATAAGAAGTGTGGGACTCTTTTAATGTATCCTTTACATCGGTCTCAAATTTAGTTGCCGCCTGTTCATCCTAGTCGCTGCCATCTCTCTCTCACACAGGACTACAGCAGGGGCCTCTCTCTATGTATCATTTTTGCCCTTAGCCGTCTGTCCACATGTATTTCATTCTCCTAAAGATGATTTATTTGAAATTTAAATATGTTTATGTATACTTTTGCTAAAAATCTTTTATAATTTCTATTGCCATGTAGACTTAGAAAAAACTCCGTAAAGTGGTCTGTAAATCCTAGCAAGAGCTGTTTCCTGGTTTCCTTTCCACTTCATCTCACACGGTTCTTCTTGTTTTTCTCTTTCCCCTAACTACACTTTATTCATGGGGCTATGAAGTAAACAGAGATAGGAAATATCTAGGCCATCACAACTTGTATGCTATTTAAATCTGACAAACAAACATCAGAAGATATGATTTAGACTTCTATCTGCAATGTCAACAGTGTGAAACCACCAGGCACTCTGTGAGAGAAAGACAGGCTTTCTATTCCCTTATGAGTTAGAGCCGCAGAAACACACAGGGGGCAGTTGTACCCTGTCCTGTAGGGGTGCTGTGAGTAGGCATGTACTTGATGTCAGTGAGCTTCTGTTTGTTTGTTTGAATAATTGCTGTGATCATGTCTGCCCAAAGCTGGTTACACATGCATGCATGCACCACTCTCCTAGGAATGCATTTTCAAACTCCATCCGCACAATTACTTCCTCTATAAGTTCTCAGATCAAGCATCCTTTTCTTGGAGTAGCTTCTCCTGATGTAACAGATAAGATCCATTCTATTTAAGTTCTTTCAGAACCGTATACTTCTCTTTAAGTAGGACTCATCACAATTGTGACTTTATATAGATATGCTTAAAGTTAATATTACATCTTTCCTACCAAACTATAAGGAACCACTAAGGTTTTCTTGTTCATCATATAATGAGCCTACAAATAATATCACAAGCAAGGCTTTGCTTTGTTTTATTCATTTTTAGTGTCTCAAGCACTTTGAAAAGTGTTGTTGTGTTATATATTTGTTAAATGTGCAAAATTGTATTTCAAATAAGATTTAATTGATAAAAGTTTGGATACTAAAGAGCATATGATTATAATTGCTTATATATTATTACATTTTGCCAGTTAAATGTATATTACATTTATAATATTGATAGTTGACATGTGTGGAAAGATAGAAATTGATAGATAAATAGTTTATGGCTGGTTGGAAGTTCTTGGGCTTGATTTTTTAAATGGTTCATATTTTCAGTGCCTTGTCTTCGATGTCAGAACCTGGGGCAGACAGTCCAGTGAGTTAGGCATCTACATGAGTTAAGCAAAGCTACGCTACCAGTTTAGAGAAACCAAACTATTGGACTTAAGGCTGAGATGCCATATGGTGAGAAGAAACAGATGACCACTATTCCAATTTTATGGTTTGAAAGTCATTCGACTTGGGTTCACCTCTCTTCTTTGGAGGGTGCCCCATAAGTGGCAAATCAAGGCTGCCCTCTGTGTGCTCTGGCCAGAGTCTGTTTGCTGTTTTAAGATACACCTTACTTCAGGTGATGTCCCGCTGCCTTTGTGAAAGAGCGTTACTGAACGTCTGCCCAAGCTCCAACCCTCATTGCTTGTGTAAATAGTGTCCAGTCACTGAAGGATTTTTATCTATGTAGTCAGCAATCTCCATGTGTTTCAGTCTAAATATATGTCCTATATATTTGTTCTTTTGTTTTCTCAATAGTGTTCTATACTATTCTATACTATTGACTAAATTAATGACACTATCAATAGAACATTCAAATTATAGAACAATATTATTAATATTAATATCACACACACACGTATCATTTTATTGAAGATCGCCAAACAAGAGTTGCAGCACTGGATCCACAGGGAACTGCCAGGAGTTCTGGCAGGATTCGGAAGAGGACATGGAGCAAGACCTTTTTAAAGTGTTGAAATGCAAAGATGTTACTCTGAGGACTAAGGTGAACTTGACCCAAACATTGGTCTTTTAAATCGCCTCATATGCATGTGAAAGTTAGACATTGACTAAGGAAGACTGATGGAGAATTGAAGCATTTGCATTGTGGTGCTGGTGAAGAACATTGAAATGACCAAGGAATGCCAAAGAACAACAAGCTGTCCTGGAAGAAGTCCCCCAGGATGCTCATAGCGTCAAGGATGTTTAAACTTTGTCCCACAGTTTTGCCACTCTGTCAATCCAGCTTGTTGAGGTCTCCCTCTTTCTGGCTGATGACCTCCACTTTTCCCAGCATGATGACCTCCTCCAGAGACTAGTCTCTCCTTACAACCTCCCAACTGTAAGTGAGACACACGTTTATCACCTGGTCTCTAAAGCAGCCTCCTGGGGGGACTTCTTCCAGGGCAGCTTGTTGTTCTTTTGGCAGTCCTTGGTAATTTCAATGTTCTTCATCAGCACCTCAATGCAAATGCATCAATTCTTCTTTGGTCTTAGTGAATGACCAGCTCTTACTTGTAGATGAGGGGATGGAAAAGGCCATGGGGTGGGGGGAGGGATTTAGACCAGCTATCCAGCATCAAGCAGGGTTAGAACTGAGGCGTGTGGATAAACGGAAAAGAAAGAGCTATGTACAAAGCATGGGATCTGGAGGACTCCAATCTGATGGACTGAAGTCTCGAGTATATTTGAATCTTGGTTTATATACTCTTCTTACACAAGGGAATTGGTTTTACAAAACAAACATCAAAGAACTTAAACATTCCTAAACTCTTACCTATGCAAATGTTACTTAACTAGTCACAGTTTCTTAACTTTAGAATAACAAAAGCACTAGGTTCAAAGACAATCACAAAGATATGCAAGATTCATGAGAGTCTCAAAGAGATGGTAAATAGCTGAGTTATCTCTCAATGTTTTTAGCAGCAAAGTCACAAATAACAGTCAATTTGGAACGTTTTTGTCTGCAGAGACACAGAGGCTCAGGGGACTAAATAGTCACCCATTAGTAAACACCTTGATCAGCTGGATGCTTCCTACACCATGGTTTGGATCAGTCTCACCACACTCCTCAAAGTAACACCCTCACTTTTCCAACACTTTATGGAGGTCTTGCTCAGCAGATTTGACCAATGTGATGCATGGTTTCATCTTGACTGCTGCAATAATTGTGAGTCCAAGCAAGACACAATCCTTGACAATTTCAAGGTTTACTCCATTTGCCATGATGTTACCTACTCGTCCAGTAGTGAAAATTTTGATTTTCTGTATCTTGAGTTGTAATCCATACTGAGGGCTGTAGTCCTTTATATTCATTAACAAGTACTTCCAGCCCTCCTCACTTTCAGCGAACAAAGCCCTTTCATTTGTCTGTCTCAGGTTGTTAATAAGCCTTTCTCAAATCCTGATGTCTCATTCTTCTTCATATAATCTAGCTTCTTTAATTATTTGCTCAACCTGCTAGTCAATCCATCCCTTAAGAACTGAAGGTCCTGAGAACAAACCATATCAATGCAGTCATTTTTAGATAATACTAACTAAAGAAAATGGGCATCTTTAAAATATTTTATTAGTTTTAATAAAGAAAAAGAAAGCAGAAAACAAAAATCAAGCAGGTCCGATAAATGCTTAATTTCACATCAAAATTCTCCATCTTTGAATGAGAAGATGTGGGAAAGGACTCTCAGGTGAAATTTTTCCAGGTGTATCTCCATTAGAGCTTTTGTCATATATTTCAAACCACTCACAATAAACAGATGCTATCACTCTTTCCTTTAAAAAAAAAAAACAGTGGGAATGGTGGTGTGGTGGGTTACACTGGGCTGCTAATGGCAAGGTCAGCTGTTTGAAACAACCAGCTGATCTGATGGAGAAAAATGAGGCTTTCTGTAAAGGTTGACAGTCTCAGAAACCCAGAGGGACAATTCTTCTCCACTGCGTAGGGCCTGTGAGAGTTGGAATTGACTCCATGGTCATGTTTTGGGCCCTCTTGAGAGTCCATAAACAAAATGCCTGACCAAGCCCCAAACCTGTTATCCTTCCCTTTGTTCCTTTGCTCTTGCCCAACCCACTTCCTGCCACTCCTTGCTTTGGCTGGGCTTTGTCTTCAGAATTGCCATTTTACAATTCTTCAAAATAATAATTCAGGATGTTGATCTCATCACGTTAAAGTTCCTGGTGAAAGCTCTACCCTTGTCTGCAAGTGATCTGGGCATAAACATTTTGCATCCTTCATGCAAAAAATTGCCCAACTTTAATTTTTCGTTCAGAATTGTGTAAACTGAACCGACTGAGATGTCAGCGGTGTAGCCTGCTCTTCCTCCCGCTCTTGGTTGGTCTTCTCAGTGCATGCACACGCTTACATTTTCCCTGGCACCTGATTATGGCGGTTCTGCCACTGCAGGCTGCATATTCCGTTAGTCGTGCCCCTTCGTAAAATATTACCCATTTGTAAACTGATAATTTCTCCAAAACATTGTCCCCATAAACTTTTCATAGAGCATCGAAGATCTTATTTTCCTCTAGCTCAATGCCACCATAAAGGTGGTCTTTGTCTTGCTTTAGCTCTAAAGGAATCCATATTGCTCTGACAGGAGCGCCTCTCAAGCTGAGCTCTCATCAGTCTCAGGACCTCAAACTGGGCTCTGTCCAGGCATATTATAACATGTTTGTATAAGTTTATTTGGTTCAATTCTTTTTAATTCATGCCTACTTTCCACCACCACTCACACTTTCCATAATTGTTGTGTTCTTTTCAATAAAAATTTGTGTTAGTTAGAAATGTATAATTGAGATAAACATAAGCCCTAAATCTAATGATGCTTCTCTTTAATAAAATTGTTTTCAAATAGTTCATGGAAACTACATCTTAAAATATAGATAAATTAATATGTATTTAAGGAAAATGTGGAGTTTTCTTTTTGACCCTAAGTATTATTTGAAGATTCCCATTTTACATATCCATAAGAAAAAATATTTGGAAATTAAAGAGATAGATTATACATTTCCCTAATATTTAGCTCTAATTTTATAAAAGTGCATAACTTTAAAATGTGTAAGCTTGACATGACTAAACAACTATATTTTATAAGAATGATTTCTTCAATTACTAATTTTAGTAATTTTTGATAAGTAGCTTTATATTAGATACTTGTTTTAGATTTATGGCATAGAATATTTTATTCTACAATATTTTTCCAAAGTAAAAATGAAAGTTTTATACGCAGATTAGTTTACTTGTATTAGAAGCATGTGTTTTCTAATGTGTATCTTGTCTTCTATTATCTATATGAGCTGAATCCTATTTATGTGGTGTCTTAGAGTACCTTGGACATTTTAATATGAACTGCACGCTATTGTTCTAAGCATGCTTAAAAATTCACAACCCTTTCTTGCAACTTTCAAAATGTCTTTCAAATGTCTGCCACTACCGCCACATTTTAATTATACCTCTTCTGTTCTATTTTTATATATGCTTCTTTCATCTGTTTCTACAAGCATCAGAATTCTTATCCCTAGTCTAGAAATCAGTATTTATAAATTCATGGACTTTGTACTAGACACACAAGAGGGCTTTCATGTTTATTAGTCTGAAAGACTGGGCTCAAGCAAGCTCATTTTTAATGCTTAGTTGATAAATACTTGAATTGGTAAATATGTGTCTTACGAGAAGAGTAAACTCCTTCAGGACCCATTATCCTTAGAAGCAGTGTTCTTAGAGTAATCTTAAGAAACATTTTCTGTAAATGATTGGTGATGTATTGTATACAACACCATTTAGAATTCATGCTGATTTGATTTAACCACAGTTTTTCCTCAATACAATGCAGGTTTTAAGAAATACTGATTATCTATGCTTAAAGTTGAGTTTGCTGGTTTTACTCGATATTGTTGTACATGTCTTTAGCACATTTGGCTCAGGCTGTGATGCAACTTTAGGAACAAAATCAAAATTGTTAAATTTGCTTATATTTCCAAGAAGGATTTGAAAATACCTATATATGTCAACTTAATTTATTAAAATCTAAGACTATATTTACTGAAAAATTATTTATAATTCATTTTTAGGATTCCTGATGACACAAATAGCTAAGCATTCAGCTGTTAGCTGAAAGATTGGGTGTTAAAAGCTATCTTCGGATCCCACCTGTAAAAGATCTGGCAATCTGCTTCCATGGAGACCTCAGCTAAGAAAACCTTATGGTGTCGTTCTCCTCGGTCACAGGGTTTGGTATGAGTCAAATGTGCTGGCACCTAAAAACAACGAATCGTTGTTCTGAATGCTTTTCCCCATGTGAGAAAAAAACAACAACAACGTAAATAACTGCTTTATTGTACAGCGTCTGTTCTTGGTGACATTTTTATTGTACACAGTTAATGCACAAGAGGATAAAGTAGCTTATGGTAGGACCAAGGTACCAGGTAGCTGGACTTGATGGGATCTTATAGTGGTTTCTGTGCTGTACAGTTGCCTCTAAATGCTTTCTCTGGCCTTGTTTGCCCTTTGGGGCAAAATCATGACCATAACATTTGTAAGGTGCTTGTAGGGCCAAGCGGCTGTGTGGCAACAGAATCCCCTCTTCTGTTGTCTAGAACACACGCTAAGCACCAGTAATCTCTAAACCCCTGTGCACTTGGCTGTCACCTTCCTTCTAGAGCCTATTCAAGTCTGTTCTTTAGGTCCATCTTCCTAAGAGCAGACGTCAGTGCTGATTTCTCCTTATCTAGACCTGATGGGCCCAAGGACTGCCTGTTGTGGATGCATATTTAGGCTTCAGATGTGGACAGACCACACCACAGAGCATGGCAGTGCATGTCTCCATGTGGGGAACATGGTGGTGTGGGATGGATGTCTGCATGAATATGAGCATGATTTCTTGTAATGCTGTCTTGACATGAGTGGCTGTGATTCCTCACATACCCTGCTCTGGCCTCGAACTTAGAGGAGTCTAAGAAATCAACTATGTCAAGCGGTTATGCTGATCAAGCCTGTATATAAACTAAAGTCAGAAGGCCTATTTTCTTTGGTGAGAGATTAGAACTTATTTTATTTAACAGATTTTTTAACCTGCTTTAAAACTTGTAAATATTTAGAGTTACAGTATAGAGGCTTCCTTCTAATGACTGCCCAAGCCCTGGATATGTTAGATGTAGGCCGATAGACGCTCCAGCATTTATTTTTTTAAAAAGTATCTTCCAGAAATCAAATTGGGTTCTTCCTATAGAGTCCAAAAGTAACTTTAAGGGGTGATAGGGTTCCCTCACCCATCTCGATTAGAATCTATTAGATGATTATTCTGTCTCTCTTTTATACTTTTAAACACCAGAAATGCAATTACTTATAAAACGATGCTTCTAATTCATTACTTTTTAAAATTTAAAAATCACTTAAAATATTTGATCCTGTAATTTTCCCACAATTTGTTCTTATGAATTATGACTCATGGTGTTCAATGGTCAGACTAAACCAAAAATCAATGTTGCGGCTATCATTTCTGTACAGACATTTTCCCATGGATTCTCTTTTCTTAATGTTAAGCTACTTTGCATAGTTTTATATATTCTTTTCATTTTTACACTTACCCACTAAAGTTTTATGGAGAGTCTAATGTCCCAGAACTATGATCGTTCCACAACTCAGAGAATTCTTAAAGTGTTGTCATTGTTTTACATATTAATGTCAATTTTGCTATAATAAAATAATTTGTGTTTTATAAAAAATATACCACTTTTCTTAAAGAGAACATTTCAGCGATTTAAAATTCCTCATTTGGGTATTGCATCCTTTGGGTTATTATTAACATCTTTGTTGATTTAGAAGAAACTTCTAACAATATTTTCCCTTCCAACTAGTTCGTGGTGAGAAACAAGGTAGATGAATCATTAAGAAAATATAAATGTCAACATGTAATGAAGAGTACATTTCAGTGAAGCCTAAAGAAATACAGAACAAAAAAGCAAGTTCAGTAAATATTTGCAAGAACCAGTTAGATTTCTACACATCAGCAGTGAATAATCTGACAATGGAATTAAGGAAATAAATCCATTTCCAATACCAACAAAAAGAATAAAGTACTTAGGAATAAATTTAACAACATATGGGCAAGATTTATAAGCTGAAAATGAATGTCACTGGGAATGCATTAAAGAAGAACTAAATAAATAGAAAAGCATCCTGTACTCCTGGCTAACAAAGACCAAGTCTTGTTACAATAGCGGCACAGCCTTAATGAAGCTACAGATTCAATGCAATGTCTCTCAAAGTTCTAGCTGTGGAGGAATGTTGTTTTCCCCCCACAAATTGGCAAGCTAATCTTAACATTCTTATGGACGGAATCTCACGGATCCCAGTCCAGCAAAATCAAGCGTGAAAAACTGATGGACAAATACATTTTAGGACAGTTCTTATTTGAAAGCTTCCTAGAAAGACACAGTAATTAAGACAGTGTAGTACTCTCTTCCGAAGAGACAGCTAGGTGGTTGCTGCTAGATGCTGCTGAGTAACTTCTGATTGCCAGTCACTGGGCCTTCCAGAGAGTGAAACACCACCCCACCCTGCACCAGCCTTACAATGACGTTTACGTTTAGCCCAGAATTGCAACGAAAGACAGATTAATGGACTACAAGAACATGTCTATACATTAACCCTCATGTTTATGGTCAGTTCATTCAATTTATGGACAGACTCAAAGACAATTCAATGGGGAAATAATTGTTTTTTTTTAATTTTATTTCTGACAATTGGCTTTGGGACTATAGCATATACAAAGGCAAAATAAGGAAGTTGGACCCCTAACCTTACATTCCCAAACTAACACAAAATAGATTGAAGACTAAACTGCTAGACCTGAAATTATAAAGTGAGAAAACAAGTATACATCTTGATAGTTGTAGGTTAAGCAAAAGTTTCTTAGCTATGACACCAAAGTTAAGTGACAGAGAGATTAAAAAAAAGAAAATTTAAACTACAGGATTAGAACATTTTAGGGTATAAATAATGTCACCGAGCAATGAAAACACAACACACAAAATAAAATATTTTCAGTTTACTTACATTGTAAGAATTTGTAACCAGGATATATAATACAGTTTTATAACTCAGAAATACAGAGACTAATAACTCAAAAAAAGAAAAAAAAGAATAGACATTTATTCATACAAGATGTACAAATTGCCAATAAACACATTGAAAATGTTCAAAATTATTAGTTAGAGAAAAATGAAAATTAAAATCATAATGCGATACCATACCTACACAAAGTATATAAATACACTTATATCAAGAAAGTGGCTCCCACAATTGTAGGTCTTGTCTGGTTCCAATCTGCGGGTCATATGTCAGGCTCTGATGGCTTTAACAGTGGGCAGGCAATGAATTAGAGTCATGAGCCAGACCTGGGTGCAGTATTCCCCCAGATCCTCTAAGGAGGATTAGGCCACACCCTCCGGAGAAACTCCCTTTCAATTGCTTCTGGACTGTGATCTGAGTCAAGGGGCTGCCCTCCTCCCTAATGTCATTACAACTGCTTGACTGCCTACTAGATACCCCAGCATGTGGTTGATTGTACTTTTAGATCTCATCATGGGGGGTAATCTGCCCCAGTTGCTGAACCACTGAAAATCCTGGCCAAGCCATTGACACAAAACCCAACTATCACAGTAGTGAAAATATATTAATAACAAATATTGATGAGGATATGGAGATATTGCTGTTAAAATTTGAAACAGTGTGATCATTTGGAAACTATTGCATTTCCTTAGAAAGTTAAACCAGTGCTCGCTTCGGCAGCACATATACAGAGAAGATTAGTACGGCCCCTGCGCAAGGATGACACGCAAATTTGTGAAGCATTCCATATTAAAAAAAACAAACGTTAAAACAGATTTGTCTTATGGTCAAGTAGAAAAGTAATTCTACTTTTAGGTATCTTTCAAAGAAATTGTAAACAAATGTCCACACAAAGACTTGTACCCAAATGGATGTATCAGCATTATTCATAACATGCAAATTGTAGGTACAAGCCAAATGTCCATGAACTGATGGCTGGATAAACAAAATGAAGTCTATCCATGTAATGGGATGTTATATGACAATGAAATAAGTGAAATACCGATGCATTTTATAACATGGGTGGAGCTTAATATTATATGATTACATTTATGTGAAGTGTGCATCATAGGCAAATCTTGTGGGTACCAGGGTCTGGGGGAAGTGGAGAATGAGAAGGAATGCTCATTAAATAATGGTGATGGTTATGCAATTTTGAGTATACACTAAAAGCTCTTTAAGCAGTGAATTATATGTTCTCTGAATTATAGCTCAGTAAAGCTATTAATTAAAAAAATGACAAGGATATAACTCACTCATGCTGGAGCTTCATATACACAACTGTTCCTATGTTTGAGCCTATGATTTCATCCTCTGTGGCAATCCATCTTGTTGAGATTATCCCTCTTTTCCACTGATACTCTACCCCACCCAGCACGATATCTTTCTCCAGGTCCGGATCCCTTCTAATAACATGTCACAAGTACTGGGAATCAAGTCTCACCAATCTCAGTTCTAAGGAGCATTCAAGCTCTACCTCTTCCAAGACAATTGTTGGTTCTGCTGGTCCAGGGCCTAGTCCATGTTGTTTGCCAGGACTATAATTCAAATGCCTCAGTCCTTCTTCAGTCTTCTCTTTCACTGGACAATCGGGCTGTAAACAATAACAAAAGAAATCTAGAAAGTTAAATGTTAATCATGTACTCTATTTTTGTGCAAGAAATAATAAAATGTTACATGTGGTGTGTGTTTTGTGGAAATAAGTACAAAGTTTTAAATGTAGTTGTCTTCATTTCTTAGTGCTTCTAGAGCAGAGATACAAGTGAGTGACCTTAACTAAAATATTTTTATTTTCTCGCAGCTAAGGACCTAGAAGCCTGAACTCAGGGCATCAACTCAATGGGGAGGCTTTCTCAGCCCACACTCGTTGGGAATCCTTGTCTGAGCCTTTCTCTCCTCCTTCTTGCCATTCTCTGGAGAGCTCACCTTGGCATCCATGTTCCTCCCAGTTCAGCTTACTTACCTCTCTGCATAAGATGCTCATTTTACATCTCAAAAATCACTAGTTTAAACACAAGCTACATTGACATGTCCCCAATAACATGGCAAAGAAATAGTGCTTTCCAGAAATAAATGTGTCTCTGCAATTAATAACCTAGAGCCATTGTATTGGAAGCTACATAGATTATCTGAAAGTATCCTGTTAGCAAAAGGTTGTCTACTAAGCCTAAATTTGAATTCATACTTGAAATCATGTATTTTGATAACTACTGAGAATAAAAATAATAAATACAAGATACTTCTTGGCTTCAAATAAGTGACTATATAAAGAATAAAATATTTGTAAATACATACATTACCAAATTATAACAAGAACACCATGTGTGCTGTATTTAGGAGGATAAAGTGCTGAGGAGACCTGGGACTAGTGGATGATGTAAAATTAGTATTTGGACTGCAATGGCTTGAAACAAAGTATACTGTTTCAGGCAAAAGAACAAAAGTCATGCACAAAAGCTAGAGGACAAAATATGTTCAAGGAATCTCTGTGACTAGCATGCAGCACATTTGGTTCAATGTGGCACGAAATAAGGCTGGAATATGGCAGCAGGGGAGACTGTCATGGTTAACAAATTTTTAGTGACAAGGAAAAAGTTAAGAATCTAAACTTCAGGGAATTAAAGTCAGGCACAAAGCAGGATAGTGACATTTGTTTATCCAGCAAAGAATTCTGGTGTGTTTAATGGAGCCAGGCAATAAGCACGGTGCGACACTGCACACAAACACGAGACCAAAATATGTAATGCTCCTATCTGTGTTTTATAAAGGCAGCTGGGTGGGAAGATTTGTTATGTAGGGATTTCAGGTAATACGTTGAAAGGTGAAAAACTGAGAGGAAAGTGAGTTGGTGGAGCGTTGAGATTGATTTAATGACTACTGCATATGATGGCACCATGGTTGAAACACTTGTCAGAAACATGGGGCGGTCTACTCTAGAAATCCTTCATCTTTATAACTCTATGTCAGTTCTACTCTGACCTCGAGGGGCACAGTGTTGGAACGGACACTTTGACGAGGAGTTTGTTTTGAGGACCAGGGAACAGAGAATGGCCGTTGAATAAATGGCTAAGGTTGGAGTTTGAGGGCAGTTAAGGAAACGGTGATGCCATTCATTACAAAAGGAATAAAAGCTGTTAATAGATATTTAGTTAAACACGAACAGATTTGGAGAAAAAATGAATTCCAGCCTGAATTTATCATATCAGAACTTTTAGAATGCAAAGGTAGATGAAGAGTGGAAGAGATAAAAACCAAACAACTCAAGCAGATGGTTTGGACTGGATGTGCGATTTATGGAATTAGTGGATGAAATACGAAAGGTGGGTGTGAAAGTGGATCATATTACCTAAATAGACACTTAGCTCAGGTCACCTCAAGAAAGTGGTTTCATCTTAATGATGAATAAAATGCCCCGACTGGCATCAAGCCGATTCTGATCACAATGGCCATGTAGGACAGAGTAGCTCTTTAGGGTTTCTGGGGCTGTCAGTCTTGATAGGAGTAGACATCTTGATTTTTCTCTGACGACTATCTTGGGGGTTTGATTCATTGAGCTGGAATTTAAGAGCCCACTGCTTAAGACGATATGTCACCAGGACTACTTCAAGGATAGAAGGAAAGTGGCGTACAGTATAAGGCTGAACTAGTTCAATTGAAGATAGCCTTCTAAAAATTAAGGTTCCTCGAAGGCATGAGATAGAGGGAAGCATTACATTCAATCCTTTCAACTGTTCTCTATCAATGTTATTATAAACCCATTCTAATAAGTAACTTACTCATTCATATAAAGATCATAGTATACTGTATATATTCGTGTATAAGTTGAGTTTTTCAGCACATTAAAAAAATCATAATTATATATTTATTTAATTTAGCTCCAATTTCCTAATATTTTTCTGGCCTCCAAAGAGGGGTGATCTTTTTTTATAGAAAAATCTCCTAAGAACCTTTCTATTTATTCTTATGATGTTTCTTTCTTTTTTAAAAAAATCATTTTATTAGGGGCTCATACAACTCTTATCACAATCCATACATACATCAATTGTATAAAGCACATTTGTGCATTCATTGCCCTCATCATTCTCAAAACATTTGCTCTCCACTTAAGCCCCTGGCATCAGTTTTTCATTTTCCCCTCCCTCCCCATTCTCCCTTCCCTCACGAGCCCTTGATAATTTATAAATTATTATTTTGTCATATATTGCCCTGTCTGATGTGTCTCCCCACCCACTTTTCTGTTATCTGTCCCCCAGGGAGGAGGTCACATGTAGATCCTTGTAATCGGTTCCCCCTTTCCAACCCATTCTCCCTCTACCCTCCCAGTATCCACAATCACATCACTGGTCTTGAAGGGATCATCTGCCCTGGATTCCCTGTACCTCCAGCTCCTATCTGTACCAGTGTACATCCTCTGGTCTAGTCAGATTTGTAAGGTAGAATTCGGATCATATATTGGGCAGCGGGGGGGAGCATGTAGGAACTAGAGGAAAGTTGTATTTTTCCTCGTTGCTACATCTCACCCCAACTGGTGTGTCTCCTCCCCAAGACCCTTCTGTAAGGGGACGTCCAGTGGCTTACAAATGGGCTTTACATGGATTTGACATGATTTTCAAGAGGCCTGTTGACCCCATCATGAGTCTTTTGTGTGTAAGCTAAGAGACATACCTAAATTTCACATGTGCCTCTGCAAGGGGATCATTTTGTAAGGGGACGTCCAGTGGCTGTAAGGGGACGTCCAGTGGCTTACAAATGGGCTTTACATGGATTTGACATGATTTTCAAGAGGCCTGTTGACCCCATCATGAGTCTTTTGTGTGTAAGCTAAGAGACATACCTAAATTTCACATGTGCCTCTGCAAGGGGATCATTTTTATTGCAGTTTTTGTGGTAAAATTAGGTGCCTCGGCTGATATTTAGGTGGGCTATGCTTGAGTATATACAGTAGTCCATCTTACCAAGCCCAAAGGTTTAAATTTAGTATTCATTTAACTTACCTTCTAAGAAGGAGTGGCAGTTACAGAGCTTCACATCAACCTGAAGGTATATAAAACTATAGGGGTGATATTCAACCTGTCAATCAGGCCACAGCCAGAGTGCCTCATTGTGAGTGTGGTCTATTCAGAAGGAGGGCCATGGGATAGTCCTCTTTTCTATCTGTGCCTACACCTTCCTGTTTGCTGACCTTGACTGGCGCCAAAGCCCTGTAATATGTGCACCAGCACTGGATCTGCAAGCCTTTGCATCCACCAATCTGTGATATTCCTACATTCTGCCATCATTGCTTGTGACTGGATAAATCTCGAAAGGTACTTATGAAGTAGCACTGAACTTACGAACTTAAATGGTACTGGGCTGGGATGTTTTCTTGATCTATAATTACTTTATACAATACTCTCTCTTAAACATATATGTGTCTCTGAATTTTTCTCTCTGGTTAAACCAGCCTCCCACAGCAGGATTTGATTTTGATACCACTGTTTTTCCCTTAAGAAAAAAAAGTTTTTCAGCACATTAAATTAACCCATAAAAGTCCTAACAATGCGGTTTTCCTCTAACAAATTATAATGAAACACTCCCCCACCCAACGGAATACTTAACATTTGCAATTTAAAATTTAGTTAGTGAGATTTTAATAAATACAAAGCTATATCTTTACTGAAAGAAGAGAATAGCAGACAGTATTTACTTGTGTTTTATTGACTACACGAAAGCATTCAACTCTTTGGATCATAAAATCTATGGATACCCTTGAGAAGAATGGGATTCCAAAACACTTCTTTGGGATCAGTTGTTTGAACATCAGAAGGCTATAATCAGGAAAGGTGTGTATTGCATCATTTCACCAAACTTATTCAATGTATACTTTTATCAAATAATCTGAGAGCTATAGTCTGTAAAAAAGACCAGGGTATCCTGATTGGAGGAAGTTTTGTTAACAACTGGTGATATGCAGATGACATAATTTAACTTGCTGAAAGTAAAGAGGATTTGGAGCACTTGCTGATGAATATCAATGACAGCAGTCTTAAGTATGGATTGCGATTCAATGTAAAGAAAGCCAGAATTCTCATAAGTGGACCAATAGACAACATTATAATAAAGGGAGAAAAGATTGAAGTCGTCAAACATTTCATTTTGTTTGGATCCACAATCAATGTTCATGGAAGCCTCAGTCAAGAAATCAAATAAATGATTGCATTGAGCAAATCTATTGTAAAAGCTCTCTTTATGTTGAAGAGCAAGGATGTCTCTGAGGCCTAAGGTGAACCTGACTCAAGTCCTTGTATTTTCAGTTGCTTCGTGTACATGTAAAAGTTGGACAATGAAAAAAATACTGAAGTAGAACCAATGTAGTTTAATTGTGCTGTTGAATAATATTGAAACTACTGTGGACTTCCAGAAGAATCAACAGATCTGCTTTGGGGAGTATAGCAGAATTTTCCTTAGAAATGATGATGGTGAGATCTCACATACTTTAGACAGGTTATCAGGAGAGTCAAGTCTCAGAAAAAGCACATCCTGCTTTGTAAAGTAGAGAGGCAATGAAAAAGCAGAAGACCTTCAACAAGATGGATTGACCTGGTGACTGCAAAGATGGGCTGGAACACAACTGTGCGGGTGGCCTGGTACCTGGCAGTGTTTTTTCTTTTGTACAAAGGGTCACAATGAGATGGAAAAGACTTGATGATGCTTAATCACAATCGCATTTGCAACTCTTAAAGCATCTTTTTTTTCACTAAAAAATTTGATCTGCCTCCTGCTGGTTTCTTCTAGCTTCACTGGTTGGACCTTCTCTTTCAACTGGCTCCTCTCTGTGTGAATCTTCCTCCCCCCAAAGTCAATATGGAACTATCTTAAATAACCATCTTTTTTGGATTTTTGTCAGGTACTTAATATTTTCCATTATTATTTAAAACTCTTATAATCTAGTTTTGTGTACCTCTTTTTTGTTCTTATTGAAGTATCAACTGCATGCAATAATAAGCTAGATTTCTGTTTATCATTTTCTTATACTTAAAACTGTACTTAGGGCAGTGAACCAGTTGTTGAATCCTACACATGACTGAGCACTGGGTAGTCTACAATGTAGAAGTTAGAAAGAGTACATTGCTTCTTGATTGACATCCTTACCTTCAACATCTGTCGCTTTTATCCAACCCTTAGTGACTGTGTGATCTGTTCTTAACCATCTTTAACTGAGGAATAAGGCTACTCATCTTCAGAGGAAGGCCAATTAGACAATTGTCATTGCGCTTGATGTATTAGACACAATTAGGCCATTTCTCTTCTCTGGACATATTCTGTTCATCTTTGAAAAGCCCTCTTCCACTTCTGCTGACGTTGCAGCTATTGTTCTGTGAATATTTTTTTAGCATTTTAAACACTTTCAGGAATTGCATAATTCACTCATAATATCTTGTGGGAATTTGGGGCATGATGCAAAGCTAAAACTAATGACAGCATGTCACCCTCTGGGTGTTGGGCCCTTTTGCTCTTTACGTTATGTTTTTGTTTACTGAAGTAATGAATGCAGAGAAATAAAAAATGTAGGATTTCATCAAAAGTATGATTAGTTTTATGAAATGAATATATATTACCGGGATAGTTCTATAATTTTTATACCCATGGACAGAATGAATATTACTAGGGGTGCTCAGAATATGCTCTGGTGCAAATGAATGTTAAAAAAGATGAATATTTTAAAAATTGTTATTTCCATATAGGACAGCTGCCCAGTCACTCACCTTAGAGTGAACACTGATTACAAGTGCCATTTAACAACTACTTCATCAAACTCAACAAAAAAATTAGGTATTGGTTCTGTTGAACCAGTGTGAACTGGTTGAATCCTACCAGTGTGATCAATGTTTGGTACTCTTCCTTCTCCACTGTAACAAACCCCAGAGAATCAGGCCATTAGTCATATGCAGATGGCTCAACTTTCTATATCAAACTTCAGCTGTCCCCCTGGACTCCAGATTGTTTTATCCTTTCAGTTATTCTACATCTTCACTTAGTACCCCCTGCATATAACACTAATCAAATCATCATTTTACCTGATAATCCTGCTCTTTACCATTTTCAAACCAATACATGTTGAAAATGTTCACTCACTTAATCAAATTAAAAATATGAAATGCATTTCTGATTTGTCATTTATCTTAAACCTACATTTCAATCTACAGTTAATATCTACCTTCAGAATAATTCAACAATTTGACAAACCCTCATTTTTATTTCTTTTCCCTTTACAATTACTGTTCATTACCTCTTGTCTACCTGAGTGCAGTTGCCTCCAAACTGGTTTCCCTTACATGGAATTGCAAGAGTAATGCCTAGAGAACATCAAGCAATAGCAACAAAACTCCCTGCCTTCAAGTAAATAAATCCCAGTTTGTGACCATATAGGACAGGGTAGAACTGCCCCTCTGGGTTTCTGGGACTATCACTGTTGATGGGAGTAGAAAGCACTGTCTCTTCTGCGGGGGATTAGACCACCTATCCCCCATCAAGCTGGGTTCGAACTGAGGCGTGCGGATAATAGGAAAAGAAAGAGCTATGTACAAAGCATGGGACTCCAATCTCATAGACTGAAGTCTACAGTATATTTGAAGCTTGGTATATATACTCTTCTTACACAAGGGAATTGGTTACAAAACAAACATCAAAGAACTTAAACATTCCTAAACTCTTATCTATGCAAATGTTACTTAACTAGTCACAGTTTCTTAACCTTAGAATAATAAAAGCACTAGGTTCAAAGACAATCACAAGGATATGCAAGATTCAAGAGAGCCTCAAAGAGATCATAAATTACTGAGTTATCCCTCAATGCTTTTAGCAGCAAAGTCACAAATAACAGTCATTTTGCAATGCTTTTGTCTGCAGAGACACTGAGGCTCAGGGGACTAAATAGTCACCCATTAGTAAACACCTTGATCAGCCTGATGCTTCCTACACTCTTCAGAGAAACCACTGATGGTTTTGAACTGCTGTCCTTGCATTTAGCAGCTCCATGTGTAACCCAAAAGTCACCAGGGCCCACAGGTCAGATCAATATTAAACATTTAGTACAGAACTAGTCCACATTTTAGCATACATTCGCTGTGGAATTTTTCTACATTTTATCATCATAGAAGACAATTGGAAAGAACTTGTTCCAAAATATAACAATTTATAATGAGCAATGTCTCCAAAATGGGTAGAAGTTTAAGTGGAGGGTTCTGACTCAGAATTCCTCAAGAAGTTACATTCTCCTGAAAGATTTCCCTGGGTTAGAGGAACTATGTTTAGAGTGGCCTCTTCATATACTCTTAGCAGAAAGCTTTAGTTCTTAGCTATTGACAGTGGGCTTCAGTTCCTTACTCTGTGAACCTCTCTGTAGCACTGTCGAAGCATCTTCACCACATTGGAGATGATTTCCCCCATAGCTAGCGCTCGAAGACAACTAGCAAGGAGGATACCCCGATGCCTTTTAAGAACTCCCGCACCAATCTTTCTTCCATATTTTACCTATGAGAATTGAATGACAAAATCCATCCCATGCTCAAGGGAAGAGGAATTAAGATGCATCCCTTGAAGAAAAATGTTTCAAGGAGCTTATAGATTTGAAGACTTTACATGTAACACCGCTTACCTCTTTTACCTTATTATATGCATTTTCCCTCATTCACTCTACTCTAGGCACACTGGTTTTCTTGGGTAATTTCTTTGAATGAAATGAGAGGGGTGGTTCAAACATGGAGGATTGTGAGAATATAGAGAGTGAGTAGCAATGTAATTTTACTCTTTTTAAAAGGCATCGACTCTAAAATTTAAGACTTTATGTCAGCTACTTAGCACAGTTGAAAACAGACATACATTCTTCCTCCTTCCTGGTCTGCCCTTTGTGAAATATCACTGCTTAGATTTAAATGACAATTCTATTTAAAAAGGTAGGCCACGGGGTGATTTCTACAACTTTATTCAAATCCTATCAGTACCATCATTATAACCTAATTGTATTTTTCATTATTTTTCCAAATAATGATAACAACCTGGTAGAGGAAATATTGGAATCTAAGCCATAGCTTTGCCCAAAATAATTAACAATTACCTAGAGACAAGGCATATAACTAAGAAAAAGATGGCAATAAAATAGCATTGACTGCCATGATTTTTGGTGCCACACTGATGAAATAGACTCCTGTAAAGCATCAAGTACAGTCTCGAGTGGAATAAAATAAGATGATCATGTGTGATATTTATCATGCTCTTTATATATTCCAGGCACTGTCCTAAGTCCTTGGAATACTTGACTGATTTAATTCTCACAACAGCTCTCAGAAGTTTGGATCTCCATTTTGAAAGGGAGCAGTATGACAGAGAGAACAACTCCCTGGTACACAAGAAGATGCTTAGAAAACAATAGCAGTTATTGTTCTTATTGGCAAGGGTCAACTCAATGATAAATGACAGACCAATATGCCATTTGTATTCAGGAAGTCTATGATCCCAAGTATTATGATAGTATGACCTTCCTAAGACTGCTTTCCTGTTTTAGGATATATGTGGGTGTGGTGGTTGGATTTTATGCCAACTTGATGATTCCTGTATAGAGATAGGGGTGGAGTTCCACCTGTCAATCAAGGTGAGGCTTGGTGATGCATCCTTGGTATATGGTCTTTTAATAAGAGATACTATGAGAAGGTCTCTCTTTGGATCTTTGCCCTCAGCCTTGCTGGGATTTTGTGTCTGCATCCAGGGGTGGCCCTGAATAGGCTTCTGACCCTGGGAAGGGGTACCCCGCCAGGTTACGACCAACCTGTGAACCATGCAACTCAGCACACACTTGCCTGTGGTCTCTTTCCCTCTTGCTTCAACTTTTGGTTTCGTTGAAATGCAGTTAGGTGAGTCTGAAGAGGGCTCTGGTTAAGTTCTGGACTCCTGGACTTGAGATGGATGGGGCTTGGAGGCCTTATTAATATAAAATTACTTTTTGATAAAATGTTATTTCTTATCCATGTATGAGTGGCATTGGTTTTGTATCTCTACACAACCTAGCCTACCGCCATGGGTGAATGGGGTGGACAGCTAAAGTCTCGAATGTTAAATTGACTTGTCTCGGCTCACAGAGTTAGGGTGTAGCCTTGTGTTATGGTTGGTACCAAATAGAGAAAAACCTAAAGCCCACTGCTATTGAATGATTCTAACTCATAGCAAACCAATGCAGGTTTTATATGACATAAATCTTTACAGGAGCAGCCAGTCACATCCGTCTCCCTCATTTATGCTTAGGATATGGAAGCATTCTATTTCACTTGTAAGAACTTCTAGTTTTCCTAGAGACTAATATATTCCAAGTTGCAGTTAGCAATGGATGTTTGCAGCGGTCTACTTTTAGGAGGCCAGACTCCCCCAGTCCTATTTTGAGTGCCTTCTGAACTTCCTTCTCCTGTAAACAGTTACAGTCTCAGAAACCCACAGGGGTGACCCATAAGTGAGCACTCACTTGACTGAGTTTGGCTTGTTTTTCCCATCTGAGGACTCACATATTTTGGCACTATATCAGCAAGGTTCCATTGCCTTTCATTAGGTTTTCAGTGGCTGACCTTTCTGGAGTCTTCCTCCCTTCCTCATTCATAATCTGTTTTCCTGCTGAAACCTGATCCTCATGGGTGACCTGGCTACTCTCTGTTAACACCTGTGGCTTAGCTTCCAGCATACTCAAAACTCAAAACCAAATTCACCGTCATAATTTGATTCTGTGTTAGTCTGGGTAGACTAGAGAAACAAATTCATAGAAACTCATATGTGTATAAGAGAGAGTTTTCTATAAAAGTAAGTGTACATTAAGAAAGCATCCCAACCCAGCCCAGCCCAATCCTCTAAGTCCGATATTAGTCCATATGTTTGATATCAATCTATTAAGTCCTCTTCAGTCTCACAAAATACATGCAATGACCCTATAGGAGAGAGTAGAGTGCCCCTTTGGGTTGCTAGGATTAGGATTTTTATGGGAGCAGATTGTTCATCAGAGAGGGTGGTGGGTTTGAACCCCTGAGTTCGTGGTTAGCAGTTCAGTTCATAACCCACCCGCTATACAACCAGGCTCCTTTCCATCATCACAACATGCAGACTACCTCGGACAGGTGAGTGGTAGGAATGACTACATATTCTGTGTCAGTCATAAGATAAAGAAAAAGGGGAGTGGGGTTAGATTCCTAATATTTCCAAATATTTAGTAGTGATGTATTAATAATTCTGAAACAGTCGCTAATGTCTTCAAATTAAAAGGAAAATGTAATAGCATGTTCAAGAACAGCTTTTCATCCCTGAACTATTTTAGACTAAGATCTCTATCCAGTGTACAATTGCTGGCTGATTTGAGTTTACGGGAGTCAGTTGTCACAGCATAGTGTTTCTGATGTCACTAGTCATCCTTATTGTTTAGACTCTGTTTTGTAAGGCATCCCTCATTGCTTCCTCTTTGGCAGAAAACACTGATTTAGGCCATAGCCCCTCCCTCCAGTCTTTTCAGACACTGTTGTGCATACAAATCACCAGGTGATGAATAGAATAAACTTTCTGCTTTTGGACTACAATATGGAGAGCAACAGATGTGAAAGAATTATGTCAGAACAATATGAAATAAATGTTTAGAGGGCTACACATTGAATGGTAATTCTCATATTATCATTTGACAGAAGCTACTTTCTTTTAGAAATCTAAGGAGACTGAGGCTAATTCAATTACCCAAAATCTTGAAGCTAACAAGTTACCAAGCTGATATTAGCATCGAGATCTAGCTGGGAAATTCACATAATAGATCTCAAATTTTACAATAGTAGATATTATCAGATTAATTACAAATAATACAGTGTATAAGAAAATTTAAAAATAAAATGGGCGGAAGGACCTTGGGCCTCTACTCAAACACTCCCTCTATGCATGAATTCCTTCTTTTATTAAATTGGAACTCTATGATGCTCACTCTCCCGACACAACGGCTGGAGCCAAAGTGGGTGAAGAAGTAAATGTGGTGAAGAAAGCTGATGGCGCCCGGCTATCAAAAGAGATAGTGACTGGGGTCTTAAAGGCTTGATGATAAACAAGCGGCCATCTAGCTCAGAAGCAACAAAGTCCACATGGAAGAACACACCAGCCTGTGTGATCGAGTGATCCCAAAGGGATCAGTTACCAGGCATCAAAGAACAAAAAATCATATCATTGACTGCACACCTCCATGATAGGATCGCTGAAGACAAATGGGTGCACAAGCAAATGTGGTGAAGAAAGCTGATGGTGCCCGGCTATCAAAAGAGATAGTGTCTGGGGTCTTAAAGGCTTGAAGGTGAACAAGCGGCCATCTCGCTCAGAAACAAATAAGCCCACATGGAAGAAGCACACCGGCCAGCGCGATCACGAGGTGCCCAAGGGACCAGATATAAGGCATCATGCAAAAAAAAAAAGATATAAGTGTGTGTATGTATGTGTATATATGTGAATATGTATATATGTATGTGTATATATATATATTATATTAAATGAAGGGGGAAGTGCAGAGTGGAGACCCAAGGCCCAAGTGTCGGCCAATGGAGATCCCCTCATAGAGGGGCTTAGGAGAGGAGATGGGTTAATTAGGGTGTGAGGTAGTATCGATGAAGAACACAGCTTTCCCCCAGATCCTGGATGCTTCCTCCCCCCAACTACCATGATCCGAATTCTACCTTGCAGGACTGGACAGGGCAGAGGCTGTACACTGGTACATATGAGGGTTGGAGGTACAGGGAATCCAGGGTGGATGATACCTTCAGGACCAAGGGCGTGAGGGACGATGCTGGGAGAGTGGAGGGTGAGTGGGTTGGAAAGGGGGAACTGATTACAAGGAGCCACATGTGACTTCTTCCCTGGGAGAGGGACAGCAGAGAAGGGGGGAAGGGAGAGCCCGGATAGGGCAAGATATGACAAAATAACGAGGTATAAATTACCAAGGGCATATGAGGGAGGGGGGAAAGGGGAGGGGGGGGGAGAAGAGGACCTGATGCAAGGGGCTTAAGTGGAGAGTAAATGCCTTGAGAATGATTGGGGCAGGGAATGTATGGATGTGCTTTATACAATTGATGTATGTATATGTATGGATTGTGGTAAGAGTTGTTTGAGTCCCTAATAAAATGTAAAAGAAGAAAAGAGAAAAAAATGATTAGGGCAAAGACTGTACAGATGTGCTTTATACAATTGATGTATGTATATGTATGAACTGTGAAAAGAATTGTATCAGCCCCAATAAATTGTTAAAAAAAATAAATAAATAAAAGCTAACACGCTGAAAAAAAAAAAGGTACGTTTTGATCATTTATTTATTTCTTAAATAGATTTGAGGAATGTGTTATAATAAAGATGTGTAAAAATAACAATATTTTGATAAACAAACAAAAACATGCTTAAAATTTATTATTAATTGGAAATTAATGCATCTATCATATCATTCCATAGTTAAATCATATCAAGTAGTATTGTACAATTGCTAACACAATCAGTTGCCAAGCGTTCTTTCCATCCTGTACTCCTTGACCTGGTCTCCCTTTTATCCACCCCTCCCCCCCTACTCTGGACAAAGCCCTCCCCTCCCTCCCGTCCCCCTCCCCCCGCACGCCTGATACCCTTTTCTTACTGGCTGTCCTCTAGGTTCATCAATCCTGAGTTTCATATACTGAAAACATTAAAACACAACACTTCAAAAGGGTTACCCCCAGTGACACAACACTTTCTGAGATAGACCCCAATATGAATAAATGCAAAACAAAACAAAAATACAGAAAATATTGAAAACCAGATCAAGTCCAGCATGCACCAGAGGGACATGAACCGGCAATGTTTTAATTATTCAAGTCAGGTTTATCCCTCTGATCTTCTATCCCTTTGATCTTCTATACTCATCTCTCCAATGCACTCTGTCTCATAACCATTTTCCTCCGACCCTCAATTACGGATCGAAGATCAGTGGAGGCGTATTTCCTATGTGGTTCCCACACATGTATCTCGCGCTCCCACTGTCATCTACAGTTTTCTGCAAACTAGAGTCTCACAATTTAGGCTCTGATACTATTCCCTGCTTTGATTTCGGATCATCTGATTTACAATCCTTCATTGAGTGATGATGGTACGCTTCTTCTGTGTGGATTTAGATGACATCTCACTTAGATGCCTGCTTGTTTGGAGACAAGCCATTAAGACCCCAGATTTGAAAGCTCGGCACCATCTAATTCCTTTGACACATTTTGCCATAGCATTTACATCTTCTGTGTCCCTTCCTGAGTATCAAGCAGGGCCAGGAGGAAAAAACTAATTTTTTCTTAAGTTGGAGCTAAGATTTAGTGGAACCCCAAAATCATTCCTAGATTTATTATTTGTTCATTTTGTTTTTTTTTTTTTATCTGCCATTGGCTCTCTTTCAAAACCTCCTTGTTTATTTATTGTAGAGAGTCTTATCAATCATCCCCTTTGGGTATAACGATCTTCAGGTAATACTGTCTTTGATTAGCCTTGGGTAATAATTTTTTAAAGATCTGTGAGAGAGGCATATTGGACCAATGTAGGCTAACTCCATATTTCAGTACCTGAATTACTCACTTGTACAGAATCAATCCTTTTGTGGCTGGGTATATTTATAAAAACTATGGAGTTTAGTGTCAGGGAAATTTACAATGACAATGACTGAGAAGTTCAGTCACAGGTATCCTGAGATATTACCGATCTTAAGATAGCATATAAGACATTGATGTAGGAAGACTATATCCGTCCACCTACCAACAGATCAACCATCTTGGTATAGCTGTCTTCTGCCTCTATTTTCCAAATTAAGTCTTCAGATTACAAGTGTGTGAATTAGAGTCCTTTGTCCAAACAAAGTGTCTGCATCGGATCTCACTGATGCAGCTCTGGAGCATGGTGTGCTCCTTGAAGACCAGGATTCTGGGTCCCAGCCTTCCTCTGCATGCATCCTGGCTCTCCAGGATGCACTAAAGCCTGGGTCATGTGGCCCATTTGGTGAATACCGCCAAACATGCGACCCTCTTGAGTCCCCAACTGCATTTTCAATCATTCTTCCCCACAAGTGGAGGCCGGTCTTCCCTCTTTTCCTTCCAACATACATGCATCTGTGTTCCCGCAGATGTGTTTGCTCTCTTTCCTTCTGACTTGTTTTTCCTGTCAGTATTCCTCATCTCTCTGAGAAGGCTGTCTACCTGTCGGAGGACCCATCGTAGATTTGCATGGCAGCCATTTGGTAGACAGCATCTCCTTTCCCTCCCTAGACCTTTGATCCCAGGTGAAGTGAGACACCCTCCAGTCAAGTGACCTTCAAACCACTTACCTAGAGCAGATGGTGTATGGGTCATTGACACCAGCCCGGCTCTCTACCAGGCTGTGTGATGCCCCAGCCAGCAGACGGGATACCCTATAAGACTGAGCAGGTGCCTGTCCTGCTGCTTGTTCCTAGAGCAGTGGACTCATACAGTATTCGTCCTTTTGTGACTGACTCACTTCACTCCCTATAATGTCCCAGATTCCTCCACATCATGAGGTGTCCCATAGTTTCATAGCTTTTGTTTAAGGGATGCTTAATATTTCATTGTGTGTATATACCAGAGTTTTTTTTATCCAATCTTCTACTGATGGGAAGTTAGGCCGTTTCCAACTTCGTGCTGTTGTGCACTACGCTGCGATGACATTTTAAAGTTGGTAAAATAAATGGAATTGCACCTAAAATCCCTAGCTGAAGGGAGCTAGAGCTGCTTAATGTCACATCTAGTTCTGAGCTTCCTAGACTCAGTTCAGAAAAACAAAACCCTATTCACCATTTCCTGAAAAATATTTCATCCAAGGAGAGATTTCTAAAGGATATTTTAAAGACTGACTTATCATTTTTGTTCACAAACCTATATTGGGAACAGCTCTTATAATGTGAAGACTGTTTTCTAAGTCATTTTTTAAATTGCTTTCTCTGGTATGTAGTACATTATTTCTGTGAGATCTCGTGTCTTCATTTGAACAGTGAGATAATTGTCCCAGTTCCACTGGATTTTGATACTTAAAGATGCATACATCTTATCAAAGTTCCACTGCTATTTCCTCAGGAATGTTTTTCTTAATTAACATTAATAAAGTAAAATGTGTACAAAAGCATTTATTCATATTTTATGTCAAATATCATGACAAATAATTGCATTTTGTTGTGTGCATAGTTCTTTCAAATATATTGTATTATAGTGTACCAGTTGCTAAAATTTTATATGGGAGATTATATGGAATATGAAAATGATTCAATTATGCAAGTTTTAATCCTTTTAGCCTTAATCATTAGGGTTTGGTTGTTAATTCAAACAAACAAAAAATTGCTTTACTTAGTAACCAAAAGGGTATAATTTGAGTGCCAAAAATATGTATATAGGATAATCCTGACCCTGCTATATTAAATACATGTATTTCTTATGTTCCACTTATGAAAATGAGTTCTAATCACTGGTAGTTAATCATAGTTTGTGCTGCATTTAAAGTCCTTTCTAAAAGTTCTATATGCAAATTTGGGATTTGTCATGCTTTTTGCCGTTTAGACTTTTGTTAGGCTCCTTTGAATCAGTCTGACATAGTGCCCTATAGACAATAGAAGGGAATACCGGGAGGTTCTGCACCATCCTCATTATTGCTATGCTTCATCACAGACTGGTTTTCTAAGAGCATTCTGTAAACAAAACAAAACAAAAGATGAAACAGTCATAGGATACTGGCATCATTCTCTTGGTACATATAAAAATTCAAATTTTTATTTTTATTGATAACCCTTTTGATTTCAAAACTATATCCAATTTATTTCATTTTTTTTAAACTTGTGGTGTGCATATATATGGTAATGTTCTTTGTCACCCAAACCAAACTTTATACCATAGGGGGATTCTAGTCCTATAGGTCAGAGGAGAACTGCTCCCTTGATTTTCCTAAACTGTCGATCTTTCCAGGGTGTAGGAAACATCATTCCTTCACGGAGTGCCTGGTAGTTTTAAACGACTGACAACGCATAACCCACTATCCCTGGAGGGATCTTTACTGTCCTTAGCATGCCATCAAAAATAAAGTTTTCAACACTCCTTGATAACTATGCCCTGGCGGTATAATCACTGAAATGCCCAGTTGCTAATAGAAAAGTCCATGGTTCGAATCCATCAGCCAATCAAGGGAAAGGGTTGTGGCCCTCAGCTTCGGTAAGGAGGACAGGTTGGGAAACCCCGTGGGGGCAGCTCCACTCCATCCTATAAGACCTCTAGGAGTCAGCATCCCTTGACAACTATGTTTTTACTATTTGGCATTTTTGGGGGGGTTCTCTTCAGTGATTTTATTGTAACAGAGAAACAAGGCTGCACTAAGCCTAGTTAGTTATAATTTCCTAAACTAGAGCTTATTTATGTACCTACTTTAAAAGTTTATTTCTCAATTTTGTAGAGTTTAGAACTGAAAATTCCTGGAAGAGCATGCATTTTAGTCTCATGAAGTAATTTTAACATAATAAATTCCAAAAAATTAGTCCTGTGTTAGATCACATTTATTACTATTCAGAATATAATTCTAAAAAGACTTATTGTGATTTCATATTTAAGTAAATAAGTATACTCAGGATATGTATAACACCAGGAAGACAAAATGCTAACTAAATCAATAAAATGTCAAATATCAATTGCAAAAAGAAAAATGTGATTAGATGAATATTCAGGTCTCTCATATACACAACACAACACAACACAGAGACACACACTAACTTGCAAACGCCCATACCGGAGCCACTCTCTCTTCTTCCCTTCCTCTCTCTTCTTTCCTTAGGGCACTGTGCCTTCTCTTTAAGATTCATCCCACCTCGACGGCATAGGTTAACTTCTCTCCTTGTCTCCTGGCGCTTAACTCTAGCCTTCTATAATAGCTCCACACATGAGCTAGGTTTATAACTTAATATTTGCAGAGTTAATGAAAGAATAAATATCCTACTGGATTAAGGAGGATAGCAGAATAACGGGCACACATCACAACATGCAAAGTATGTGCTCTCGGAAACATCTGGGAAACATGTAATTTATTTTAGAAAACTTTACTTGAAATTTATAAATGCTCTACTTTATATTTGATCTGATGTTGTGAAATACGCAATTTGTAAGGTGGATTCCCTAGTGGTGCCAGATAATTTTTATTTTGTGTTTGCTTATGTATAATTATATATTTTAATAGCTATAATTATTATTTTGTAATAATACTTTTTTGTGTTTCCTTATGTATAATTATATGTTTTAATAGCTATAATTATTATTTTGTAATTTTAAAATATTCATTTTACATTTTAATAATTACATTTTATATTTAAAATAAGCAATCCAGAGGTGCTGTGGATAGTCACTGACCGGCTAACCACAAGGTCACTGAATCAAACCAGTAGAAGAAAGATAAAGTTATCTATACCCATAAAGCTTTACAGTCTCAGAAACTCCCCAAACGGAGTCTCTGTGTGCTGGAACTCACTTGATGGCTGTGGGGTATATTTTAAATGTGGATATTTAAAATATATTTTATTAAGAGAAACAAATTCAGTGACACTCATATGTGTATAAGAGAGTTCTATCAAAGAGCAATTCTATATTGAGAAAACATCCCAGCCCACACCAGATCAAGTCATAAGTCTGATATCAGCCATAAGTCTGATACTAGTCCATCCATTTCTCATCAGACTCACACAGCACATGCAATGATGCTGAATGCAGGAAGATCACAGGTCTGTGGGTGTAAATTCTTGTGACTCCAATGTTGGTAGAAGCATCTCAGAGCTGAATCCTCTGGCTATCTTAGGGTGGCTTCTCAAGAGGAAGGTGAAGCAGAGAGAGTGTGTGTGGCCTGCCTCCCAGGAAAAAGAAAGGAACTTCCCAGAATCCTCAGTAGAAGGCCACATCCACAAGGAACTGTTATTAGGCTGTGACCTGATTGATAGGCTAGACTCTACTGCTTCACTTTCAATTCTCAGGTTTCCACGAGATTCTGTAACTATCACAATGTGTTACAAAAGCAGACAAAACTGCTATGCTGCAATTTACGTGATGCATCAAGAAACAGTTGGAGCCAAACACAGAAATTTACTTTTTAAAACCATACAGTCACCTATGTTAATATTGTTAGATGCCATCACATTGAGTTAGATGCCATAAAAAAACTACGCCCAACGGAAAGAAACACTCCCCAGTCTGCACCGTCCTCACTATCATTCCGATGTTTGAACCCATTGAATCAATCCATCTCCTGGGGCCTTCTTTTCTGCTGCCCCTCTTCTTTACCAAGCAAAATGTCCTTCTTCAGGGCTGGTCCCTCCTGACAAATGTACGGAGGATGCAAGACAAAGTCCCGCCATTCTTGCCTTGAGAACACCCCCCTTACTTCTTTCAAGACAGGTTCAATATCCCTTGCCAGCACCACAGTTCCAACATATTGATTCTTCTTTGATGCTCCTATTCACTGTCCAGCGCTTGCATTCATATAGGTAATTGAAAATGCCAGCGAAGGGCCAGGTGCTCCGTAGCCCGCAAAGTAATCTCCTCACTTTTCGATCCTCTACACAGATCTCTACCCAGTGCAACACATATTTTGATCTCTTAAATGCTGCTTCCATGAGCATTGATTGTGGATCCAAGCAAGATTAAATCTGTGACAACGTACCCTTGTCTCCATTTCTCATGAGATGTTACCTGTTACTCCAGTTGTGAGGATCTTGAGCTTCTTTACATTGCATTGGGATCCATATGAAAGGCTGTACTCCTTGAGCTTCATCGGCAAGTGCTTCAAGTCCTCCTCACTTCCAGCAGGCAAGGTTTTGTCACCTACATACCGCAGGTTGTTAATAAGCCTTCCTCCAATCCTGATGCTCCATTCCTTTTCGGATCATCCAGCTTCTCTGAATTCTCTTAGAATACATGTTGACTAAATATGGTGAGATGATACAATCCTGACGCACAGCATTCTTGCACATTCCCTTTGTTTTGTTTGTACAATTGCCTCTCGGTACTTGCACCAGGTCCGCATGAACACAATAAAGTGTCTAAATTCCCATTCTTTTCAAGGCTAGGCATAGTTTATTGTAATGTCTTTGCACAGTCAATAAAATACAGGTAAACCTGTTTCTGCTATCCTCTGTTTTGAGCCAAGATCCATCTGACATTAGCAATGAAATCTTTTGTTCCAAGTCCTCTTCTGACTCCATCATGAACCTCTGGCAGTTCCCTATCAATGTGCTGCTGCAAACATTGTTAGATGATCTTCAACAGAATTTTACTGGCATAGGATATTGTTCTATAATTTGAGCTTTCTGTTGGGATGCCTTTCTTTGGAATGGGTGCCAATATGGGTCTCTTGCTGTCAGTTGTCCAAGTAGCCTGGCATAGGCGAATATGTGCTTCAAGGGCTTCCTCAGCTTGGTGAAGCACTTCAGCTGGTATCCATGGACTGGAGGCTTGTTTTTATTAGTGCTTCGCTAGCAGTTTAAATACCATTTTTTTCTTACTCACATGCTACCGCCTTAAATCATCGAATCTTTAATAGTCCTTTGTTGTACAGTGAATGTGTTTTCTTTCCACCTTATTTTGATGCGTCCTGCATAATTCAATAGTTTGCCTGTGTAATCCTTCAATATTGCAACTGGGGTTTGAATTTTTTTTCTTGAGTTCTTTCAGGTTCTCAAATATGCTGAGTGTGTTCTTCCCTTTTGCGTCTCTAACTCTCGGTCTTAGCACATTTCATTATAATATCTGTCTTCTCAAATGCTCCTTTGAAAATTCCTATTCGGTTATTTGACTTCATCAGTTCTTCCAGTTGCTTTAGCTGTTCTATGTTAAAGAGGAAATTTCAGTTTCTTCTGACATCCACTCTGATCTTTTCTTTTTCCTTCGCTCTTGTCTTTTTAATGACCGTTTGCTGTCTTCCTGGACAAAGGCCTTGCTGGCCTCCCACAGCTCATCAGGTCTCTGTCATCAGTGTTCAGTCCATCAAATCTGTCCCTGGGATGTTCTCAAAACTAAAATAAGATCTACTGAAGGCTTTACTTTGGCTCTGTGGACTTGTTTGGATTTTATTCAGCTTTAACCGGAACTTACATATGATCAGTGATGATCTGTTCCAGGGGCAGCCTCTGTCTGGCCTGGTTTTAGCTGCAGATATTGAGCTTCTTCGTCATGTCTTCCCACAGATGTAGTCAGTTTGATATCTGTGCATTCCATCTGGAGAAGTCCCTGTGCATATACACCTTTTTTGTTGTTGATAAAAAGGTATTAGTTGTGAACAAGTCATTGGTCTCGCAAAATTCTCTCATGTGGGCTCCAATTCTTTCTTTCACCAGGAAAATATTTTCTAACTACTATTCTTTCCTCTTTGTTTCCAATTTCTGTGTTCTAATCACCAGTAAATAATGATGTATCTTGATTACATGTTTGATCACTTTTAAACTAAAGATATTGGAAGTATTCTTTAATTTTTTTCATCACTAGCATTTGTGATTGTTGTACACATTTGAATAATAATTGTATTAATTAACTTTTCTTGAAGTCAAATAGATAATATCCTATTATGCTAGTCTGAGTAGACTAGAGAAACAAATCCATGGACACACAAGTGTATAAGGGGGAGGTATATATACAGGAGCAATTGAACATTAAGAAAACATCCCAACTCAGTCCAGTCCAAGGCCATAAGTCTGATATTAGCCCATATGTCCGATACCAACCTATAAATTCTTCTTCAGACTCATGAAACACATGAAATGAAGCCAAATGCAGGATGATCACTAGCCAGTTGGTAGAAAGTCTGGGTCCAGTGGTGTTGTAAGCATCTCAGTGATGGCAGAGGTCTCTCTGTGGCTTGTGCGGCTTCAGAGGTCTGGTTGCATCCATGTGGCTTGTCTGCCTCAGGATACTAGGGGAGTTACATGTGTCTCGTCACCTGCAATCTCTCCAAGGGAATGGCAGAGAGAGAAGTGTCTCCCAGCTCCAAGGAGGAAGTACCGGATTTCCCAAAATTCTCAGGAGAAGGCCATGCCCAGATAGAGGTCTCATTGGCTATGGTCTGATTGACAAGCTAGACTCCACCACTACACTCTTAGTCCTCAAATTGACAAACTATTGTATATCTACCACACCTATCACAGAAAGCATTGTACTTCAAGACAGACCTTAAATTGTCCTTTTTGACGGTGAATGCAATGCCATTCCTCTTGATTATCCACCCTGTAGAACAAACCATATGATGGCAGATGAAAATGGTCAACGCTTGGCCTCTTCAGATGACTAGCCCCTAGGATATGAACATTTATTTGTGCCATTTCACTTTTGAAGACTTCCAATTTTCCTAGATTCATCCTTTGGACATCCCAAATTCCAGTGATTAGTAGGTATTTGCAGCTGTTTCTCCTTACCTTGAGTTGCGCTCCATCAGCAAATGCATTTTCTACTGGCTCCACTTCCACAGATTTTCCCCCAAGCTTGTCATCGTGGTCGCCTCCACCTTGAGAAAGTAACAACTCCTGAGTCACATTCTGAGTACCTTCCGATCAGACAGGCCAATCCTGGGGCACTGTCTCTGACAATATTCTGCTTCTATTTGTTAGGCCTTCTGTATCTGTCAAGGTTTCCATGCTATGCATAAGGTTTCAGTGTCGACTTCCTCTGAATTGGGCAGTGGATTCCGTCAATGTAGTCTGTTCTTGAGCCAGGAAGTTCTGCGGAAACCTGTTAACTCTGGGTGACCCTGATGACATTTGAAATACCACTGACATGTCCTGTCACATCACAGCAGCACACAAGCTATGATAGTAAGATCAACATAAAGCACAGTGGTAGATTCTGACTCATAGCGAACCTATATTTCCAAGGCTATAAATCTTTACTTGAGTAAGTAAACTAAGCCTTCTGTGAATGAGCTGTGAGTATTAAAAACCAACACTTAACTGATAGCACCACCAGGCCTCCTACAGAATTTCATAGCAGATTAGTTACTCTAAAAAATGAAACAAACTCTTTTAAAAGTCAGGCATATACTAGATAGTAGTGTGTGGAAAAATCACAGTTAAATAATAAACACTTTTAAAGTAGGAAGTACTTCAGTATGATTTATCACAGAGGAAATCAAATGTGTTAAGAAAATGTGTTAACATGAACTTATGCCAAATAGAATCCCATTTAGTGAAGTTTTACACATTTTTAGAATTAGGGTTTATTTCCAAAATTTACATATTTTAGCACTACATATTTTTGATAAAATATACTGAAGTATAACCTAGGATATTTTGGGTATTTTTCCTTTAAATTATTAGCAAAATAAAGAACCATTCTTTATTATTAGAATTTTATAGTGCAACTCCTCAGTCTAGCTGATTACTCCTTCCATTTACCTATAATTCTTAATGTACAGATCAGTTTCTCACTTGTTCTTCAGTGAATTTTCTCCTGGTGGCTGTAGTTAAAATAACTCATAGTTTTTTATCAATAAAAATAATTCATACACTTTTTATCAATAAAAATAATTTTAAGCTTAGTTATGTTATGTACAAATTAAATAGCCGGTCACAAAAAGCAGAATTAATTAAATTATTTGGCAATAAGGAAAACAGAGAAGAGGTGAAGTAATCAAAATTTCCTCCATTCTTTCTATGAACTCCCTCTCACACATCTATGAAGTGGTTCAACGTGAATTCAGGTGTCACCAAAATTTGGCTTTGTTATCATCTCTACATCATTATAACACTGTAATGATGGAAACAAAAATTGATCCTGTTACATACAAGTTGGCACACAAAGTATCTCTGGAGGACAGAGTAGACCTACCCCATTGGGTTTCAGATATTGAAAGCAGAAGCAGATTTGCTATATCCTTTTTCTATAGAATTGCTGGTAAGTTTGAATTTGTCCTTTTAGTTAGCATCCTACTGCTTTAACCACAGTGTCATCAGTACTCCTAGTCACTAAAATGCACTCAGTGAATGCTAAAGTATACTAATGATTGGATATATGCCTAGTAAGTAAAATTGTTGGAGATCTGAAAATACTAAAATCCTTGGTATTTAGAGTTTTTTTTTAACAAGAGATAAGTCTATCGCGACATTTGGAACATAATTTCTCAATTATATGACAGCCAAATTTAAGTAGAAAATTTATTTTTTATACAATAGAAAAAAAGACTTGATGTGTCTTCCAGTACTATCCAGTGGTTGCTTAGTGATAATGTTAGATTTCCCAGGTGGGAAGTAGTCAATATTAGATTTCTCGGCTTAGTTTGGGTTGCCCCGGTGTACCACCCACCCGGTTTGAGTTTGACTTGGCGCATGCCCAGTAGTCTTTATGGCTGGCTAGGGGCTTGCCTGATTCTCTTCCCATCTCCTGTAGGGGAACCTTCAGCCATGGAGAGGAACAACCCTTGTCCCTGCTTGTAGCTACCTTACAATACTGTTATGGGTGGGCCTTTTAAAAAAACAATATTTATATGTTATAATACTTCCTTAAAAATCATACAACAATTATGAAATACAAAAAGAGATATTTCTAAATAAAGATGAAAGTAGGATAGGTGCTATATAAATTGGTGTCCCTGGTTTTAAATCCGGGCTAGTCTGGCACATGCCCTTTAGAGACTGCGCACTTGACAAACGTAATTACTCAGTTCTTAGTCCTGTAGATATGTCAGGAAAGAGGAGATAAACACCTTAAAGTATCAGAAGGGCAAATGAAGTGCCAAAATTAAAAGTGCAAAAGTGAATTGAAAAAGCACTGGGAATAATATTTCATTCATCCTTCTTTCAATGATAGGAGAGTTACTGAAATTAATCATTGATTTATCAAATTGCAAACCACTAAAAAGGCTAAAGTGGTAGCTGTGTGAGAAGTAAGTAATGCCAGACAGATTCAATTTCCTTTTATGAAAGAGTGACTAGGGAGAAGCCACACATATACTAGATTAGGAATTGGGAAGGCTTCTTCAGTTTGTTCCGCATTACAATAGCCTTGACCAGCCAGGAATTCCCACATTAGATAGATGCACATAGACAAAGGGCAGTCATAAACTTTCATTGTCAGTGTTAGAGAATAAAAGTCTTCCTACACTGTTGTGAGAGCCCTTAAGGGATTGCAAGCCTTGACTAGAGAATGCTACTCAATACATTAAAGTGACCTGTTAAATAATTTGCCCTAGGAAATTTAAGAATTTGGCTCAAGACCAAAGAACTAGAGGTTATAAGATGAAATTATAAACACATTACCTATAACTTGATTTTGACAGTTCAAGTTATTTTAGTATACTTGTCTTAAGGGAATTTTTAGCATATGGCTGATAAAATACCTATTCATAGCTTGGTGCAAATTAAGCAGTATAGCTTTTATTCAGGCATAATCTAAATAAAGTGATGTATTGCTACTTCAAGGGTGCTTTACATTTTGTACAGATCCAACAAATACTTTTGTAAAAGATTGCTTCTTGGAATATACGGAGTTCCAAATCCCAAGTCCATGAGTCAGTTGTCATATAGGAGATTTCTCCTGTGGGGGTGGTAGGAATGGTGTGGGGGTGGTGAACCTAAGAGCAGCAAGTCAAATGCCATGTTTCTGGGAGCAGAGAGAGTGAATCTAAATCGACAGGTCAGAGTAGGCTGCTGATGACGCCCTGAATGTATAGGCAATATAAGATGCTGCTGGCCCAAGACCAAAGAACTAGAGGTTACATGATGAGTCTGATGTGAGATGTTGATCCAGACATCAAGCTTCCCATAAAATCTTATGGAAACAGGCCACACCCTGAGAAGATCTAATTCTGGGGAATTACGGCTGAATGACTATGAATCTGGCCCAGCCTAGTTGACAGGAAAGTCTAAGTATAATAGCAATCCTTGATGGGCTGGACACCAGACAGGCAGCATCTTATTCCCTTGTGAACGTGCTACCATGAATTGTGGGCCTGCGCTATGGCAATCGACAACAGTACGAATGTGTCCAGTGACCGTTACTGCTTTCTCTCCACTCAGTGAGACAGAAACAGGTTTATTCACTCCAAAACAAACCTCAAAGATGGCACATTTTCATATTAATTTCATATTTAAAATTGCTCTATTTGTCCAAAGACAGAAAAATAAATGTCTGCAAGGAATTTTATGGTAATAATAGCTACCCAGTAGACACAAAGGAAATTAGTAATTAAAAAAAAATTCCTAAACCTACTTCATAAAATAAGTTCTATGAATTAACTGAAGTTATACACATGGCTCTCAACATCTCAGTTTCTACCATATCAGTACAAATAAGCATAATTATTCATCTAGATGATGTTGGTTGGTTTTCTTATTTGCTTGCTTTCTAACGTGATCAGTATTCATAATCAATATTATCTATACAATTGAAGCTCAGACCTAGTAAATTCTTTCCTTCACTCAGAACATACCAATGTCTTCTCGCTGTGTTGTTGCTGTTAGATAGCTTCAAGTTGGTTCTCAGTTATAACGAATGAAACATTGCATACTCTGTCACCGTCCTCACAATTGCTTTCATGTTTGAGCCCATTGTTGCAGCCAGTGCAAATCCAGCTCCCAATTCTTCCTCTCTTTCACTGACCTTACACGTTCTCAGTATAAACCTCAAAACCCAACCCACTACAGTCAAGTCAAATTCCACTCATCCTTCCCTTATAGTAAAGAATAGAACAGCCCCTTTGTGTTTCCAAGGCTATAAATCTAACTTAATAGAGTCACAGTGAAAAGCCAGGAACATCCTGGGGTTCAGTCTATTAACTACCTGTCTATCCATCTTCTCTTCTGCCACATAGGCTTTTTTGCTTCTTGCTACTCGAATAAGAAATCAAACTCTTTCTCCATGTAGAATTAGAGATCTTCTGATAGCTAACTTTTCTCATCATCTAGTTCTGTTTAAACATCATCCTACCAATGTAAAATAATGGCTTCATTCCTTGGCCCTGCTTTGTTTCATGCTTTTGTTTAATTATATGATCTATCCACATAGCTAATTATGTAAATATTATCACATATGTGTGTATATATATATATTTTTTAGCATTTGCCATTTTCCCCACAAAATATCTCAAACCAAAGCAAATCCATCGCTATCAATTCAATTTTGACCCACAGGCTTATAGACTATCGGGCAGGGTAGTACTGCTCCCATGGATTTCAGAAGCTGTTTTCTCTTTGTGGGAGTTAAAAAAAGCCTTGCCTTGTTCTCATGGAAGGAGCCCAGTGGTGTAGTGATTATGTACTGGCTGTGACCTGCAAAGTCAACATTTCAAAACCACCAGGTGCTAGCTGGGAGAAAGACAGGGCTTTCTACTCTCGTGAAGAGTTACAGAAGTTCCCATGGGACAGTTCTGTCCTGCCCTACAGGGTTGCTATGAATTGGCATCAATGGATAACAGCGAATTTTTGGTGTTTCTTTGTTTTTTTAAGTTTTCTCTCACAGAGTAGTTGGTGGCTTTGAACTGATGCCTTGTGGCTAGCGGCCCACCCATGACTATTACAGTTCATAGATGCCACACAAGCACAGATGTTTTCTCTGTTAAGTGTATGTTGAAGAGTAGATCATGCATCACTAACTCAAACACTAAAATGACGACCATTTCGTCAATTCTGACCCTAGAGGACAGAGTAGAACTGCTCCTTATGTTCCCAAAGCTGTAACACACCGGAAATAACTGACACCTCTCACTGCCATGAAGTCGATTCTCATTCATAGTGACCCTGTAGTGTCAAGGAGAACTGCCCCTGTGGGCGTCGATGACTGTAGACAGTCAGTCACAGGAGTAGAGAGCCTGATCCTTCCCCCTCGGGGTGACTGGTTGGTTTGAACTGCTGATCTTGCAGAAAGCACCCAACATGTAACTCACAACACCACCTGGGCTCCTTAGCACATCATAGACTTTCAATAATATTATTGAATAAAGGTTATAGGTTAATATAAGAAGAGTGTACAGCTTTTCAAAACAGACTATATGGGAACTGTCTCATAGGGTAAAATTAATAGCTTTTCTCAAACACCTAAAGAGATAAATTCATGTGTATGAATGTGAATGATAGCATTTACATAATTTCTCCTTAATATTTTCATTGGATTTTGTTTAATCACCTTTAAGTATGGATAAAAATATGAGATACCATGATATGCCTCTTTACTACTATGCTTTAGACAATTGAATGCTTTAGACAATTTCTGTTGTTTTTATTTTCCTAAGGATGATTCTGGTGAAAAATATAACATAACCTTATGTCATATGTCGTTTTCTATTCATTGCTTCCAGTTATGCTTGCTTAGGTGTTTTGAATAATCAAAGGACATATTTTTCTTTATACACGTTTTGAAGCTTTTTAAATTCACAAGCTGCCTTCTTTTGGTTTCACGGAAGACCCAGTCCAATCCTCACTTAGCACTGTGAATTTCAGTTGACAGAGGTCCCCTCTTGTCAAGTAGCAGTGCTCGCAAAACTGTTGAAAGCATGCTGTTTGAATTCTTTCAGCATGATTCTTCAAAATCTTGTATAAAAAGGCAGTAATTCATAAGAACTATCATGTATGATGATTTTTCTCTCATCTCACATACTGTCTTTGTTTCCTTGTGCTTCCTTTTAGAAATTGAAAAATTTCAAGGTTCTGATGGAAAAAAGGAAGATGAAGAAAAGAAATACCTTGATGTCATCAGCAACAAAAACATAAAGCTCTCAGAAAGGGTGTTGATCCCTGTCCGACAATACCCTAAGGTATTGTGTCCATGCTTTGTCCTCACACAGTTCAGAGCAGAGGGAGACAAAGACTTGCTTTTTAGTTAATTCCTTTTTATAAAACACATATTTAAAGTTTTAGCATATTAATAGTATAAGCACTTATGAAAAAGGTTGCTTTTCAAAATATTTTGAGAATATCTTTCAATCCATGCAATGGCATTTTTATCACATGAGCAAGAGAAACATTATTAGACATTGTTAGGTATTTATTTAATATATGAATGAATCATTTGTTTGTTAAACTATTGAGTTGTTGTGAATTAATATGATCCTTCTCGCCATAATTCCTTATGTGGTGTATTAAAGTTATACTTGAAGTTATAAACCCATTTTGGAGGGAGTTCTGTGCTACACTGTGGATAAGATTAAGGTGAGATTCAGTCTTTAACCTTAATAGAGGTGAGAGCCACATTGCACCCTTGGTTTCTGTGGGGGTAATGGTGTGTTGAAAGACAAAAAACATACCACCATCAAAGCCATTCCTGTCTATACGTGCCATCTCAGAATCACAGAGAAAATCTCAGTACCCTCAGACGAAGAGCCACCAGTCTATTCCAGGTCCTTGTCTGAAATGGTGGAGGCCCAGACCAGCAGCGTCCGAGGCTCCAGCATGGAGGCCATGGACGTAGCAAAGAGCCCAGCCCAGACCCGGGACCAACGCAAGAAGACCATGAGACAGAGCACATGAGTGGCATGGAGATGGAGACTATGAGATGAAGTGTCAGAGCAGGCAGACTGTCTGGCCCATAGAGGCAGAAGCCAAGGCACCACATAGCTGAGAGGCTGAGGAACAGAAAGGGATTTGGCTGCTATGTGATGAAATGACAATATTCTTAATGTTTACGGACTACCCATGCCCAACACACACACGTCATACAATTTAAGAGCTCAGTCATATTAAGAAGAGGTGTGCAGTCATCACCACGATTAATTTCAGAACATAGCTTATTTCTTGTCTCATTATTATTAGCTACTCATTTCCTTCCTATTTCCCGTGCCATGTCCCTAAGTTATTCTTAGTCCATTTACTGTCTATACATTTACCTATTATGGATTTCACATAGAGAAAATAATGCCAAACACAGACAAGAGAAAAACAATAATGATAATGGAAAACAAAACACAGAAATACTTCAAGAAAGCAGAAAATATTTAAAACTGAAACAACTTCAAAAGGGAGAGAAATGATAAGGTATTACATTTAAAAGGGAGAGAAAATGAACAGGTATTACTTTTAAACCTAATTATATCTACCATAATCGATTTTACAATGCTCTTTGTCTGATAGAAAATCTATTACTATTCCTTGACTATGGTCAGAGATGATCACTGGATGCTTAATCTTGTGGGGACCCTGCAAATGGACTTTTGTGCTTCCTCTGTCATCCATAGTGTTCCACAAATATGACGTTTAGGAGTTAAGCTCTGATACCATTCCCTCCTTTGGATTTGGATTTTATTGTTTGCAGTTCTTGAATCACATGGGCTGGTGTGCTGGTCTGCTTCTATGTGAACTGGATTGACTTCTCTTAAATAGTTGCTTGTTTCAAGACAATCCTTTAAGACTTCAAAAGCTATACTTTATGATAGCTGGAGCCATCAGGTCTCTCTGCCACACCTGGGGAGAGCACCCATATCTTCAGTGATGTCTTCATAAGGACAAGTGTTGGGGACGGCCATGTCATAAGTTCTTAGCTGAAGCCTACAATTAAAACTCATTTACATATTTATGGTTTACATATGTCTCAGGTTAACTTCAGAGACATTATTATTTTATGATAGAGAACATTATAGATCATACACCAGGAATATAAGATAATTCTCTTGATAATGAAATTAATTGATCAAAGCATTTAAAACACTGCTGAGTAAAGGAAATTATATATGTAGACTAACTTTTCAAACTGAAAAGTTTGAATTATTGATTATTGATTTAAACAGCTAAAATGCTTTAGTGACTAGACACCACATGAACAGTGAGTTTTGGGGATAGGGCAAAACTTCCAATAACAACTATATCTGCCAAACTAACACATGACAGAAAGAAAGCAAAACGAATACTAACATAGTAAATATATGGTAGTTCACTGGCCAATCCCATAATCTTAGGAGACGCATCATCTGCTTCTTCTCACACTAGGGTATTTCAGCCTTAAATCCAAGGTAGTAAGTATTTCAGCTTCTTCAGTCTATGACAGGTGAGTTTAAGGTAAAGCTCAGTTCACTTCGTGGGATTTCCACATTGAATCCTTCTGTTGTGGCCCACGAGGATTTCTGGGTGACTCACAGAGAATGAATTTTAAATACCAGTGGCATGTAGCACACGGCATGGATCACCAAGGGCTGGATAGAAACTGGGTCAAAGTATTCAATTAGGAAATTAGTATCAGGCATTTTTTTGTGGATGGTGGAATGTCCCTCCTAGCTTACCCACCAGCAGCCATGGAATCGCCTTCTCAGAAACAGATATGCTCAACACGACCCCCACCCAACATACCCCTCTTCTAGCTTGACTTAAGTTCCCAGTAATGTTTGCTTATCACGCCTGTAGAGGTATGTATTAATTTGGGGTGATTGTAGAACACTGTTGTATGGCAGCATTGATTGATCTTCTGACCACTGCTGAGGTGAGGCCGCCTCCGTGTAAGTCATTTTTAAGACATACCGCTAAAGAAGGGTTTATACTGTTCATGAGCTCTCTGCCTCATTGCTTAGGAGACCAGATTAGATGATTACTAGACCTGAAGCAGAAGCCTGTCTTCGTCGTGGTGTTTATGTTTGCTCATCTTGAAACGCGGCAACTTGTTAACTTTCCGAATAAATCCCATTCATCGTGCGTTCTGTCGGTATGTTCTGTGTGGCCATTGCAATGAAACATTGAGCAGATCTCTATAGAGGCCCATGGGAGCCACAATGTAAGAACAGGTGAAGAAAGATGGAGGGCACAGGCATATCTGCCTTATGGCAGTAAGGAAGCCGGGGGAAATATGTATGCAAACATGTACATCCAATTGATTATGATTTGGTTCCATTTACAGGTTTAATACAATGGTAAAAGGAGTAGAATGAAAGATACAAAATATGTAGTATTAACAGATCACAAGGGAATATCCAAGAAAGCAAAGTGGTTTTTATTAGACCCTTAGATTATGACCTTTAGCTTTCTGTATTAATATTTGACTTATGAAAATAATTATAATGTTCTTGGTATAATAACATTTCTCCTTAAACTAATTTTTTGGCTAGACATTCTGTAATCATATAAGATCCATATACTTTTATTCATTATAGTAATAAATTCCAAAAACATTTCTTCCTTTGCCCACAAACAATGAAAGGAACTAAAATAGAAAATTAAAGTTTCAAGCTGGTAATTTACTTTCTAAAGAGTGTAACTTAAACAAAAATCATGTAATTATCTTAATAATCCATATTACAGTAATAAATATTAGAGTTTCCCAGTTGGCTTCTAACGGTAAGTTTTAGAAAATATAATTAAGTAGAAGGTTGTGCTTAGAATTCTTTGAAATAGGCATGCGACTGTTGTGGCCCACCACAGCATAGAGTTAGTGTTCAGATATGGTTCCTTGCGTTGCATGAAAGATTGCAATTTTGTTTGTTTTCTGCTGGATATAATTACAAGAAAGGTGCATTCATATAATGGGTATATATTTTGATTCAACTTTACTGGGTTACTTTATAATCCCACACTTATTTTATAAATATTAAATTGGGCTGCCACAGAATACTTTTGCATAATAACTATTTGTGATAAAAATTTCACATAAAATTAAGAAAAATATACTTTTTTAAAAGAATGTGAAAAATTAACCAATGACAGTCTGGGGTTTAAAGTAATTTCTTTAAATCATGTAGATAGTCATGTATGATATTAACAGATATGATTGCCCAGAAACACATTTGCCTATTCTTTGGCTATCAGATAGCTAATGTTAGATTTGATCCCTATTTCTAAAATGCAATGTACCTCAATGTCTCTGATCAAATTAAGTTCAAAGATGGATCTAATCTAAAGTTTTGATTCCTTTTTAAGAGACAGCATAATGGTTTCATGTTGAGTATGACAAGAATCTATATTTAATCAATAATGTGGAACATTAAAACAAACTTAGATAATATTCTATAGTGTCAAATGGTTGTGTGAATTTTTTTCATCAATTTTTTTTTTCCTCTACTTGAAATGAGTTTTATTTATTTTTTTTTTAAATTTGTAATCATTATTTTATTTTATTTTATTTTAACAAATTATTGGGGCTGATAGAATTCTTTTCACAGTTCATACATATACATACATCAATTGTATAAAGCACATCTGTACAGTCTTTGCCCTAATCATTTTTTTCTCCTCTTTTCTTCATTTACATTTTATTAGGGACTCCAACAACTCTTACCACAATCCATACATATACATACATCAATTGTATAAAGCATACCCATACATTCCCTGTCCCAATCATTCTCAAGGCATTTGCTCTTCACTTAAGCCCCTTGCATCAGGTCCTCTTTTTTTTTCCCCCCCTCCCTCCCTTTTCCCCCCTCCCTCATATGCCCTTGGTAATTTATACCTCGTTATTTTGTCATATCTTGCCCTATTCGGGGTCTCCCTTCCCCCCTTCTCTGCTGTCCCTCTCCCAGGGAAGAGGTCACATGTGGCTCCTTGTAATCAGTTCCCCCTTTCCAACCCACTCACCCTCCACTCTCCCAGCATCGTCCCTCACGTCCAGGGAGGTATCATCCACCCTGGATTCCCTGTATCTCCAACCCTCATATGTACCAGTGCACAGCCTCTGTCCTATCCAGCCCTGCAAGGTAGAATTCGGATCATGGTAGTTGGGGGGAGGAAGCATCCAGGATCTGGGGGAAAGCTGTGTTCTTCATCGATACTACCTCACACCCTAATTAACCCATCTCCTTTCCTAAGCCCCTCTATGAGGGGATCTCCATTGGCCAACACTTGGGCCTTGGGTCTCCACTCTGCACTTCCCCCTTCATTTAATATAATATATATATACGCATACATATATACATATACACATATATACACATACATACACACACTTATATCTTTTTTTTTTTTTGCATGATGCCTTATATCTGGTCCCTTGGGCACCTCGTGATCGCACTGGCCGGTGTGCTTCTTCCATGTGGGCTTATTTGTTTCTGAGCGAGATGGCCGCTTGTTCACCTTCAAGCCTTTAAGACCCCAAACACTATCTCTTTTGATAGCCGGGCACCATTTATGAAGAAAATCAAATAATATAAATTCTCTTCCTTAATATAAGAGAAAAACTAAGCAAATTTATATCTGAGAAGTTTTAGAAACATGAAATGCTTATTCTCAAATTATTTGGATTTTATAAATCACAAAGTATATAAAACTTAAATGTTGCACATGAACTAGCCATGAGCTTATGAATTTCTGAAGGCCATATATTTGCTACAGAGTTTCTCAATATTTCGTTAGGTTGATTTTTGCCTAGATTCTTCTTTTATTGTGAACAAGACTTTTTTTTAGTTGATCATACTCATGAGTGTGTGTATTGTGTTTCATGTAAAATACGGAAAAACTCGAAACTTACTGCCAGCCAGTCAATTCCAACTCATCGAAACCATGTAGGACAGTGTAAAGCCCCTCCCTGGGTTTTCTGAGCCTGGAACTCTTTATGGGAGTAGAAAGCCTCACCTTTCTCCTTGGAGCAGGTGGTGGCTTCCACCTGCCGTCCTTCATAACGACTGCTCTGTGGAACATTCTCAGTGAAAAATCCTTGTTTGAGAACATTTATCATTTCATTGTTTGAGGAATCTAAACCCAACTGCTTTATTTTGGAAGAGAATCTTATTTTATACTTCTAGTTTTCACACAGAGGAGACCCAGACTCATTTTTTAGAAAAAGAAAGGATTATTGAAAAACAAAACCCACTGTATTTTGTTTTAAGCAACAAAGCCCACATGGAAGAACACACCAGCCTGTGTGATCACGTGGTTCCGAAGGGATCAGTTATCAGTCATCAAAGAACAAAAAATCATATCATTGGGTGCACACCTCCATGATATGATCACCAAGGACAAATGAGTGCATAAGCAAATGTGGTGAAGAAAGCTGATGGTGCCCGGCTATCCAAAGAGATAGTGTCTGGGGTCTTAAAGGCTTGAAGGTTTACAAGCGGCCATCTAGCTCAGAAGCAACAAAGCCCACCAGAAGCACACCACCAGCCTGTGCGATCACGAGGTGTCGAAGGGATCAGGTATAAGGCATTATCGTCATAAAAAAAAAAAGTCTTACCATAGTGAATGAAGGAGAAAGTACAGAGTGGAGACCCAAAGCCCATTTGTCAGCCATTGGAGATCCCCTCACAGAAGGGTCTAGAGGAAGAGATGAGTCAGTCAGGGTGCAACGTAGTACTGATGAAGAATACAGTTTTCCTCCAGTTCCTAAATGCTTACCCCCAACCCCACTACCATGATCCGAATTCTCCCTTTCAAGTCTGGATAGAGCAGAGGTTGTACACTGGTGCAGATAGGAGCTGTATACACAGGGAATCCAGGGTGGATGATACCTTCAGGACCAGGGGTGTGAGGGGCGATACTGGGAGAGTAGAGGGTGAGTGGGTTGTAAAAGGGGAACCAATTACAAGGATCTACATGTGACCTCCTCCCTGGGGGACCAACAACAGAAAAGGTGGTGAAGGGAGATGCTGGATAGGGCAGGATATTACAAAATAATAATTTATAAATTATCAAGAGCTCATGAGGGAGGGGGGAGCGGAGAGGGAAAAAAGGGGACTTGATGGAAAGGGCTTAAGTGGAGAGCAAATGCTTTGAAAATGATTAGGGCAAAGAATGTACAGATGTGCTTTTTACAATTGATGTATGTATATGTATGTATTGTGATAAGAGTTGAATGAGTCCCTAATAAAATGTTTAAAAATAATATAAAATAATTATAATCAATTTTTGACAGTCAACCCAACCATATTTTATTACACGAGTGGTGATGATTCTCATCTAATTGCTGATAATTGCCCACTTCTCGCAAAAGTGTAGATCAGGCTAAGATTATGATGAGTGTTTATGAGCCGTATTTGATGTACAATGTGGTGTTGTATGAGTCTTTGAGCTATTGACCCAACCATAGCAGTACTTATGGATTTACGGTGAATCTTGAGAATACAAATGTGAAGTGGTTTAGCAGTCAAGGGAGAACATGGGTGAAAGGCCTGCTCTTCACAACGTTCTCTCCCAGACACCCTTGTCTTGTTGCTTCCTGTCTGTTTGAACCAGCAATTAATGCCCTGGTGACATGACTGTTGGAATTCTCTGGAAATGACCTTATCACAACTTCACTAGGTGACCTTTATGGAGAGATTTTGTTTCAATTAATCACCAATTTCAAGTTAATTTGCTGACTTAGTTGATTACTATGAGGAATTGAACAAAGTTTAAGACTTTAAATTATGGAAATTATGAGAATGCTATTGAAGAGCATTAAGAATGATTTATCTAGCTTTTAGTATTTTATGTGGAATGATTTCATTCTGTGCAAATATGCCTGCCTTAAGCTGCGTTCTCTAGGGAAGCAAAGCAAGTAAAGCGCACAGGCGTGAGAGAGAGAGACAGACACAGAGAGAGAGAGATAAAGAGCAATGAGATTGAGATTAATCTCAAGGAAATAGTCTACACAGTCATTGACTGACAAGTCCAACATCTATGGATGAAAGATGACGCTTCTCCTGACTGAGAAAGTTTCCAGGGCTGATGAACCCAAATTGGCAGATCACATGATACCGGGTTTCTTCCTGGGGTTTTGAAAACTGGTACATGACAAAAATGGCAGTTCAGATAGCAGGCTACTAGTTCATGTCCTACAAACTAGAGTTCAGGTGATGATAAACTATATGCATTTATAGGATTCAGAGCTAAGACAGTGTTTCCAGAGAAACCATGTATGAAGGAGCTTCAAGAGTCCATGGAAAATGTTGATTAGCTTTTTATGCAAACTTCCTGAATCCCTCGTGTATATATATTAGGTTAATTATTCTTCAACTTTTCCCAATCACTACCCTTTTCACCGGCTAAATTTGTAACATGGCAAGCACTACCAGGGACACTTCAGATGCATTGCATGTTTGATTGTGAATTGATTGAGGTCATTGCATGTTCAGAAGCCTTTTACTATTGCCAGAGTTTTCTCAGCCCCCGGTTTTAGTTTTGTGACCCCGCATGATGTCAAGACCCATAGCTTAACAAACTTTGTATTAGATGCAGGTCACATCTCCAAGGTGACATCTCTTTACAGTATAGGTGTGATGTGGGAACTGAATAAGGTCTGACTTACATAGTGTCCCTTTTGAATCATGCCCTCTTTTAAGGCTGTGACTCAAGATACTAATCCTGTCTCAATATTATATTGAGGTTAAGATTTACCACAAAAAATGGAGGTGAATTATATGGTATCACAAAATGGAATCCTAGTCTAGGCAATTTGGTGCATACTTTCACAGTGTTGCTTCACTAATGAAAGAAAACAATGTCTTATTATGTGACAGTATTAGTAAAGTTGTGATGATTGTGCACTTTGTGAGAATTTGTAAAATTTTCAGAATCAGTGCAATTAGGTCTTGATGACAAGATCTCTAAGGAGTCTGTATGGAGCAGCACATTCCCACCAACTATGTGTGTAAATACTAGAAAGCCATACATCACCATAACATTATGTCTTTCTTCCAGTATTTTATAGAATACAAGATGTGATTTTTTTTTCACATTTAACATCTCTAGCTGGCATTGTGTTTGCCATTGTTTATTGTTACTCTCAATACACTTGCAAACTTGATCATGGGTTCTTATGTCAAACGAAAGAATTCAGTACCACAGCAGGGTAGTGAAATGGTTAACGCATTCAGCTGTTCACCCACAGGTTGGAGATTTGAGTTCATCCAAAGGTACATCAGGTGAAAGACTGACAATCTCCTTCTGAAAAGAATGAGCTATTGAAGACCCTGCAGATCACACAACTACTCAGATACTGAGGGTTGTCATACAATTGAATCCATGGCAACTGGTTTTAATTGGAGTTTTAGAACTATGCATATTGAGTTTAGTTACTGTTAAAATCTATATAGAAATAGCACCATGATTTAATGTTGACAGAAAAAGCCATTATACACACACACAAAGGAATCGAAACATATCCGAGGGTGTAAATTTTATTTTAATGAAGCCAATATTCATGCTTAGAGGAATGAAAACAATTCCAACATTTCTTGCATAGTAACAATTAAGTGTCTTACAGGCTCTATGAAACAAAGATATTCATAGTTGGCTGAAGCTGTCTTCCTGCTAGGCAGGAACAAGGACTTCTTATCACAACCTGGGACAACGAAGAGAGTGTTGGAGAATGACGAAAGTACCACTCCCATTTTCAAGAGAGTAGCTCTGGTTCCTGTACCTATTTGTCCACCTGGACAAGACAGCTTCTCATGATCTTTTAAAACTATCTTTTTGATATTGCTTTCAGAATTCTCTGAAATATATCAAACCTCTTCTTCAATTAAGTTTTCCCCGAAGCCTCTTTTTTTTCTTATTCAAGTTGAGTTACTGCCAACTTTTTAAAGCAATATATTGCCAGCAAGGTAAATCTGTCCCAAATTTGGCCATTTTAAGATCAAACACAGCCATGTTCCCCAGTGCTGCTTTTCAAATCAATTCCTTATGAAGGTTAATGCAGAAAATTAAAGTTCCAAAATGGGTTCAATAGCATTTCACGTGCTCTCTACTTCTCCTTATTCTATTCAGCCTTCAAGAGAGCATCTGCTTTCTAAATCTACCACTGAAAAATCAGCTATTGCAAACCCTATCACCAGGAGGCTGCTGTGACAGCGGAGGCTGCCCCGAGTTGGAATTCGTCTGGTTGCGTGTGGTTTCTTTATCCAGGTGCAGCCCGGCACATCATCTCCGGTAGCTGGTGCTCTCACCTTTAGTAATTATGAAGAGAAAATATGCAAATCAATCCCCTTGCTAAGTGTTGTTTTTTTAAACTCTCTAGGTAGTGAACTTACGTTTAGTAATATTTTAAAGACACCCAGAGTTGTATAACGTCAAAACTGACCACATTTTAGAAGTAAACATTATTACTTGTAATCTTGGAAGCCTCTCTCTCTCTCTCTCTCTCTCTCTCTCTCTCTCTCTTTCTCAGTGTGATTTTCCCAGAAGCCACTCAGTACTTTACAACTTAAGCCTATTTTGTTATTACAAGACAGAGACCACTGTACACTATTGCGTTTTCCTTTTTCTAAAACAAATGGAAGGAAGGATTGGCTGGGCAATTTATGATTTCAGTTTCATCCATATGAGATTTACAGTGTCTTGGTTATGAATATACATCACAGTGGGGAAAATGATATGACATGGAGATTCACATTTATAAGGAGTGGGGAAAAAGCCAAGTTCTTGTAGACTGCCTTTCCCTCCAAAGGATGGCATCTGAAATGAATAGGCCCATTTTCTAGAAAAACTTTATCATGGTATATTTAGAACTTGATAGTCGTATTATTTTAATACTTTCCTGAGGGTCCTTTCTTTTAAGTAATGCGCATCCCTTAAAAGTTTCATGTATCAATCTTATTTGCCCCATAATACTGAATGGCCTGTGCTTCTCTCTCCACCTTTCTTTTTTATGGGCTTCACACATCACCCACCACTCTTGTGTCACTTTTTCATACTGTTGTGGTGTCTTGCCCTGAAATACCTAGAAGCTGTGGACCACTTGGAACAGGATCACCAATTGTGGGTGGGTTTCAGCAGTGTCTTCACGTGAAGACAGAGGAGGAATGACAATAGTGGAACACTGTCTAATCCAAGCCCATGAGGTGAGCCCTCAGGGTGAAGTATCTTAAAATACAACGGGGCAAAAGCTGCTTCCTCCACACCTAGTCAGCGTTCATGACATGGATGGAGCAAAGCTTCTGAACTTTTATGTTACTGAGGTGACACAACTCCAAATCAAAGAAACAGCTAAGAAAACCATTATTAATCAGAATAATAAATGCATGAAGTATGCAGTCTATGAAAACTGGAAGTTGCCAAAAATGAATATCCTAGGTATTAGTCCACTGAAATGGACTAATATTAGTCTGAGGTATATTGCTAATGTCAGATTGATTTTAGCTAGAAGCAGAGACTACCAAAAGTATGTTTTCCTGTATTTTACTGATGATTCAAAGATAATTGATCTTAAGAAACCATGGATTCATTGTGGAGAATGGGGATCTCATAATACTTGATTGTGCTCATTTGGAAACCACGTATCAACTAACAGGCTATCGTTCGAACAGAACAAGGGATTAAAATCAGAAAAAGTGGTGTCTTTGCACCATAATTATTAAATATGTATGCTTAGAAAATAATCAGAACCTCTGTTATATATGGAATAATGAAGTTTGAAGAGTGAAAATCTGTGATATGTTACAAACTTGTGACACGATACAGATGTTTTTGCTAAGAGTGAAGAACACTTAAAAACTTACTTGCTAAAGATGAAAGAATACAGGCTCCAATATAGATTACATTGCAACATAGAGAAAAAAATCCTCATAACTGGAAAAATAAGGAACATAATATAGTGGAGATAATAATAAAATTGAACACCAGACAAATGGAGAAGACATTCAAGGCATGAAGGGTTTAATTTTACTTAGATCTATGGCTATGTAAACAGCAGTCAAAAGAAATCAAATGACTTATTGTATAGGACAAATCTCCTGTAGTGGACTGCTTTGATTTTTTAAAATGTGTAAACATTGCTTCATGGGTTAAGGTGCACCTGATCCAAGCCACAGTATTTTCAGTTGTTTCGCACATACTTGAGAGTTGAACAATGTATAAGGAAGACTGGGAAAGAACTGATGCACTTGAATTGTGTTGGTCGGGAATGTTGAGCACGTCATGGACTGTCAGAAGAAGGAACAAATCTGGCTTGGAAGAAGTAGAGTCAGAATATTCCTCGGGAGTCCGGTTGGAACTACTTTAGTTCTTGTAATGTGGATATCACAGTGATTCCTGCTACCATTGATACTTTCTTGCTGGCCTCTGTCTCTCTCCACTTTTCCCCATCACACACAGGAAGACTGTTCTTTTTCCATTTACTCCCAACTGGAAGACTGACTCAAAATGCTAGACAAGAGGATGTACACTGGCACAGATAGGAACTGGAAACACAGGGAATCCAGGACAGATGATCCCTTCAGGACTAGTGGTAAGAGTGGCAATACCAGGAGAGTGGAGGGAAGGTAGGGTAGAAAGGGGGAACGGATTACAAGAATCTACATATAACCCCCTCCCAGGGGGACGGACAACAGAAAAGTGAAAGAAGGGAGACAGTGTAAGACATGACAAAATAATAATAATTTATAAACTATCAAGGGTTTGTGACGGAAGGAGGAACATGGAGGGAGGGGGGGAAATGAGGAGTCAATATCAAGGGCTCAAGTAGAAAGCAAATATTTTGAGTCTGCTGATGGCAACAAATGTACAAATGTGCTTGAGACAATGGATGCATGCATGGATTATGATAAGAGGTATATGAGTCCCAGTTAAAATGATTAAATTTTAAAAATCCATAAACAAACAAAAAACCAAGTGCCATTTGAAGTGTGTCCAAATTTATATCCTCACGTAGAGACCCCAGGAAAGTAAAATCATGTTCCACCTCATGCCCCACTCTACAGTCTTGCCATTTTTGTTTGCTTACTTATTAATCTGTTTGTTAATTTAGTGAGTCTCTAGGGCTCAGGAGTCTCTTCTGTCATTTGTCTTATTGTTGCAGTATTGGTTAGCTCTCTGCCATGTCTTGTATTGTTGGAGTATTGGTTGGCTCTTTATCTAGACTCCAGATAAAGAGCTAGAGTGACTTTCAGAGAAAAATGAGGAAAGATCACTGTTAAAATTGAATAACACATTAGCAGATCAAAGGATTCCAAAAGGCTTTTAAATATGTAGAGCACGTGAGTTTAATAAATTTAATCATCAAATTTCTTTAAATTTTTGATATTGTTTTTTATTTTTATTAAAATATTATTCTTTTGAAGGCTGTTACAACTCTTATACAATGCACACATCAATTGTATCATGCATAGTTTAAAATATGTTGCCATCATTCTTTCCTAGATATTTACTTTCCATTGAGCACTGTTTTCCACTGTTTTCCTTCTCTCCCTATCCCCCTCGTGATCCCTTGATAAATCATAAATTTTTATTGTTTTCTTATACCAACCACTGTGCCCATTCCCCCATGGTTTCTGCTGTTTGTTCCCCTAGAAGCAGGGGACGAGGAGCGTTGTGTAGTTATGTGTTAATCAATGCGATTGGTTCCCACTTCCTTCAATTAAAAAAAAAAAACAACCAAACCCTGTGCTATTGAGTTTCGTTTTGACTCATGGCAACCCTGTAGGATGGGAGCGTTTGCCCCTGTGGGTTTCTCAGTCTAACTCATCATATGAGTAGAAAGTCCTATTTTTCCCTTGGGTAAATACTGCCTTTTTGATCTCAAATGGTGGATTATTCTAAGGTGTGCAAACCTCCCTAGTGTATAATTGCATGGTCTCTTTGCCTTATAAGATGCCAATTGACCTTGGTGTCCCTAAGTGTCTTGATCCCCAGGGCCAACAATTCATTCCCATGAGATATTTGGATATGTCCAAGACGTTTTAGTAACTTTGCTATTTGTATGCTCTACAAAGGTCAAGCCATTGTATAAATGTTTTCCGTTAAGCCTGTGTATATTTGTGAGTATGCACCCACTCTCCCTCCTACATCTGTTTGGCCTGCATGCCTGTCCTTACATCAACTCGCAGACCACCATTCTTGTAGGAATGTGGATATAGCAGTATTTACTTGTTGCTTTTTTAACTGTTGCACTTTTTGATTAGTCTCCCCCTGCCTCCATCATTTCTTTTGCTGACCTTTCTCTTACTGTATATTGCCTTCCCCGTGAGCCTTTAATACATGTGTGTACTCTCAATAGTACGGTACTCCCCCCACTGCTTTCCCCACTTTGGACAGCCATCAAAGAATGATTCTTTTGATGTGAAATCGTTTCTTGACATTTACAATTCTGTTCTCCTAAATATAGGTCCTTTTGTAATTGGCTAGTTCTGCGCAGCCTCATATTCTCCAGGTTCATTCATGTTGTGAGGTGTTGTTTTCATCATTATTCTTTAACATTACTTAGTATTCCATTGTGTGTATTTACTATGATGTTTTCAGTCATTGAGAGTAGAAATGTCCTTTGACTCATGAATCTCTTTACTTGGGATATATTCTAGAGAAATTAGAGCAGCAACTGGTATTCTTCCCACCTCACGTCTCTTCCACCCCAAGTCCACCGCATATCAATTCTTAGGAATCTCACCTGTCTTATGGATCAAACCAGAATTCTTGACTTCTCCTTACTCTTCTTGCTTTCTCACATCTTTTCCAACCTCCCAGGCAACCCTGGCGGTCTCACTTTCACAAATATTGAGAACTAAACAACCTTATTCCCACAAATGTTATTCTGTCCTGAGTCCTTATCCTCTGTGGCCTTCGTTACTGTGATAGCCTCTTTTCTGGTCTCCTTAGACTGTTTACAGTCTGTTTTCAACACAACCAAAGTCCTACTTTAACATGGAAACCAGGCCTTGTCATTATTCAGTTCAGCATGTGCAGTGCTTTCCTGTTTTACTCCGAGGAAATAATAGAGACGGAATATTGCCTACCAGGACCATCAAGATCTCGCTGCTCATTAACATCCCGACCTCCTCTCCCCACCCTACTGTTCACTCACTTCTTGCGGCCACTCTGACATGCTTGCTATCCCAAAACTTGCAAGCTGTGTTCCATCTGAGAGTATTTGCACCAGGGCTTTCTCAGTCCAGAATTTGCTTCTTGCAGACATCCAAAAGACTGGTTAATCTACTTAATATGTCTGTTTGCTTTAATAGCAATTTCTTAATGAGTTTTAACTTAAGCATCTTAATTATTAGAACATGTTCTCTAGCCACACTCAACTTCACATATCCTCTCATCCTTCTACACCTTTTCTGTCTTCATAAGCTTTATTATTTTAATAGTCTTTCTAGTTTGTGCTTTTTTATTGTCTCCTTATAGTAGAATGTTATGGAACACTAGTGGTGTAGTGCTTGCTCATTAAGTTGACCATGAGGTCAACAGTTCAAAACTGCCAGACACTCCAAGGGAGAAAGATGGGGCTTCTTATTCACGTAAAGAGTTATAATTCCAGAAATTCACAGGGGTACTTCTACCCTGCCCTGTACAGTCTCTGTGAGTTGGCATCGACTCAGTGGTAGCGAGTTTATTTTGTTGTTGTTGTTTATACTCAAGTGATAGCTATTGCAAAATATATATTTTTCTGTCAGTCATATTACAGTCATGTTCAATAAATCCTTACACATAATAAGTGGCCAATACATAGTTGATGAATGTAGATAGAATGATTTAAAAACTCCTTCTCTAAGATACTGTGACTGTAGGAAAGTCACTTACTGTAGGTTGCTTCTACAACAAGAATTTTCTGATTCTTATATTTTGCCCCTGTCTTGTAATATTTCCAAGAGAATGATCACAATTAAACAGAAGTGAGGTGAGTCTTTCTGGTCCTGGAAAGATTTGCCGTCTCTGAAACCACAGGGAACAGTTCATTCTACTTGATCTTTTAAAGTTGCTTTGAGTTGGAATCGGTCTGATGGCAGGGGGTTATTTATTTTTTCATTTAATTATATGCAATCACCACCGCAGTAGTGATATCACAAGTCTGCTCAAAAGAACCCCAGAGAAACTGTCCGTATTGAAGCCCCGTGCTTCTCTAACTTTGGCAGAGAGGTCAAGTTCAACAATAAGTCATTATTATGTTTGAGCTTTTATTTTTTTTAACTGTATTCTACTGCCAAGGTAATCATTTACTAAGCTTAACTTAAATATCTAATTAAACTGATGCTGAAAGGTTAATACAAGACTCCTTTTCAATTCATTACTGACTGTCAATGTTACCATGATTCTTATTTTTAATAAGGGCAATATATTGAATATTATTTGACCTTTTTACACAGAGGCCTCTCCATCATAAATATTAAATAGGATTCAGTCAGTCAGTTGTTCTAGAGATATTTCTTCGATTTCTGTGCTAGTTATCGAAGCCGTGATGCTGCGGTCTGCGAGGTCAGTGGTTAGAAACCTCCAGCAGCTCCTGAGAGAAAGACTGGGCTTCCTACTCCCTGGAACAGGCAGAGCCCCGGAGACCCACAGGGGGCGCGCAGAGTCAGCAGTGACCCAGCGGCAGTGCGTGTCTGAGTTTGATGATAGGCATTAGGCATTTGGCTCAGATAGACGGATTTTAAAAATGCTATCGTTGCTCTCAAGAACTCCTGCAGTATGCTGTAAGAATTGGCCTAATATAATTTATGGTATATTTTTCTGGTAATAAATATATCTGTAAGAATATATTAAGATGTAGAATTTCTTGAGATGTTCAATAGATTTATGGAAAGACAGTATTATACAATGTGAAAATAATAGATTTTGAATGAACTTATTTAGGTGCACTCGTAGCTCCACCATCATTTAACTATGACCAGTAAGTAGATCATTCCATTAACACCTTCATTCTCCATCTTCATTTTGTCCAGCTGTAAAGAGAATGTAGTCCTGTGTAATGAGGCTTTATCAAGACTGTATGTAAGCATTTTGCATGGCGTCAGCACAGGTGTCAGGTTAGAGCAGTGTAAGCTCTAAGTAAATACGAGAGGGCTTCAAAAGGTGGTGGAAACTCTTTTAATTCCATCCTTCTATATTCTTTTGTAACCCCCCTCTTTTAGTTCCTGTGTTTTGTTTTGCTTTTTCACTTTACAACTAAGAACTAAGGACTTTTTAAAAGTACCTACTCTGTGCCAAGTACTATATATTACGTGATTAAACAGATCATTGGGATTATTTATAAACAATTCTATAATGTCATTCTGGAGGAAAGAGAGCACAGTAGAAAAATTATTAAAATAGAATAAATAAGACAAAAGGGGGTAATGATTACATTAATGGCAATACAGTCATTTATTTGATATCATGTAGATATAAATTAAAGTACAGATAATTAAAATATCCAGTATTATGTAGACATTTGATCAGGATTTAGAATTAAAATGGAAAACCATCTATGTGTATTTAAATGCAATTGGAAATCATTCTTTGTCTTTACCATGCAAAGTTGTGCATATGGTGGGAAGTTGAAGCTCGTTGAAATTTGTGATGAATCATACATTGGAAAGTGAATATGCTGTGTATAATAATAAATTATGAGATGAACCAAAGTTAACATAAATATTGCTATTGTTATTGTATTTTTGTCTGTTAGTTTTTTATTAATATTGTCTATTAGGCTTTTGGATCACATAATTATTGATCATATTGTTTTAAAACATAGCATATACATCAACAGTATATCTTGTTTAGTCTCTGTGTTCCCATTTGAAGTCAGATATTTAAGAGCTAGGAATTGATGCTGCTCTCTATTAGCTGAGAGACTGGTTATTTTTTTTAAAAATATGTCTTAATAAAATAAGAGTTCAGTGAATATCCACAACTGCTTGAATGATACTCAAACTTTTAAATTATTTTAAATTATCGCTGTGCCAGTCATAGATTTTCTTCTTCGATCTGATACCAAAGCACAAACCCCATACTATTGCTTCAATTCTGCCTTACAGTGGCACTACTTAGAATTCCTGAGATTAGAAATCTCCATGACAGTAGACAGATTTATCTGTACCCTCAGGGCCGCTGGTGGGTCTGAACCCTGTGCATGTGACAGGCTATGTAAGATTGTATTAGAAATTAGAACTCATTGTCATGTGAGTATGACCTCATTCCATCCCTTTATCTCCTCTTTTTATAAAATACTGTATTTAATGGAAAGAGTTGTTGCTTGTATCTGTCATAAAATGCTGCAAAAATTTACCCTTGATATAAGAAAGTCTAGTAAACCTTGTTTGCTGGCTTAGCAGTAGAATCTGAGGGAAGAATACACAGAAGAACACTTTCTTGACGACGACTTGGCATAATATGGTTATTGAAATAGAATGCTAATGTTAGTCGAACGCACAATTTCTACTTTAAGCTAACGTTTCAATGAGGAAATATTATTTTCTGGAGCAGACAATAAATATTTTTACTTTCAACAACAAATAAATAAATAAAACTTAAATTCAGGATTATTTTTGCCTACATATTGGGATACATTTGAAAGTCTGGGAATGCTTTTTTCTAATTTTACATAGTTACTTTCTAATCATGAGGTTGGCTTTACTATAGACATTATAAAATGTATCTCATTATTTTATCTTGCTTCCGATCAATTTAAGTCTTATACACTTGTCATAGAAGTGTTTTATTATAAAATTTAATGTAGCCTTTAAAAGTTCTATATGAAACTGACAATTATCACTTCTTAGTAGAAATTAAAATATCAGGGAAAGTGCATAGTTCAGCAGGAACTGGAAAATACTTTTTGTATTTTTATTATTTTTATATTTGCACAACTTGATTTTAAGTTATGAACAACTCTTACATACAGCGTCTCTGTATCTAAACTATAAGGTGAATATTGATTGATTGCAATGATAAAAACATTTTATTTTTCAGTACCGACATAATTATTACAGGAATTCTTCCCCAGGTAATTTATATGAAGTCAATTTAATAAAAAGGCAAAATTCTGCTACCCAAAACTATGTTGTCCAATGAGACAAAGACATTGCTGCAGCGCTCTTCCCCACGCGAGACAGAGAATGAGCCCATTCGGTTGCTGCTTCTTATCTCTGACATTTTGATGGGATTTCCCTCAAGACACCCCAGGGGGTACCGTGTGTCAGTCCTCACAAAGTGGACATATTACGCAGACGTGTTCTAATTTTTTCCCATCTTCTTTCTTCTTACAAATGACTTTGCGAACGCTTGTGGAAGATAGATGGGAATCGCTTGTACTGTGCATGCTCAAACAACTATTTAAAGAAAATTGTTTCAGAGGACATGCCTGGTATTCATGCATTAAAGGGAATCAGTAGCTTAGTATTAGAACTGATTAAAATGATAAATGCATACTTGCTATGCCTTGGACAATGACAGGAGCAGAGTCAAATGAGTGGCCTTAAGATTTTCCACACCCTGGAAAGCCATGGTCATGGTCGCTTTCTCTTACTCAAATCTACTGCCAGGGAGCAAAAAACATTCCAAATATGTTCTTTCTTTAACTCTAGATTTATGTATCCACTAACTTAGTTGATAACTTCACTGGGTGTCTCTGAGGCAAGAAAAGCTGACAAATTGATTCTCTTTTCATTTAAATCTCCCTTCATCTTCTGCCATCATTACCGTGACTTCCATTTTTCCAGGTTGCACAGACACAAACCTGGGACTCATCTTTCGCACTTCTTTGGACATCCCAGTCACCCAATCCTACCCACCCTAATTCCTAAAAGCAGCGCACATCCATTCTCCTGTGTTCCTCTGACCCCGCTGCCACGCCACTAGTTCATGACGTGTCGATCTTGACATTTTTCTCCAGTGTTCTAAAGCTTTCTCTCTCTCCTTGTCATCTATCTTCATGTATGTTCTTAAATAAACATTTTAAATAAGGCCATTCTCTCACATAAGACTCTTCAATGCTTCTTCATAACCTTTCAGATTAAGTCTAATCTCTAGGACACAATTTATATGATTTGAATCACTCCATTCTTCCCCAGTCCTGTCATCAAGCAATTCTATATTGTGGCAGGAAAAGCTGAAATTTTTTAATTTTGGTGGGGTTTTATAATTAATATCAAAATAAAGATGTGTTGTATGGTACTTGGTAATATGAGCATTCAGTTCACCTTGTTCTTAACAATGATCATCTATGAACATCTTACTTTTTTTGTCTTCTCTGCACTTAGGAAATTCCATCCATAGGCATGCCACATATGCATGCCACTGAATCTGGGAACCCTTCCTTCCCATTTCTCTTTCTCTTATGCATTCTAACTCTGATATGGATAATACAAACCGAGGGGCTTTGAGAACATGACTCCTTCTGCCTACAGACAATCAATAGCTATTAAGAGGAGTAGATAAGTCTGAACCCTGCTTCTTTTTTAACATATAGTTTTAGAGCCAAGTTTATACTCCTTTTAAAAATTATTATTAAAATTTCATATAGCCTTCAAGTTTCTTGAGTAGAAAACTTACGAAAATTCAAGGCTTCTTAGTCCCTTTTGCCCATTTCCTTCTTCTTAAGATGATATGATCGTGGGTTCCATGTATGTGAATCTGAATATATATATATATATATATATATATATATATATATATATTCTTAACAAACCAGATTTTTATTTTACTATAAATCGACAATGTGGAATTTGGTCACTTGCTCAGCATTAGAAATCAATGAGCAAATTTGAAATTAGAATTTGATTCTGAAGCCTATTTGGTTTCAAATACTAAGCAGGGTGTTATTCCTTAATGTTCAATTCATTCATAGTTTATGGTAATGAATTTAGGCCTTGGAAGAGAGTGAAATAATCCTTGAGACATGACCTTAAAATATGAAGCCTGATATTTATCCCATTGAGCAGCCTACAAACTGTGAAATAATTTTTCAAAATCCAGAGTTACCCCTCCAAGCTCTGCATTCACATGCATAATCACTGGCAGGCTTCCCATGTGCCAAAGACCTGATGCTATTAGATGAATACAGGGCTTCCTGTCTTTACCCTGCTGTGTTCTTGGAATCCAAATATGCAATTTTAAGAGCCTGTAACCAGTCTAAGATATTCATTTGTTTATTTCAGATCTGAGTTCTATTCCCTGGGGTTGCTTGTCATGCACACACCCCTTCTCAGTCATTCCTGTGTGTGTCTGTGTGTGTGTGTGTGTGTGTGTGTGTGTGTGTGTGTGTGTGTGTGTGAATGACAGCCACCGAGAAGCCTAAGCCTATTTATGCCAGTCGTCTCCCTGGAGTGAGCAGGTGGCAAGGGGAAACATACACCGAAGGAGGAATTTAGTTCAGGTCAAGATTTGAATATGGATTTTCCATCATTGTCTGTCATAGTATTTTAGACAGTCTCCTACATACTTTAGTTTTTATACCTGTATATTAAATGAATACTCACCTATACTAAGAAGAGTTTTTAATATATATATTGATTACACACTTTGACATTCCTTGAGAATTGATGGATTATAAGGTAAATAAAACAATGCCTTTTCTGAAGCAAGGTATTTAGCACCTATTTAGCACCATTTGTGTACACACACACACACACGTACATGAACATTTCATGAATTCCTACTAAGTATCAGGAACTATTTGTATTATTGCAATTAAGCCTCTACATAAATTCGAACTGCTAAATAATGCTCCCGTTAAACAGATAGGACATGGAGGCATAGAGAAGGAAAGTCTATTGCCCAGTTGCAGTTATCAAGCTATGAATATAGGTCTCCAACCTAGAGAAGCTAACTTCGGACCATAGACTTATAACAATCTTTGTTCTACATGCATGAGTGAAAACTATTATTACAAGTCACAGAATAAATATACCAAAATATGACCCTAAAGTTTATTGACATATTCTCCATCTGGGTCTATGAACATCTGAAGTCAGTGTTTGCATCTCTGTAGCCCTTCCCTGAGGAGTTTTGCAATCCTCAATGTATACTATTTCATACTGGAAGTTTTGGATATATTCTAGGGAATCAAGTCACGTTCCTTTGAAATATTCTTTGAGTTTGGGGGAACTAAAAAATCCTGAAGGCACAAGAATAAGGCTGAAATATAGATGGATGGAGTTCCCCAAAGAAATTCTTGTCTCTTCTGAGCTTGTTTACCTTCAAGCCTTTAAGACCCTAGACACTATACCTTTTGATAGCTGGGCACCATCAACTTTCTTCGCCACATTTGCTTTTGCACCCATTTGTCCTCAGCAATCGTATCATGGAGGTGTGCACCCAATGATATGATTTTTGTTCTTTGATGCCTGATAACTGATCCCTTCGGCACCTCATGATCAGAACCCACATGGAAGAAGCACACCAGCCTGTGCAATCATGAGGTGTCGAAGGGGTCAGGTGTAAGGCATCATCAGAACAAAAAATCTTACCATAGTGAATGAAAGGGGGAGTGCAGAGTGGAGACCCAAAGCCCATTTGTTGGCCACTGGAAATCCCCTTGCTGAGGGGTCTAGGGGAGGAGATGAGCCAGTCAAGGTGCAAAGTAACACCGATGAAAAATACAACTTTCCTATAGTTCCTAAATGCTTCCCCATCCCCATCCCCTCCCACCCCCTACCCCCACTGTCATGATCCGAATTCTACCTTTCAAGTCTGGCTAGACCAGATGATGTACACTGGTACAGATAGGAACTTGAAACATGGGAATCCAGGGAGGATGATCCCTTCAGGACCAGGGGTGTGAGTGGCGATACTGGGAGGATAGAGAGAGAATGGGTTGGAAAGAGGGAACCGATTACAAGGATCTACATGTGACCTCCTCCCTGGAGGATGGACAACAGAAAAATGGATGAAGGGAGACATCGGACAGGGCAAGATATGACAAAATAATAATTTATAAATTATCAAGGGCTCATGGGAGGGGGTAGCGAGGAGGGAGGGGAAAATGAGGACCTGATGCCAAGGGCTTAATTGGAGAGCAAATGTTTTGATAATGATGAGGGCAATGAATGTACAGATGTGCTTTACACAATTGATGTATGTATGGATTGTGATAAGAGTTGTCTGAGCCCTTAATCAAACGATTTAAAAAAAGAAATTCTTGTCTTACTAACGTCAGGCATGAGCTCTGATGACATGAGAAGATAACTAGCACAGTGGAACAACTTTTTCGGCGTATTTCTCACCAATTTGTTTTTTGCATCTCATAAGACTTATTCATAATATGCTTCCATAATTGTCCTGTTTCCTGCAAGGAATTTGAACAAGATTACCAAATAATCATCATAACCTCTGAACTTACTTTTCTACCTTGAATTTATCTGGCCCAGGAGAATCCCTCAGAACCCACTCTTTGGGTTACACTTTTTTCTTGGTGGGGGGAGGGGAGGCATGTTAATGAGCCTAAGGTACATACATATGTGACTGAGAGCTTGTTGGAAGTCATCCACTAATTGTAGAACCATGTTTGGGAACATTTTGTTTGGAATAAACCTGTGCTTGTATGAACTAAAACCATAGGTTGTTTTCCTCGAATATACTATTATATATATAAATATATATATATCCTATTTTTCCATTTTTTACTCCTATGCTTTGTGTTTGCTGAATCTGATATATATTCTGTCATACAGTGCCTTTTGCGATCTCCCACTCATGATCTGTATTTGAAATTATATACCAGTGCTGATGCTTTGTTAGGATAGTCTACTGACACATTTGGGTTATATTATATTACCTGAAGTTCTAGCTCCATATGCATGTGTGTGGACCTTCTTTCTTCCTTTTCCGCTAATAGGGACTTCAGTTCACCACCCAGCAGCTTGAGTATCCTGCTGCCACTTCTTTCCCGGCTTATTTAGTGAACCTGTAGCTCCAAAATGTATATATCATTATCCGTCTTAACTTACACAGATTTGGAAAGAGTAAATTTCAATTTTTCTATTTTATAAGCATCAATAACTTCTTTTGTAACCTCATACATTTTAAAGGGAGCTGTATTTATCATTGAATAAGAAAATGTGGAACATAAAAACAACACTATTGTGTGCTATGTTTTCACTAAGAAGCAGTTCAGGAAAATCCCCAGAGAAGAACAGATTAATTCTGAGACTGTTATTGTGATGCATAGAAACAGATGGGTTTTATGTGACAGTATGTGAATTCAATTCACTTGCTTTACTGGAAGAAGGAAGAGATACTGTTATCTATTGATCGCCTAGAAGGAGCAAGCTCCTGTACAGTAAATTTTCACATCCACTTTAGAGATGAGGGAATTGAGGCTAAAGGAAATTAATAAATATCTCAGGACCTCATCAAGGGTTTATAGCTACATCAGAATTTGCGGGTTTTATTTTCAGAGTCCCTCCATGCCCTCAGCCCTTGCCCCACTGTTCCATAACCAAAAATGCAGTAACGATTTATGGAACCAAAACCCCAGTGACAGAGTGAAGCAGAAAGAAAGATTGTCCTTGGGGAACTGAGATCGAATTAAGATTGGGCATGAATTATAAAGAAGGATTACCTTTGGCTTTCTAACTGATGTAAGAACAAGATAAAGATCTTACAGCTGCTTGTCGAACTATACATTAAAATTGTTAACACATCTGCTTGATAACGCCTTTATAAATAGTCAGGGGATTCTGGGAATATAAAGACTTTTATATCACAGACCTCATCCCTAAAGGAGTGATGAACAATTTATCCATGGGTCAAAATATACAAATAAGTGATGAGAGAAGAACCACCATCATCATTTCGGTGCTTGGAAAGTTTTCCACTCTTTAGGATAAAATGTTTTTCTAAATAATTCTGATTTTAATCTTTAGTAGAATATTCAGGGAAAAAGACAGCTTCATGGTTTGGTGTTTGGACCCTGGAATGGAACTTCTCTAAATTTAATTGTCAAATGATCACGTTATGATTTACCTGACTTTATAAAGTTAATAGTACTCCTTAAGGGACTTCCAATCAGTGCACAGATATAAAATGGAGATGCAAATGGTACCAACCTTATGGAAGTTTTCCTTTCTTCTTGTTGTATGAATGAGAGGAGACAGATCAATGTTGATCACATTTTTTTTAGACTGTGATAAGCAAGTCCCCAAATTATGTTATGTATTTAAATAATCTAAGCAGGGCCCTTGTACCAACTGCCACCTGCCACATGGTGGCAGCAAACATATCGTGAGGGTCATTGCTGCCACCGTCCCAAGAAACAAAACCAAATTCAGTGCCATGGGTGGATGCTGAGCCATGGTGACCCTATGGGGCAGGCTAGAACTGCCTCCGTAAGTTTCTGAGACTGTACCTCCCTATTGGGGTAGAAAGCCCAAACTTTCCCCAGAGAATGACACTGAAATGTGGCAATGAGTGGACCAGCCCAACACAAAAGGAAGAGAAGGAAATGGGCATGGATTCCTCATCTGTCACGCCAGCCACAGGCCTAAATTATCTCCATATGTTCTATTGAATACCTGTATGATGTACATCTTCAAATCTTCTTCACACGTCAACAATGAATGAAGTTCAGTTGGATTAAGTCATTTGCTTTCTCTCAAGTGTTAGTTCATGTTGGATGTCAAGGGCTGGAACACAGCCCTTTCAACCCGGTTGGAAATTCAAATGATAGGTGTCCTCAAATCATCATCAAGGAGTGTATTTTACGGTGTCATATTTCTGATTTATCTTTGATGGGTGATACCTTTTCTATTTTCATTTTTGGATTTTATAGACTTACACTTAGTATTCTAAGTTCAAACACACCCCACCACAACAGACTTGACTTTAAAAGAATAAATGATGGTTGAATTTGTACAAAATTCTAGGCCCTGCACTAATTATATTTTCTCAGTTAATCTTCATAGCTGTTTTACCTAAATTTAATTTATATAATCAATCAATATTTGTTGAACAAATAACTCGCATCATCCTTTATGCCAGGAATAGGAATTGCAAACACTAAGAGTTGCTTTATGTTTGTTGGTCTTTTAAGGCTCATGTCCTTGAAACAGCTTTGCCTGGGAAGTGATGTGTCAGCAGACCACTAGCATACAGTAGGGGTAGAAGGACCTGCGGGTCAACTGTTGGTTAGCAGGGGAGCAGATGAGTGCGCCTCTGTTTTAAGATTTTAGAGTTAAGAAGGGTTTCTCTGAGGAACAGAAGGATATTTAAGAATTAGTATGTACAGGAGGAGGGATACAAATATATGAAAATAATAATAATTTATCATTTATCAAGGGTCCATGATGGAGGAAGAGGAAGAGAGGGAGGGAAAAATGAAGAGCTGATACCAAGGGCTCAAGTACTGAGAAAATATTTTGATGATGATGGTAACACATGTACAAAAGTACTTGACACATGGATGAATGGATGGATTGTGATAAGAGCTGTAAGAGCCCCCAATAAAGTGATTTAAAAAAAAACACAAGGCAAAACAAAAGGGTAGTGGTAAGGGTGATTCTCAGAGGCAGGCATTGGCAAATTTTCGAGACAGAAGAGTCATTCCTGTCCCTTACCACTATTTAAAAATTATTTAAGAACCATAAACATAAATTTACAAACAAATGATATCACTAATAGCTGAGTAGTATCCTTTATAAGTTTTCAATTTTATTTCAGAGCCACAAGTACATGCAGCTCAAGAGTCACAGTTGGCCGACCCATGGTCAAGGATATTAACAGAATGCCTCTGGGCCTTTAGATTGCTGCCAGGATGCTCTGAGCCAAATTGAGTCCAGATGAGGGAGCACTTGGTGCTTCCTGTTGTCCCGCTTGTTCCCGTTGTCTCAGTAAACCCTGTGCTAACGCATCTCATCAGCATTATCAGTCTGAACTATAATCCTGGCTTAATGGACAGTGTCTTATCTCTTAGACATAGGGGCTTATTGAGGCTAATGACTGTGTCTTACTACCATTTTCATCAGCTGACCCAGTGTCAAGCCCAGAATTCCAAAAATCCAACCAGCAGCCTTGGAGTCCATTCCAAGTGGTAGTAAGCTCCTGGGTGCTGCTTTCTAACGGCACGCCACATGCTCTCTAAGGCCATGTCGTTTCAGGGAGCAGTCAACTGGGCCTTTGCTTCCAGATAGGTGAGTCTGAATGAGCAACCTTTTGGTTAGTAGTTAAGCTCTTAAAAATTTGCATCATATAGGAACTTCTAAGCTCAAGATAGGAAACCAGAAACATGTGGGTAGATTAATTTATGTCCCTATTCCAGGGTTTTTTATTTTTCACAAATAAATAGTAGACCAGCTCAGTCTATTGTCAGAGAATGGAACATGCGTTGCTTAAAATGTGAGCAACATGACTTTGGTCTTATTTATACAGATGACCTACAATGAATTTTAAAATCTGGCCAAACATAATCTAGTTACAAATAACATTTTATCAATTTCCAAGTATATTCATGAATTCAGTCTGCTGTGGAAACATTAACATATAAATGTATCTCAACACCACTAGCTTGGCGAGTACTTTTTCAGTGTGTTGGCTTCAGAACATTAAAAAAAGAAAAGAAAGGGTTTATTTATTTATTTAACATTTGATGGAGGTTGGCATTATATATTTAGTCTTAATTCCAACATGGATAACACATGTGAAAGCCCTGTAGTGTCCTTGTGTGTGCAGGGTGTTTTTTGTTTGTTTTTTTTATGTTGAAATGAATGACATAGCCACTAGCTATTTGACCACCTCACACACCAGTGCCAATTGTAGAGAAAAGCAAGAAACTATTGGTGGAAAAGTAAAGTTAATATTATCAGCATTATCACACAGATACACAGGTGCTCTTAGCAAGATGCTTCACATACATATTTCCATGTTATTCCCAGACATTCTCGTAGAAAGTGTCCAGTTCCGGTATTTTAAATATTGTTTGAGTTCTTTCTTACTTTCCTTTTCTAGAGTGTTATCATTGTAAGGATTCTCTGAATTACAGCTACTCATGTCATATACTCATCGCCACAGACTCAACTTCTCTGGATCGAAAGTAATAGTAAATAGATAAATAAATAAATAGATAAATAAAATGCTGAAGGAAGGAACTGAATAAAGCAGGATTAACCAAGGTGCAATGTCCAAAGTCTCATGGGAAGTTGTATATTTTCTCTTTTTCTATTTAAGAGATACATTAGTAATGTAATTCATAAAATAAGAGAATCAGTGTGTGCTAAACATATTGTCAGTTTTCTGGCACATCTAAAGAAACTCTTCAGCTAAATACAGATTTTAAAAAAATCTTTGAATGTCTAAGATTGAATTCTCTTTGAAATTGATGCTACACCATAAACTATTAAACTTATAGAACTAGACAAGTTCAAATATCAGAATGTGAGGGTGTATGCCCCCCAAACAGATAAAGCTCAGCTGAGTGGAGCTTTCGTAGTAGACGTTTTACCCTATAGATGAGCATCCAGCGACTGCTCTGAGTAAGTGCATATTGTGGCATCCCCTGGGAAGGTACTCTCTTGGTTACAGTGAATTTTTTCATGAAATCAGGTTTTCATGCAAACCTAATTTTTTGTGATGACTGATTGTGAAATTGTTTCCTGCTCAGGAAAAATGTCACAGAAACGGTTGTGATGTTGAACACAGCTTACAAGGACAGCACTATGGGGAAAACGCAAGTGTATGAGTGATTTTCTTGTTTGAAAAGCGGTGAAATGTCAATTGATGATAAACCTTGTTCTGGTTGTCTGTCACCTTCTCAAATGGAGGAAACTGTAGACTTGTAGTGCATTTGAAGTTCATTCCACCAGATCAGACTGTGAATCAAGCTCTCTATTTAGAGGTCCAGAAACGATAGCATAAGAGTCTGTGACTGAAAAGGCCTGATTTGTGGCAGAAGGGGAACTGGTTAACCAACATGACCATCTACCTGCTCATGCAGCCATCTCAGTGCGCAAGTTTGGGGCCAGATTTGGCCATGTCTCTCTTGCCCTATGCATCTGACTCACCTGATCTTGCTCAGTGTGATGTCTTTTTGTTTCTGTGAATGAAGAGGGATATGAAAGGACAGTGATGACATAGAAGAGGTGAAGAAAAAAATGGGGAAGATGCTTTCAGTTCTCCAAAGAGATAAGTTTGAAAAACGTTTATAAGCAAATGTGGCGAAGAAAGCTGATGGTGACCGGCTATCAAAAGAGATAGTGTCTGGGGTCTTAAAGGCTTGAAGGTAAACAAGCGGCCATCTAGCTCAGAATCAACAAAGCCCACATGGAAGAACACCAGCCTGGGCGATCACGAGGCGTCAAAAGGATCAGGTATAAGGCATCATCATCAAAAAAAATCTTACCGCAGTGAATGAAGGGGAAAGTGCAGAGTGGAGACCCAAAGCCCATTTGTCAGCCACTGGATATCCCCTTGCAGAGGGGTCTAGGGGAGGAGATGAGTCAGTCAGGGTGTGATGTAGCACCAATGAAGAATAGTTTTCCTCTAGTTCCTAAATGCTTCCTGCCCCGCCAACTACCATGATCCGAATTCTACCTTGCAAGTCTGGATAGAGCAGAGGTTGTACACTGGTGCAGATAGGAGCTGAAGGCACAGGGAATCCAGGGCGGATGATCTCTTCAGGACCAGGGGTGTGAGGGGCGATACAGTGAGGGTAGAGGGTGAGTGGGTTGGAATGAGGGAACCGATTACAAGGATCTACATGTGACCCCCTCCCTGGGGGATGGACAACAGAAAAGGAGGTGAAGGGAGACACCAGACAGGGCAAGATATGACAAAATAATAATTTATAAATTATCAAGGGCTCATGAGGGAATGGGGAGCGGAGAGGGAGGGGAATAAGAGATGACCTGATGCCAAGGGCTTAAGTGGAGAGCAAATGCTTTGAAAATGATGAGGGCAAAGAATGTATAGATGTGCTTTACACAATTGATATATGTATGCATTGTGATAAGAGTTGTATGAGTCCCTAATAAAATGTTTTAAAATTTTTACCATAGTATAAACTGTTAGAAAGAAAAAAATAGAATGGAATCATAGATTTTACAAATATATTAAGTGTTATGGAGAGTACTTTGAAAGTGATAATGTTGTTTTGTAAAAAAAAATAAATGCATAGCTTTGAAAAACATTCAGTTTTCTTGGAGGGGATCCCCCTCATGTAACTAAGTGACACCCAGCGTTTCATTTCTTACAAAAAAATCCGAATGTTGAATGAGTGTGTGTGGGGACAAGTGAATGTTCTTCTGTGTATCATTTTTAAAATAATTATAACTGTGAAGTTTTATTTTGGGGGACTATTAAGAGTTTCATACAAATTGGAAATATAGCTTACTTAAAAAACAGATTACTGAATTCACTATGAAGGAGCAGAAATGCCACCAGTAAGATAAGGGTGGAGGGTGGGCTGGGTGGTTTCTGGGGCCTCCTTTATACCCACTGGCCTTTCTTATGCATTCGTGTAACCATTTTTTAAAAGGAAGAATTGTAAATAACTCACTCACTAGATGTAACTTGCAGGGTTGACCTCTTGAAGTGGGAAAATTTTGTATCCAATGCCATTGGGGGTGGAGCTCCTTGGTGCAAAAGTTACTCCCTTTTCCTAGTAGAGAACACTATCCTCACACATGTACAAAAGAACTGTATCCTCACATACATATTTTACTATTTACATATTTGAATATGTAAATACATCTACTGGTATATCCAAGTCTTTGAGCACTGCAGTTAATTCACTTAGCTTCTTAACAAACGGTTGTTTGTTTGGGTCCAGTCAAAAGTACCTTGGAAGAAAGGTCTAGCTGTCCACTTCTGAAGAATCAGGTAATGAAAACACAGTTCTACTCTTACACACATAAGCTGGCCAATAAGTGAAGGTAAATTTTCAGCAATAGGATTGGTAATTGATGTACTAAAAGCTGGCATTTGTCTTAAGTGTAGACTTATTATTTGTTCACCTTTGACTTGGAGATATAGCAGAGGAAATAAATCTGACTTTTCTGATTTTATCACATAGGACCATTGTCAGTCTTGTGCTTCATTGTGATAATCAAGTTGGAAATACTTATGAAAGAAAAAATATGATTTCGGAGACAGCTCTCTTTTAGTCACCTTACAAATGTGGGCACATTAATATAGTCTTAATGTACGTGTCTCCCTCTATTTTTCTTTTTAGGAAAATAATTTATTACTCTGAAGATAAGAGACCTTGACAGGAAATGAATCACATTGTCGTTAAAAATACACTTTACAGAAATGGGAATCAAGTTTATAGAAATATATATGAAAGACATACTTCTTAGTTGAAGAGTGTATAAGGGAATTTAGTTTATTTTGAATTTCAACTACACTGAAGCTCAATAAAAAAACAAGATTTAATGTAGTAAGAGAAATTGAAGAAAAAGTCAACAACTATTCACATTTTAAGTATTTTCCTTTGTTTTAATAAGTAGGGAAGTTGGTCGTTCAAGATGCAATCTTGAAAACTGTGTCAGTTCTGGGACACATCCTGCACACAGTGGAAAATGAGGAAAGCTCTAATTTACAACAGATTCTTTTTTTCTAGATGATATTAATCCATAATTGTCAATAATCTTCTGAAGGAGAAGTAAGCAGTTAGCCTGCTAAGCAGAAATTGCTTGGAAATGCTAAAGATAGGAAATGTGAAAATATCATCTCCGTGAGGTCAGTTAAGGCAGAACCCCAGGTGTGGGGGTGAGGGTGAGTGGGGTGGAGGTTGACTCTTGGGTTCTTTAATTCACTGACCCAATTGCCAAACCCCACTATCCCACTTGAGATCTTTTACTGCTGTGCAAATATGGAAACTACAGGAGAGATGAGTTCCTACCGTATTGTTCTTGTTGTCGGGTTCCATCGAGTTGAGTCTGCATTATCGAGCAAAACCCTGCCCAGTCCTGCGCCTTCATCACAGTCGTTCTTACGTTTGAGCCCACTGCTTCAGGCCCTGAGTCAGTCTATCTAGTTGACCTTCTTCTTCATCAAGCACAAAGCCCTTCTCCAGCAACTGTACGCTCCTAAAGGCATGTCCAAAGTCCATGTGATGAAGGCTGCCACCCTTGCCTCTCTGGAACATTCTGGCACTGTTTCTTCCAAGAGAGTTGTTTGCTTTTTGAAAGTCCACTGTACTGTAAATATTCTTTACTGGCACCATAATGGGAATGCATCAATTCTTCTTCAGTCTGCCCTTATTGAATGCATAACATATGCATGCATATGAGGTAACTGAAAATATCATGGCTTAAGTCAGGCTCACCTTAGTCCCCAAAGTAAGATACTTGCTTTTGAACATTTTTTTAAGTTTAGAATTTTTCTATTTCTAATTTCATATTATAATTTACGTACTCATAGGTTTTTGAAGGCTTTACAAAAATATCACAGCATATGAAATATCATAGAAACATAAATAATAATGTGTTTTAAGAACATTGCAGGATCTGATGTGATTGGAGAGCATATAAAAGTATACAAACATTTGCTTACTGGACAGTTAAATGAAGATTCAAGAATGAGTGTGAGATATAAATTTTGGAATTGTCAACTGGGTGGCTGCACTGTCTGATAGGCCCTAGATGGGTAGCCACAAGTTTGGTGGTTCAAACCCACCAGCTGCTCCATAGGGAAAAGATGCAGCTATCTGCTCCTATAAACACTTACTGCCTTGGAAACTCTATATAGTGTTGCTATGAGTTGGAATTGGTTCATTGACCCTGTTTGGGGTTTTTTTTGTGGACATTTTGAACATTTTAAAGAGATTTTGTGCAGCAGACTTACCTAATGCAATGTGTTTTTTGATATCTCCACTCCTGCTTGCATTAACACTAATTGTGGATCCAAGTAAAACGAAATCCTTGACAATGTCAATCTTTTTTCCATTTATTATAATGTTACCTACTGGTCCAGTTGTGAAGATTTTGGTATTTTATACATTGAATTGTAAATCATACTGAAGACTGCAATCCTTGGACTTCATCAGTAAAAGCTTCAAGTCTCCTCACTTTCAGCACACCAGGTTGTGTTACCTGCATATAGAAGATTGTTAATAAACCTTCCTCCAATCCTGGTGGCACATTTTTCATAGAATCCAGTCTCCCTGATTATTTGCTAACATACAGTTTAAATAAATATGGTGAGATGATACTACCCTGACACTTACTTCTCCTGATTTTAAGTCATTCAGCATCATCTTGTTGTGTTTGCATGATTACCTGTTGAAACATGTGCAAGTGCAGCAGAAGCAAAATTAAGGGCAAGTTCTGGAATTTTCATTCTTCTCCAGCATGATGTACATCATTGAATGCCTTTGCATTTTCAGTAAAACATAAGCTAATAGATTTCTGGTATTCTGTTTTGAGCCAAGATTCATTTGGTATCAGCAATTATATATTTTGTTCCATATCGTCTTCTGAAACTGCCCTGAATTTCTGGCAGCTTCCTGTCAAGGTGCAGCTGCTACCATTGTTGGATAATCATCAGCAAAATTTTACTTTTATGTGACATTAATGATATTGTTCTATAACTTGAGAATTCTTTGGGGTCACCTTTCTTTGGAATGGGTACAAATATGGATCTCTTCCAGTCAATTGGTCAAGTAGTCTTCCAAATTCCATTGTAAAAAATACTGTGTGCTTCCGGGGCTTCATCAACTAGTGGAAGCATTTCAATTGTTATTCTCTCAGTTCCTGGGCCCTTGTGTTTGGCTAATGATTTCGGTGAATCTTGAACTTCCTCCTTCAGTACCATTAGTATTACTCATATGCCACTTTCTAACATGGTAGAACCTTGATGAGTTCCTTTTGGCACAGTGATTCTATTTTTTCCGTCTGCTTTTGATACTGTCTGCATCACTCAGCATTTATCCCACAGAGTCTCTCGATGTTGCAACTCGAGGCTTGAATTTTTTTCCCTCAGTTCTTTCAGTTTAAGGTGTGCTGAGCTTGTTCTTCCTTTTGGGGGTTTTGATTCTAGGTCTTTGAACATAGAATATATAATGTTCATTATAATGCTTTACTTTGTCTTCTTGAACTGTGTTTGAAATTTTCGGTTGCACCCTTTGACTTCATCCTTTCTCCCATTCACCTCAGTGAATGGATGATTAAGAGAATGTTTCAGTCGCCTTGGAAATCCTCTGTGACCTTTTCTTTCTATCCTCTGACCTTTTGCTTTCTTCATGAACGATGCTTTTGATGTCTACCCGTAGATCTTCAGGTTCTCTCTCATTATGTACATTACATCACATCTGTTCTTGGGATGTTCTTTGAAATTCAGGTAGGATAGACTCAATCAAGGTCATATTTGGGCTCTCGTGGACTTGTTTTAATTTTCTTCAGCTTCAATCTGACCTTGAATATGAGCAACTACGTCTGTCCTGTAGTCTGTCCCTGCCCTGGTTTTAGCTGCTGATATTGAGTTTCTTCAACGTCTTTTTTCACAGACCGGTTTCTATGCATTCTGTTGGGAGAAGTCCATGTGCATAGTCAATGTTTGTGTTGTTGAAAAGGGGCATTTGTTATGAAGAAATTTTGGTCTTCAAAATTCTATCATACAATCTCCAGTTTCATTTCTATCATGTAGATCATATTTTCCAACTACTGTTCTTTCCTCTTTGCTTACAACTTTCATATTCCAGTGACTGGTGATTATTGATGCATCTTGACTATGTTTGATTCATTTCAGACTGAAGAAATTTAGAAAATTCTTCAATTCCTTCATCACTGGCTTTAGTGGGTGGTGCACAAATTTCAATAATGGTTGTATTGATTGGATTTTTTTTGAAACGGAATAGATATAATTCTATCACACAGATTTTGCAGTGTTCTTTTTGACAATGAATGAAATTCCATTCCTCTTGATTATCAACCCAGGATAGCAAATCATATGATTGCCTGAATCAGAATGACCAATACCGGTCCATTTTTGTTTGCTAATGCCTAGGATATCAGTATTAATGCCATCCATTTAGTTTTTGATGACTTTTGATTTTCCACCATTCATACTTTATATATCTCATTTGAATCTTGCTGTATCAGCAAATGGAGGTTCTGAAGGCTTTACTTCTTCAGTGTAACTCCATTCAATCATGACAGCCAACTCTACTTTGAGCACACATAGTCACCAGTCTTATTTTGTGTGTCGTCTGGCCTGAGGGCCTCATCTTCTGCCACTACTTCTTAAAATGTTCTAATTCAATCACTAGGCCTTCCGCATCTGACTGACTGTCTCCATACTGTGCATAAGGATATGAGCTGCTAATTCCCATGCAGTAGAGAGTTGATTCCTTCTTTGTAGTCTGTTCTCAGTCTGGAAGCTCTGCTGAAAACAGTTCACTTTGCTTGACCATGCTGGTATTTGAAATAGCAGTGACATAACTCCCAGCATCATGCCAGCCCATCAGCCACCACAGTGTAACAAAGTGACAGACAAGTGGTGGCAGTTCCTAGGTAGAATGGAAGAAATATTTTAAGCTTGAGTCCATAAGCCAGAATCAATTTAGTGTGAGGAAGCCTTGTATACCATGTTTGAAAGACAGAAGGCTGAACAAAAAAGTTGGAAACACAAAGGAAAAGAAACAGGTACTGTCTATTCTGCACGACATGTACTAGGTTTTTCACTCTGAAGACATCACAGCTATCTCCCACAATCCAGTTTCTTTTGAGACGTGCCAAGTGGAACAGAGGAGAAAGAGAGGGTTGGTGGTAATGCTAGCAAAAGTCTGTGCATTTATTAGAAATCATTAAATTGTGTCTCATGGACAGATGTTAAGGTTATGTAAGTTATTTTAAATAAATCTATTTGACAAATATCACGACAACTAACTCACACTGCATAAATTTGATGCAACTGTTACATAAAACTTTGGAGTTATAGTTAATATTTTTTGCACGTCAACCTCTGAAATAAGGTATACGTTTTTAAATTCCAGCTATAAAATAGCTACTTAAAACAATATTTAATGTAGAAGATATATTAGCTGAGGGAAGAAGCAACAACTGATAACTTTTCAATGTTTTCATTTGTTTGGACAATTAGGGAATCTGTGGTGCTAGCTTAAATACTGTGCCAGTTCTGGGGAAGATCTTAGATACAGGGAAATAGTGAGGAATGCTCTAAAACTCTGATTGGTATTCAGAACAGCAAGCAAAGGAAACAGAAGGAGAATGTGTGGTTTTTCTAATTAGTCAAGGGATATAATAAACAAGCAGTGTTCTGTAGGAAAAATCTCATTCTTGAAATGGATAGATTTTTAAAATTATAATTGTAATTACAGTTACAATTTTATTGATAATTTATTGATAATTTCAAATTATCAGAAGAATAGAAATATTATTCACAACTTTCATATGTATATGACATCATATTTGTTGCCATATGCATTAAAATAAACAGAATTCTAGATCATATCCACTAATGTCACTCAGTTTTTTACTCACCTTACAAGAGACATACTTTATGTACAGTGACCCATAAAGACCATTTATCAAGTAATAGGTACATAGTAACTTAGAGAAACAAAAATGAAAAGGCAATTTTAATTCAAGTTATTTAGTGAGCCTGTAGTTTATTATGTAAATAAAAATCAGATTAAAAGTGGATATATGTAATTACCATGGATTTTTATGCCCAGAACAATATAGCATCGAGGATATTCAGATATGAAAGAAACTAATAAACTGTAGGTATAGGGCACAGTTTTGGATTTCGTATAGCTTTTGACATCAAATGAAATAAGATGCAAATATTAAAAAATAACTGGAATTTTCATTGTTGCTGAAAATATATTGCAAAACTCACAGTAGTTCAATAATTTTACATTGTAAATTCAGCAACATTGATTCCAATCTTTAAATGGTGAAATCCTTCTTAACTTCCTTTTCTGAATTATTTCTACCATGTTAAATTCATATTTCTACCTAACTCTTTTGAGTTGCTCTGTTAATTTGTTCCCATACAGACAGTAATTCTTTAAAATAAAACTAATTTTTATTTCAAGATTGAAAATAATACTTTTGGTTTAGGGTTAGTTTACAGATTATTCTAAGACGTTTATGTCAGCGGATCATCCAGTCACAGTGCTGGATGATTATGCTGAATTCCATGAGAATTTTAAATTTATTTCCACATGTTTTTTTTGTTGGTCAGGGTTCTTCTATTTGCACACAACATTCAGTCATGGTTAATTTAGCGTCATCCTCTCTTGTGGTCAAGAGGAAATCCAGATGGTGCAGTGGTGCCCATTGGGCTGCGATCCCCATAGTCGGCTGTTTGAAACTACCAGAAGCTCCCTGGGAGAAAGATTTGGCTTCCCACTCCCCCAAACAGTTACTGCTTTGGAAACCCACAGGGCGTCACGAAGAGTCAGCACTGATCCTAAGGTAGGGGGATGGAAATGGGTTTAATGGCAAAGGCACTTGTTCATGGAGTTCAAATTAGCCACAGATTTCATCTCCTCCTCTTCTTCCAGGGGATGTTGCTTCTGTTAGATTCTGTTGAGTCACTCAGCTCTACACCATGGACATTAGATGACCACTTAACCTACCTGCGCCATCCTCGCAATTATTTGTCAGGTGGATAGTGACCACATGTTATGCTTTGGGGGACTCTTGCAGTCTTTTAAGGCCCAAGACAATGTGCAACAAAGTAGAATGTAGAACAGAGTATTGAAACACGATTAGGACAATTAAATGGATGTCTTATGAAATCATGACCACAAATCTGTAATCCAATCAACCGAATCCCATATGTTTGGTTGTACTTAAGCAGACACTAGTTTATGATGGTCACTCACGACCACACACTGACCACACACTGACAGAGGCTCCCTCCTAAGCCAGGATCTCCAGGGCAACAGGAAAGCAATGCAGTAAACCTCACATCCGTTCTTAAAATTCCTGAGCACCAGCAGCTTTTGGGTTCAGGTCACAGTTTACTGTCCAAAGTACGAAATAGCTCCAAGCTTCATTTCAAAGAAGTCAATGACTACGACCCTACCAAGTGCAGGAGAACAGGAATATTTCCAAACAACTCTAATGGCCAATACAAAAATACACCAAACCGAAACCAAACCGGCTGTCATTGAATCAATCTAGACTGGGGGTGGCCCTATTCAGATTGACCAAGGCTTTCCCAAGTTGAGCAATAGCTGGGGTCGGAAGTCGAATGGTTACCCTGTAGTGCCATCAGAGCACCACCCAAAACCTACAGATAGTGCAGAATGATAGAAAAATTGTCGAGCAGCTTTAATGAAGTAACAAACAACCCAATCCAAAAAATAAAAAGAAAGAAACCACTGGAAAAGGAAGCAATGTCTTAGGTTTCTCTGGGCAATGATCTACTCTGGTTGGTTGCATAATTTGTACGTAAGTTGCATGTAAAATACAGGCGTCCCTGAAGGTAGCACTGCCATTGGATTAACAGATAGCTATATAATTTGCATTCTCACCTAACTTATATCAAATGTGTATGCCTTGTACATTGTGCTCAGTGACAGGAGTCAGTAAATACTAAATTCCTCTTATCTGTGTGTAATTTCGATATTCCGCCAACTTCTTGCTAGTCTGCCTTTGTGTCTTTGTTGAATCAGCCTACAGACCAGAGTGTTAATGAAATGTTGTTGTAGAGGAGTTGTTGAGAATTGGTATATTATGCACGTATTCTATAAAATGTAATTAACAAAAATATACAATTATAAAAAATGAAGTAACAAGCATTAAACATCCATTTTTAATTTTACAAGCTCATTGTAGTTAAAATAAAGTTTGGTAAAATTATGAACAACTTGTATATTTATAAATGTTTAGGGAGAATGTAAATTATTTCAACTTTTGTCAGGCCATTCAGTAATACATACAAAAGTTATTCAATGTGGCTAAAGGTAATAACTAGATAAAGACAAAAAGATGGATGCATAAAGGCGGTCCATCACAATCTGTTATAAATTGAGGAAAAAATTAAAAATAAACAGGGATCAGTAAAATTGATAAATTAATATGAGTCCATTAAAAGGAAATTTAGAGTTAACAGATAACACTGAAGATACTGAATTCATACTAAAATCTCTATAATTGATTGAGAAAGATGATGACAATATACTTCCAAATGCAACTCATAGCTTACAATATTATATTTTTAATTATTACTAACAATCTGCTAACCATTTTACCACTTCTAAACTGTAAAACTAATTATCCAAAAGGTAACTAAATTTATTTACCTATTTAAAATGTCAAAACATTAAAATGTCAAAATTTATTTTTCCTTTTCTAACAACGCTTCTATACAATTTGTCCTTTTGTGACTTGAAAAACTTTGCTCAACACAGTGTCCTTCAATAATATCTTTCCGTTTCATCGTTATTCTTCAATGATATGTGTTATGTTAGTCCATTGCGTGTATGTGCCAAAATTCATTTATCCATTCTTCCACTGATGGGACCTTGGGTTGTTTCCATCTTTGGGATGGAGCCTGGATTCACATACGTCTGTGCGAGAGTTGGTTCCAGTTCTTACTACGTTGTGTTACAAGTCTTACTACTTTAGGGTGTGTGTGGTGTTTCCATCCCCAGTTGCTTGAGGAACTGCTCTGTTGCTTTCTACAGAGATTCCAAGGTTTCTGGACTCACCAGCCACGTATGAGGGCTCTCAGCTCCCTGCGCCCTCTCTAGCATTTGTGATTCTCGGGTTCTGTTTTTTTTTTTAAATTTTGTTATAACTGCTAAGTGTGACGTGATGTCTCATCATAGTTTTGATTTGCATCATGAAGTCTTGTCACACATCATCTCTTTTACAAAAAGTAGTCAGTGTCATCTTTTCCAAATAGAAACCATGAATTCTACTTAAATCATGAATTCTACTTAAAACAATTTAGTGGTTCCTAACTACTAAGAAAATGTTCCTAGTTCTTAAACAAGATCTTTTGCATGATCTCGCAACCTATCTTTAAGTACACACATTGTGTACATGCATTTCCATGTCAACCTTTCACTGCTATTGAGTCTATGCTGACTCATAGTCACATTGTAGGACAGGGAAGGGCTCTCCCTGCATGTGTTTCCAAGACTTTTTCATGGGAGAAGTGAGACCTGTCTTTGTTCAACAGACAGGCTGGTGGTTTTGAACTGCTGACCTGTGGTTAGCTTCCCATCCTATTAGCACTTCGCCATGAGGGCCACCAGGAGTCCTATACCTGTCTCCCTTACATATTATAAGTTTTCATCCAATGCACAACCTGGTATGTATGCTCAATCTTACCCAGAGCTCTCACATTTCCGGTGCCTTTCTGGGATGCTTTTATACTCACACTCAGAAATCAGACTCATGTCATTGAGTCGATTCTGACTCATAACAACCCTGTAGACCAGGGCAGAACTGCCCCCATGGCTTTCAGAAACTAGCCTTTATGGGAGTAGAAAGACTCATCTTTCGTGCATGGAGACACTGGTGGATCTGAACAGCTGACTTTGTGGTTAGAGCCCAATGGATAAACACTGTGCCACTAGGACGCCTCATTCTTTCTACTACATGGCTCTAAAAACAGATTATCCTTGAGATGTCAGCTTAAAACTATTTTTACAAAGGGGTTTTTGCTCTCCAAAACTCTAAACTCAATTAAGTAAAACTTCCCATTATTAAAAAAAAAAAAGCTGGAGTGACTATTGACTGATAAAATAAAACTTAGATCCAACAGGTTGAATACAATTGTAAAGAACACAGCTATTTCCCATGTGGTCTTGCCCCCTAGAGCCAATAGAGTAATTATTTCTCCAGGTCTTGAGGGAGCTTTGCAGTAAGATTATTGAAGCATGGTCGGTGTCCGTGGAGGAAAAGAAACATGAGTATCAGGAGCTGTTCTGAGATACTTGATATCGACAAATGTCTACTGATTTCTTCATACAACATAGGCAGATCGAGCTTTCAAACAGATGGGCTGACTTGCCATCATTCCTTTATGCTATTTTAAGAGTTTAGTTTAAAACATATTTTGTTAACATCGAAGTTCGAGGGAACAAAATGTGATTATGAGTAATTGGCATGGGTTTTCTAATTGTAAATCATGTCAAACTAGGTTTTTAGACAGGAAGTGTAGGATATTTAACATTCATTTTCAGCATTTACCAACTTCTTTAGTGTACATATAGACAGAGAAATATGGGACACATATCCAAGGGGACTTGTAAAAGTTAGTGGAAAAAATTCCATTATCTTTTCATTCTATTTTCCCATGATCTTTTTGAAGCTCTTCATGAAAACAAAGGTGGCTGATTGGAATAGCATAGTTGGGCTTAATTGTTTGTTTTCAAAGACCTGTTTGGTAGTTTGCTATAATTTTGTGGTCACTACTTTATCACTGGCTTGGATGAAACATTGGGGGCAAACTTAGTTTTTATTGTGATTCCCAACTATTGTGTGGGATAATTGAGTTATGACATATGATTTGTATCTAAAATTAAATATATATATATGTATGTATGCATATGTATACTACTGTATTTTTCCACCACATCTATTCAAAGTACTCCACCACAGGTAGGACTGTAATGTAGCAGCATGTAAATTAGAATAAATATGTCATTGGTACTCTTTGGTATTACTCAGGTTTTTAAAAGAACAGCATGTCCTGTTCTGAGCCTCACATTCTAAAATAGAGAGAGAAAAGTGAGAAGAATAAGAATAAACATCCCTGAGACGAAGCCAGGAGAGAATCACACTCAGCACGGGGGTGTTGAGCACAATCACCACCTTGCAAGAAGAGTGCGTAGAAGTGAAAATTTGTCTTGGAGAAGAGAAGACTGAATTACTACTGGAGAGTGGCTTTAACCCAGAGAACTGTGTTCTCTCACTGCCGAGAATACCAGAAGGGAGAGTGTAGGATGCTAGCTCCCAAATAAGGCTTTCCTTTCTGTTGACTCCGGACGAAGAAACTTGGTCCTTGGTTCCTTGATGATCTTCCTGTTTGGGGCATCTAACTTCCCCTGTCTCTGCTCTGGTGCTGGTTTATTTAATCTCTTTTGTACCTTTGGAGACATTGATTTAGGACATAGTGTGCATTAATATGTTCTAATTAACGTAATGAAAACAACTCATTTCCAAATGAGAATTTAACTATAATGTAATTAGCATTTATAATATGTATTTTGAGGAAACAACATTCAAGCCATAGTATCCATGAAATGGGAGAGCGGGGAGGCAGAATAGCAATCTTCAAGTTCTTTAGGATGATACTGTGTCATGGAATTGATGTGCTAATGTAAAACCTGTCAATAAGAGTGCTTAGTGGTTGGTTTTCAGGAATCTATTTGTGCCTTCTTTACAGGGTACCTCTCGGTGGTCTTGACAACGTTTCTGTTAGTAGTCAACTGATGGCCTTATGCATTCACCAGTTTTGTACTTCTAGGAACATATCTAAGATGGAGACAAAACCAAAATTGAATCAGTAACCATTAAGTTCATTTTCACTCATAGTGACCCTACTATTATGTCATTGAAATATATGTGAAGAATGTTGAAATGGAAAACGTTCCATTATATATGCATTTACCAGTTAAAAATAGAACAACACTGTAAATTTGACTTTTCAAGGGATATATGCAGAAATGTAAGAAAGAAACTAAATACCAATGAAGATGGTTTTGCATTTGGGGGCCTAAATTTTTACAATTTCAAATTATATTTCAAATCGAGTTCTCCTTGACACTTTTATCATTTATCTGAGAAGATCACTATCTGTTTCACATCAAATATGGGTTTTCCCTGTCTCTACTTTCAGGTAAAGAATCTTTCTTGTTTTGAAATCTGAACCCTGTGTATTTTTCAAAAAAGAAACAAGCAACAATAACAAAAAGAAGAGAGTCTTATCTACAGGAGGAATGGTCCCCAAAACTAGTGACAGCTTACAGTTTTTGATCACAGACAGAAAAAACAATAGTGAGAATCTTATCACCCTGCCTGAGATATAATAAAAAAAATGTTCCAGGTAGTTGAAGATAGCTAAAATATAGGTAGAAAAGCAACTGGAGCGTACACTGGTGGTAATCAGTGTATCCTTTTGAGATTTATTTGGACATTTCTTGAATAATAGGGGATTTCTCAAAATGGGAAATGAGGGAGTAGTATCATATACACAGCACATAGTACAAAGAATATTATGTATATTTCAGAGATCTTATGACTTTTCAAGTCATTAAGTGGCTATTTGGTTAAAAGCCCTTATTTATCTTCTGTCTTTAGCTACACATTGATGACCCCGAAGTTTAATTTTATAGGTTTCCTGCAAAGTTCTACCATGCGTTCTCCATCTCATTCTGTGCTCAAGGGCCGTGCTCCTCATGCTCTGCCTGCTACATATTTCTCTTGCCTCAACAATTGTTATCTCCTGACTGTAAATGTATTTTTTCCTTTCATGGGGAATGCACTGTATCACTTATTTCACCTCATTTGTCTTATTTAATTAATCTAAATTTTTGCATTATTTTCTATATTATTCCTAAATGATTTCAAGTCCTTAATGAACATCACAAAAAATCAAGGTGTTCAGATTAAATATGTTATTATTAGGTGCCACCGAGTTTATTCCTTACTGTGGTGACTTTATGCACGACAGGAGGCAACCCCGCTGTGTGGAGCCGCTGCTGCAAGGAAGTGTCAATCCGTCTCCTGGAGAGCCTGCCCACGCTCTCTGCCCTCTGCTTTAGCAAGCACCATGTCCCTCTCCAAGGATCGGTCTCCCTGACAATGTGTCCAAAATTGGTCTTGTGGAAGGGGAATAATATTAGAGGCAAAATGTCCTGGAAAACTTTGTTAGATCTTTAAATTATGTAATAAGATTAGTAGATCATAGAATTGTGGTAAATTTTCCTTATATCCACATTATAAATAATACTCCAAGCAGTTACTTGTAAAATACAAAAGTCAACTAAGTGGAGGGAGAGTGATGGTAAAGATGAAATCTGGCACAATCTGAAGGTTGAATTGGCATTAGAGGGCATTAGAGGGCAGCAACAGAGCATCAAACCACTGCCTGGAATTCTGATCTTAAAAGAATTGAGTTAGCTTCTTGAGTTCTCACCAAAACGTCAGTGGTTAAAATCCACCAGTCACTGAGGGAAAAAGGTGAAGCTGTCTGCTCCAATGGAAACCAGGAGGAATATTTCTACACACAGGTCACTCTGAGTCAGACTGACATGAGGAAGGAGCCCTCAGACTTGATTGTCTTATAATGAATGATTATCTCTTGACATTCTGGTTTAAAAGTCATTGACCTTCTCATTGTTCTCGTCCGTATCTCAGATCTCTGAATAAGTATCTATCAGTGTTTCCCACAGTGGGTGATACTGCGCTGGGGCTCAGGGGTTGGAGTGGGCGGGTGCTGGAACACTTATAGTTAATATGTTTCTGATATAGCTCCCTAATGAGAACTAAGTCAATTTGATAAGTATTTAGGATATGATGCAACATAAATGGCAATCTTCCTACTCTGTAATTATATATAAATAATAAAGTAACCTATTATCACAGTGGCCAAAGTGTGTGCCTGGAAATGGAAATGTTAATGATTTGAACACACCAACCAGAAAAATATGTGTCAATCTATCTCTGAAAGATCACACTCTTGAAAACCCAATGGGGCAGTTCTACTCTGCCCTTTTATAAAGGGTCTTTATTAGTATAAAGAAATTCATTCAAGGACAATGAGTTTTTATGGGGATGTATATAAATGACAACCTTCCCCTCTCCCCACTCACAATTTTCTATTGGTATTTCAGAAAGGAATGTTAGAAAAGAATTGTAATGTTAGGATGTATTTTCATATATTCTTATTTCATCCTTACGTAAAAGAAATAACATCTCACTGATATTAAATCAATGCTGCCGACTCTTGATGACCCTATGGGACAGGGTAGAATTGCTCCCATGAGTACCCAAAATTGTATATTTTTATGGTAGTTGAAAGCCTCATATTTCTCCTACAGAGTGGTTAGTTGTTTTGAACTGCTGACCTCACTATTAGCAGCTGAGTAACCACTACTCCTATAAGACTTCTTATATAGAAATGATTAAATTAAAAACAAAACTCCAAAGATTTTGTTTTTCCACTGCCTTCCACTGAAACTTGTTTTTCCCTTAAAATGTGTATTGATGGTTTTTGGAAAGTAATACAATTTGATAATATAAGTTTCAAAATTCTATGTTCTATTTTATATGTTAAAAACCTTCAAGTGATTTTTGCCTGACATTGCCCATTTTGGAATAAAAAGAACAGCTTTGTATTTGCTAAAGGGAAAAAGCACATTGCAAACAATAGCTTTGACTTGCCAATGGCCATTTTCATACACTGTATTGGAATAATTTAAAATATCCAATTTTATACTTATCCTATAAAAACATGTTGGTAGCTTGCTAAAATAATACATTAAAGACATGGGTTTCTTTATGTTTAATACTACTTTATACTTTTTTGTGATAGCAACCTGTATAGTTTTGGGTGGCATCTCTATTTTCTTTACAATTGTCTTGAGGGAGTAATCCATGTAAGTCATCTCTGCAGAGAGTGATGGGTTCGTAAACTCTAGTTCACAGTCAATTTCACACTGAACTATCTCTAGGTTTAATCAACCTCCTAGATGCTCTTGACAAGCTTCAGTTATTTTGTTATTTCTATTGTTTGGTTACAGACTGCTATTTTAGGATTACGTGAAAATACAATAGGAGCAACTCACTGTAGAATCGCTTTTTCCCATCAACTTTTGAATAATCACAGTCATAGCAGATACCATTTTTGGTAATATTTTGCATAAGTGAAAATTTAGAAGCACACTTGCTTTACATATAACAAGAATCTCGGTTGATAGTATAATATTCTCCTGAAATACGGATCCGTCAAAATACCAAATGACTCTTCCTAATATTGGTTTTATTGCAGAAGTGGCACTGCATCTTCAAGTTCTCTGATTATTCAAAAGAGAAAATGCATTTCCAAGGGCACAACAGTTGAAACATGCTGGCAATTACAAGATAATTGAAGCTTGTCAAGATCACCGGGATGCCTGAAGAGGCGTCTATGATAACCCTTATGCATACAATATTTGGAATCACGAAGACAGAAGGTTATTGAGTGATTTTGCATGCAATTGCTTTGAACTCCAAGTCTGATTCAGAGCACAGTGATCAATCATGGCCATGCATCTAGATTTCAGAAGAGTCAGCCCACAAGTCGGTCATTAACATCTGTCAGTGGCGGAATTGGGTGATGAGGAAATCGGAAATGCACAAGTGAACAGACCAACAAAACAGCCATGCAAAGCATCAAACATGGAGGCACAACACGCTGTACAACTTCTGGTGTGATTCCAGAATCACAGCTAATTCTAATTAAATAGTAATTAAGGCAATTCAAGAAACTTCTGTTATTTAGTTGGGGGAACATCATGATCTGAACTCAGCCATTTGAAAGACTTAATGTATTTGTAAAGTGGTAGATGGCCTTGAGTAGCATAAGCAATCCTTGGAGTATTTTTTAAACAGCATATTATAGACAAGGGTTTCCCATAATTTCTTTGCTTTAAATATTGTTTATAAAATCAATTAGGAAATAAGGAAATATTGGGATGTCATAGCCAGAGGCTGTTAATCCATTGGTGGGAATTCAGTGACACTTGTCTTTCAGAGAACCATGGTGGCATAGGGGTGACAAGCTGGGCTTTGATCCACAGATGAGCAGTTTGACAACCAGCTGTCCCTCGGGAAAAAGATGGGGCTGTCTGGAGAAATATGGGGCTTCCTATTCCTGTCAAGAGTGACAGCCTGGGAGACTCACCGGGGTAGGTCAACTCTGTCACATGGAGTTGCTGTGTGTGGACATTGACTTGAAGGTAGTGGGTTTATTTTTGCTTTGGTCTTTCAATAGGACATGGCCTATGCAGTTTGTCTGCCATCACTCCTCCCGATTGTTCACTGGCACTGAGGCCAAGTGTCATTTGCCGTTTAATATAAATCTTGAATTTTAACACTAATATTTTATATTTCTATTCACTACCACTAGTGCATTGCCCTGTAATCCCTGGCTTAATCCCTGGATTAAAACAAAATTTAAATTTATATTCTCATAAGGAATGAACCTAGATGGCTAAAATTAAATACCAGAAGTTTAAACAGCAAAGTAATCTGGTATAGAATCTGAGAATCTCATTGCTTCAAGAAATATAATGGTCAATAGATGAACATGGTTATAGAATATTTTAAATCAGGATAAATTTATAGACTGTTCTTTCTCAGTGCATTTTTATTCCTCAAAGATACAGGAAGTCCTCAGGTTAGCCTTTATATTCCTAAATGTGAATTTAACTTGACGCTGTAAATAATGTGTGTGGGATTCCCAGGAGTCAGAATTGACCCCATGGATGTGATTTTTCGTTGCCTCTTTTTGCTTTTGCTTTTGTGAAAGAAAAGGATCGAGGTTTTTTGTTTTTTTCTATGAGTGAAAAGCTGTACCTGCAAGAAAAAGTAATTTTGAAGATTTTGCTAAGTCAGGGTGGGTTCAATGTCTGCAAAGTGAGGGAAGCTTAAGTAAAAATTCATGTCCAGTGCATGGAACAGGCATAAGGTTTCTTGGAATATTTTATAAATATCATATCATAATAAACATCTAGAATATTGTCTTTGTGGGATGATTAAAACTTACCTGTATCCTCCTGATTCTCCAGAGTGGTAGTCTCTTGACAATCAGCACAATGTTCTAGCCACTTGTGACGACCAAGCACTCAAAATGTGGCTGGTGATTAAGCTGCAGTTTTCTAAATTCAACAACGTAGTAACTTGGTTTGTTGAAGGTTGTGGTCTATATTGGGAGTCTAACTCAATTTTAGATCTTGGCATAACTCAGACTCCATTTGAATTCTTTCTGACATTTAATTATCAATATGATAAGTTTACCTAGTGGTTGAATGTAAATTATAACTCCAGATGAGACTATAAAGGTGCAGTTTTGCTCTCTGGGTGTGTTCTCAAAAATGACTTCGTGGTGTGTAAAATCTGTAATCCTGTTGGCTATGACTCAGGACTACCCGATCAGGTATCATAAGCCAACTGCCACATGTGCAGGTGATTGACTCTCCGGAACTAACCCTACAACTTTAAAACATCTACATTGTGTACATATCCCATTTGTGATCCTCTGCCAGCAGTCATGATCAGGTGGAGATTTTCCTTGACTCCCTAATCATATATATGGGATCGATCCCCTGGCTGTGAATCAGTGGATTCCGTTTTGCCCTCCTTGTGGTGTACATGCTGATGGTTTACATCATTCTAAGATAGGTATCTTTGCCTGGTCTTTATCCTGTTTAAGGCTCAACAAAAATGTTTCTATAGAAAGAATATATTTGAATGTGGGTAATATTTTCCCTTAAAATGGGACCAAGGAATTGCATGTTTATGTTATATCATTTAAATTAAGCTTAGTCATATTCACTACTCCATTAGGCAATTCTCAAAAACAAATAAAAATCAGGAAAAAAAAACCCTCTGGCATTGAGTCAATTCTGACTCAATGAGTCCTAGAAGGCACACTGCACAATATTCTTGCCATGGCATCTTTTGCTGAGATATTTTTAAAAGATTTCAAAATACGTGATTGAGTAGTGTTTAAAGTCAAAATGATGAAGCCTGTTAAGGCATTGAAAAAATTAGGTCTTTGTTATTTAGGCTCTCTTTCGATTGCTGCTTTAACTTAGCCAAGTGTCTTAGAAACATAGTCATTTATACCCTTATCTATATCTCATGCCTTATTTTCTTTGTTTAGCTGTTGTGTTGTTCCTAATGATGTTTTTTTCCACCTTGAAACTTTCGTCTCTGTGACTGTGATAGATGCTCCTGGGCCACTCTGATCTAGAAGCAATTCCTTATGAAATCATGGCATTTCACTATAAGAACACAATTCACTGTGTCTTCCAGAAATACTTAATCAAGTGCATAACTTTCTGTGGGGTTTTCGTAAAGTTGTAGACATAGGAAATGTAAAGCCATTATTGCAAACTGTTTTAATCCATAAAACATGGAGAAGTAGTTGTGGCTTTTTACATCTGCAGCAAAATAGAGTAATTTTAACAAGCGTTACAATAAATACATTGAATATGATACACATTATTCAGTTGAGTCTGACATCCAACTTCATGAATAAAATAGGTTCTATTTATCATGCAATGATAATCACAGAGATCATATTTATCGTGACTGTAAGGGGGTAAGCTAGTTCCTGAAACGCTGTTATGTTGCTACTTAGGAATTATATAATTATAACCATATTCTGTATGATTTATTTTAAATTTTATATTAATATGTATGTTTATTTGATATTGTTTTATTTTTTAATTAAATCATTTTACTGGGGGCTCATACAATTCTTATCACAATCCATACATACATCCATTGTGTCAAGAACATATGTACATTTGTTGCCATCATCATTCTCAAAACATTTGCCTTCTACTTGAGCCCTTAATATCTGCTGCTCATTTCCCCCTCCCTCCCCACTGCCCCCTCCCTCATGAACCCTTCATCATTCATAAATTATTATTATTTTGTCATATATTACACTGTCCAATGCCCCCCCCCCCGCCTTCTTCTCTGCTGTCCATCCCCCAAGGAGGAGGCTATACGTAGAGTCTTGTAATCAGTTCCCCCTTTCTACCCCACATTCTCTCCACCCTCCAGGCATCGCCACTCTCACCACTGGTCCTGAAGGAGTCGTCTGTCCTGGATTCCCTGTGTTTCCAGGTGCTCTCTATACCTATGTACATCCTCTGGTCTAGCCTGATAGTTTTAAATGTTAATGTCCTCATTATTATTGTTAGATGCCCTTTAATCAAATCCAAATCATAACATTCCTATATATTACATAAAAATAGAAAAAGCATAGGACAAAAACACTGTTCAATTCTATACCATCCTCATAATTGTGATTTAAGTCCATTTTTGCAGTCATTTCATTAATTGACAATCTTTCTCGTTTTCATGAACTTTCTACTTTACTAAGTCTGTTTAGTCTATTATGAAACATGCCTAAAATACTTGAGAATTCAGGCCATCTTCACTTCTAAGAAGTTTTCTAGTTTTACTTTCTTTAAGAGAGATTTGATGGTTCTTCTGGAAGTCTATGATATTTTCAACATTCTTCCCTGTACCCCATTTCAAATGTATCAATTCTTCTCCAGTATTCCCTTTTCATTGTCCAACCTTCCCACATATCTGAGGTGATTGAAAACCCTATGGCTTCTTGGGTTAGACACACCTAAGTCTTGTTAACAACCTCTGATATGCAGATAACACAATCTTGCTTACTGAAAGGGAGGAAGAATTGAAGTACCTGCTGATGAAGATCAAGGACGGCAGCCTTCAATATGGACTAAAAGTTAATGTAAAGAAAACAAAAATCCACATAACTGAACATGCTAAAGTTAGAAAATGTTGAAATTGTCAATGATTTTATTTTACACGAATCCTCAGCCATTGCCCATGGAAGTAGTCATGAACAAAGCAAATAAATAACTTATTGCCTTGGGCAAATATGCTTCAGAAGACCTCTTTTAAATGTTAAATGGCAAATAAAATATATCACTTTGAGCATTGAGATCACCCTGATCCAAGTCATGGTATTTTCATTCACCTCGTATGCATATGAACAATGGACAATAACTAGGAATAATGCAGAAGGAATTGCACAATGGAATTATGGTTTTGGCAAAGAATATTGAAAGTACCATGAACTGTCAGAAGAAGGTAATCTGTCTTGAAGAAAGAACAACCAGAATACTCCCTAAAATCAAGAAAGAAGAATTTGATTTCATGTTCTTTGGACATTTTATTGAGACCGGTCCTTGGAAAAGGACGACATTCTTGATAAAATAGAGTTTCAACATCAACGACAAAAACCAGAAGGCCCTCAAGACGATGAATTGGCCCAGGGTGGCTCCAAATGATCTGAAACTTAATAGTGGTTGTGATGAGTTGCCCCACCAGCCAGGGTTCCATTTTGTTGCCCATAGGATTGCTGCGCCCAACTGACTCGATGGCACCCAACAACCACAACAATGGCTAGGAGGACATCGATCGTGTGTGTTCCCTTTTATTTTGGGTGACTTTCCATTTTCCTATGCTCATATTCTGTTCACTCCACATACTGGTTTTTATCGAATGTTTGCAGTTGCTTTTCTCGATTTCAATAGCATTCCATCATGAACTGAGGTCTGAAAACGTTGCTCCTTCCTTGTAAAGTTCACCACTCTTATGGGGAGACAGCTCCTCCCCAGTCCTGTATGTGGATTGTCTTCCAGTCTCAGGGATTCCCTTCCTGTCACTGTACAGAGAATGTTTCACTGCGATTCATAAATCGTACAGGGGCTAGTCCCTCAGAAATGGAGGGCACATTTATTCCTCCCTGTCTTTCGTAGTCTGGAAGCATGACTGATCCAGCGTGGGTGGTCCACTATTTGAAATACAAGTGAACCAGCTTTCAACCTCATAACACTCACTGAGCAGCCCCATGCAGCAAAGTGATATGCGAGTGGTTTCTTATTCTCCTTAACGTGCCATAATTCTTTTCTTCCTGAGAAATGGGGTATTCACTCCGGCAAGTTTACAAATGTCCTTTAAACTCTGTTCTCAATTATATCCACCTTAATTTACTAAGCTATATGGAGTCACTCACCATCACTGACTTTAAAGACAATTATTATTTTAAGAGTGAGTGTTACTTCTCCATAAAATAGAAGAGCATTCAAGATTAACTCAAAGAACAGAAATAATTGAGAGTGTTGAAATATTTGGCTTAAATTATATCTGGGTCCTGATAATAATTTATTCAACCTTTCGCTTAATAAACTTGTTTAAACACATCCTTGAAGAAGAAAGGAGCCCTTTGACTTTATTTGCACATCTGTCACTTGATTTGGAGTGCCATGACATTATCTGAAGATTTCACATTGAGAGAGACGTAAGACTATTACCTCCCTTGATGGCAGAACACGTGTGAATATAAAGCAGATGATGTCACCATTCCTTTACGGTAGAAGCGCTCCAGTCCCCACAGTTCAGGGAGCCTCATTCACATAGTCCTCCAAGTACTCAACTCCTAACCAGATGGTCAGCGGTCCACATTCACCAGGCACTCGTGAGGAACAAGATTTGGCACTTGGCCTCCATAAAGAATACCTTGGAAAACATGTATAAATCGCACTGTGGAACATATATAACATGATCAATGGCTTGGTCAAGCAATGAATAAGAGGCATTACAGAAACTAATGCTAGTATATTGAAGTTCTTTTGAAATGTTGTAAGGACAGTAAAATTGGATACAAACTTAAAGATAATCTTCTTCCTAGTAAAATTCTTTGAAATATTTAAAGGTATAAAATATTTACTTTATATGTTCCAGAGGTTAAATGTAAGACAAATTACCAGAAATTAAAAGGCAGCAAATTTTGACACAAAATATGAAAGGCTTATTTAATGAGCTCCCATCTGTATCTTAATTTATGACATATAAGTAACATTAGGGCAGTAAAATTTTTTCTACTTTTCTAATTGTATAGATACAAAGTATCTCCTAAAGTCCATGGAAAACTTTAATTGATTTTTAATTCCATTTTTTCATAAACTTTTTGAAGCACCCCCTTATTTTAGGCTATCATTTGTAATATTTTAATATTAATATATTAATGGATTTTATAGTTATAGTTTTATTTGATCAATTTAGAGATAAGCTTAGCAAATTTTAAGTCTTTTGAATCATGTACCAAGATGTTTAAAACTGATTTCTTGTGAATAAGATTGAGTTTACTATTTTGAGAAATTGTTTTTATTTGTGTATGTCACATAGCTTGACAAATTGCTTATTGTTTCAAACATCTACATCTGTTCTAAGGAAGCTCAGAAAACCATTTAAAAGTAAATTAACTTATAAGCAAATGTGTTCTAAGTTTTGCTTGTGCTGCTTAATTATCACACTCACTAGCCATTGAGTCAATTCCAATTCATAGTGACCCTATAGGACAGAGTAGAAATGCCCCTGTGGGTTTGTGAGACTAAAAATCTACTCGAGACTAGGCAGCCTCTTTTGCCTTGCAGTTAGTAAGCCGTTCCATAGCCCACTACATTGCCAGGGTTCCTTCCAACTTGTCAGTGGCGACAGTGTAATCACTGATAATTGGGAAATCTGAATCCCAACGTTATTTGCCAAAGGTGGTTTCTTGTCTTACTTTTTTGGTGCTGCTGTACAAATTACAAGCAGATGTTTTTAAAGTACAGATATTTATCTTCTCGCAGTTTAAGAAGCTAAAATCCAAATTCAAAGGTTTTCTCTGAGACAGCCTTCTTGTCTATTTTAGCTTTCAGCTGAAATAGACAAATCGCTAGAGTCCCAGGTTCTCTGGATACTTATAAGCTCCTGTCCTCTGGTGTCTCTCAGTGTCTGCTCTACTCTGGATGATGTTTCAGACCCACCCTACCTGCGCATGGCCTCATGAACATAGCAAAATTAATTTATTTCCAAACAATACTACGTCGATCTATCTGACTCTAGTATCCAAGGCATGTATAGGTGGCGGTGAGAGAGAGGATTCCATCCATCACACCCATGGGCTGCCATAAAGGACTTAAAAACAAACAAAACAAATAAATTAAAACAACACCATCCAGCATTCCTTTAAAAACGCAAGTGATTAAAGGAGGCCCACTAATTACGTTGAAGATATAATGGTAAAATGTATTATCATATCTTTTGATTCTATTTCACCACTTGAATTTTGAGTCACAATATATATGAAAATAAGTTCCCATACTTTAGGAAATAGCGGTGCTAAAGCTCAGGTGAGGTTTGGAAAGTCCCCTCTCTAAGTGAGCGATCTTGGAAACAAGCACCCTCCCCACCCTCATAAATGTATGAAGCTGAAACAATCGGGTCTGAAAATAATAGAAAACTGTGTTGTGGGAAAACAAAAGTTGTTTATAGAAGATGCATTCTTCTTAGGAAGGAAATACAATATGCCAGAGACTTATAAATAGTAATTAGTTAATTAAACAATGCAAGTACCTAACGTTGTTGTGAAAGTGTTGGATTGTGTTGAATACTTTTGAATTATAAATAGAAATTTTATGAATCTGAAATGCAAGAGGGATGCAAAAGAAACCATTAGGCAAAAGCCCATTGATAGGTAACACACTAGAATAGCACAGTTATTTTAACCAAATTAAATTATTTATGGATATCATAGTTTATGTGGATATGAGTGTTTATATGACTCAGACATCAGTGCTAAAATTAAGCATCAGAGAAAATATTTATGACTGTGGAGCATCTTTTTGTCATAAGCAGGTGCCTGGGTGACACTCGGTACTAACTGAAAGGTTGGTTCTTTAAACCCATCCAGTACTGCCTGGAATTAACTTACATCCCATGGACTGCAGCTCTAGTGGACACAAATGGGGCACCATGAGTCAGAATCAATTCACCCGAAACTGTTTTGTTTTTCAATGCAATACCACTTAACTACATGCTTGGATAATGAGAAGCAATAAAAGCCCAGCCTGTGGCCTTCAAGGGCTTTCGGGAAGAGAAGGAGAGGGCCCGCATGCACAGTCAGGGTGCAGTCAGAGTGGTCCCCCGAGGATATTCAGGAGAAAAGAGCCATTTCTACATGGCGAGCTTAGGGAAGATTTCGCAGTAGAATCATCCTTAAATTGGGCATTTTTCGCATTAAATCAAGAGGAGGATAGTCCAGGAAGAAAGAAATATGTAAATAAACTACATTGTAAGTGGCTGGAAGTGTCATGTGGGCCCCCATCACTTCATGCAGACTGCCATCAGGTAAGAGAAAGAGAGAGGAAAGGGCAAGAGCCCGCCAGGACACACAAGAGCCAAGCCCCCATCTCCAAAGAGATTGCAATTTTTATTATAGACACACAGAGACATGGGTGACTGCCACCTGATAGCAAGTTGTGAATGATTGAGGTGAGTGCACAAAATTGCATCCTGGAGTACATATTTACTGGACAGTAAGTAGTTAAAGCCAAGGAAGTGAATGAAGCATGTCAGTCTGGAAGGACAAGAAAGTCACTCACGGGAAACCGACACATAGTCTTCATGGCTTTTGGCAAACAGTCAAGTCAGAGGAACAGAAAGTGTCCATCACAGTCAGTCATTTGGAAGTCACTTGCAACCTTTGCCAGAGCACTTCAAGCATACACATTTGAAAAGGGCAAGTATGTGGAAGCAGATCAATGCATCAGAGTGATATTGTTTTATCTATCCAGTATGGTATCAGGACTCCAAAGGGCAATTGTTTTTCACAGAGAGATGTCATGTGGTTGTGTTTTAAGTGATAAATGCAAACAGACAAACAATATTGAATGTAACAACAGCAACAAAAAGGAACCATGTGCCTAAATGTCCACATGACCTGATTAGATAATTTTATCAAATATTATCATTGAATGTACATACCTAAATACCTACCATACATCTCATTGAATCATGCCAATCGGTTCCAAATATTCTCTAATTTGTGAGCAAAAGAAAATGTAAGCACAGTTTTTTAGTAGAATTGGTTTATTGAGTGGTACACAATATAAGAAAAAGCAGTTTGAAACCACCAACAGCTTCCTTGGAAGAAAGGCCTTTCTATTCCCATAAACAGTTACAATCTCAGAAACCCACAGCGGTCGTTATGAGTCAGCATTGACAGTGAATTTGCATTTATTTTTTATTTGGAAATTGCTGCAACTTTACCAATAACTTGCAGAACGCAAGGCAGCAGGTTACATCAGCACACCACTTTCCTCTCTCATCAATTCAATTTCTGCTGAAAGACTGGGAACTACAAGACGAGTGAAAGTTATTGCGTTACTTAGGGGTGTGGGGTTTGTTTCACATTCTGTTTTCCCTTATCATTTGGTTGTCTGATGTTGGGAAACTCCTTTATCCTCTTACTCTCAATACATTCCTATCTGTAAAATAGACAGTAGCTCTTCTGCCTCACAACGTATTCTAACATCAGGTATAATAAGCCTAGGAATGAGGTAACTTTTATTCTCCTCTCTGTGACCTAATATTGTGTAGACACCAAAATCACTTGTGGTGCGTATTCATCCATGCTTCCCAGGGTTAAAACTAACTTTCAACAGAAGTGAAATGGAATTAAAAGTTTAGTTTTGGAATGGAGAATTTATATTCCTTTGTAGAAGTTTTTCAAGAAAGAGAGAGACTCTAGTAATTCAGAATAATCTCATTCCTCCAAAAAGAACCAGTCCTAAATAGATTGACAACGGATAAATAGTTTTAAACATCTTATATGATTTTTTCTATTAAATATTTATGTTCTTAATTCTTTTAAGTATATTGACTATTGACTGTCCTTCCTTCAATGGCTCCTGCCTTGCTGCTTTTTCCCAGTTTGTGTTTGAGATCTGCATACAGCATTTCAAACATTCCAGATTCTGACCTGCCGTTGATTCTTGAACTTTACTCAAGCTGACTGGGTTTCCTGTCTCACACACAGAAAGATTAAGTCTCCTCTTCATCCCCATGTCTGCATGGGAATCTGTACTCTTGTAGTGGAGTTCCTGGCTTTATCATTCTCACTGTGGAGTAAGTAAAGAGGAAGGAGGAAAATCTTCATTAAAATTTTATTTTGTTTTAAATTTTCTTTTGTTCTCTTCTCCTTTTTATTGAGAGAGACTGTGAATGGAGGAGGGGGGTATCCTGTTTCTGCAAGATCTATAGCTGCTGAAATCAGCTTTCCTGTTCATTAAATAAACTGTTTTTTTCACAAAAGTAAATAAAATAGTATTGTTATCCAGGGTTCTACATTTATTACAAACAAAAAATGTTTAAATATGTCTCTGCTATTGGTGGATGGCTGTGTTAGTCCGGGTAGACTAGAGAAACAAAGTCACAAACACACATAAGTGTATAAGAGACAGTTTTATATAAAGGGTAATTGTACATTAAGGAAACATCCCAACCAAGGTCAGTCCAAGCCCATAAGTCTGATTAGCCCATATGTCCAATACCAATCTATAATGTCCTCTTCAGACTCACAAAATGCATACGACACCATGTGTAGGACGATCACATGCCAGGGGGTACAAAATCTTTGGATCCAGTGGCGTTGTAAGCATCTCAATGCTGGCAGGGGTCTCCTCATGGCTATCCAAGTCCCCAGGGGTCTGGTTGCATCAGGAGAGTTCCATGTGGCTTCTCCAGCTCCCAGGGCATATAGCCATGAGTCTTGTCAGTAGAGCATCATCTCAGGGAGTGAGAAGAGATAGCAAAGTGTCTCCCGTCTCCAAGGAGAAAAAATACAGGAGTTCCCAGAATTCTCAGGAGAAGGCCATGTCCACACAGAGGTCTCATTGGCTATCTCCAGATTGACAGCCTAGATGCCACCCCTTCACTCTTACTTCTCAAATTGACACCAGATTCTGTAACTACTGCTGTGGCTATAGCCAAGGTCTTTCTGTAATGCACTTGTCTTGGTCTTGTTAGGGCGCCTTCAGATCAGAGGTCAATTACAAACTGTGGCTTCCTAGAGGATATTCTGGACCAGTTGAAGTTCAGTGGCATTACCTTGGGAAAGTCTTGGTGACTTGAGGGGCTTCAAAGACAAAATCTTTGATAGAGTTTCTCAAGGACAAGGGACAACCAAAAGGGGTTATGATGAAGTTTTAAGAAAATTGTAAATAGCATTTGTCAGAAATAGGACAAGACAGTTGTGTTGAGTACTGTTTTCTTGCACAACAACGTGCACGCCCATTTTCCAAGGGTAGCAAGGGATATCCTAGGAAAACTTGACGGGTCAACCTCACCCCACTTATCTGTCACCTCCACACCACTCTCTCAGACTCAGTTTGTTTTTCAAACACAAAGAACATTTAAAAGAAACAGTTTCTTCCTTTAAGAAAGTCCAAACAGCTTTTTTGATATAGTGTATATCAAAGAGGGCAGAATTTTTCAGGGAAAGGATAGAAATACTGTACTCAAATTTGTTTACATCTCAACATCAGAGAGAAACAATAGTTTTACATTTGGGAGTTTTTGTTCAGTGAATGTTTCTATGATGCATACAGTAGTTTTTTTTTCTTTTTCTAACCCTAACCCTAACCCTAACGCATACAGTAGTTTTTGAAGAACCCTTATACTTATAAATTCAGTGCTTCTGATTTATGATCCGTAATGAGTATAGTATGACAGCTACTGAGTTATAGATATGGTGTCTGGCACTGTCTTGTATGTGATATTGTTAGTTATCATTGTCATATTAATAATACTATGACATGCTGGCATCATTTTGGATATAATGCAAGTAGATGATGGCTGATGTTTGTACAGAAACGGGTTTTAAAACAAATTTATGTGTTTTATTCTAGTTAATATTCTTAACCTTACTATTAGTATTGTTATGATCCACTTGTTTTCAAACAAGCAGGCTCAGAAGGTATAATCATGTGCTAAACATCTGCAATACACTATTTCTTTTATGTGACACTTTGGAGCAATATTTTGAGATATTTTCCCTCTCAATTCTGAAGGATTGCCTGCACTCTAGTTTCCTTCCCCCTTAGGTTTTGTTACTTTGGTTCATATTGACTAACATTTCCTGGGTAAAATTTGCACAATTTGGTCTTGATCCAGTTTGTCTGCTCCTGGGCTGCCTCTGGCCTTGTGGTTGGAATGTGCCATTCAGGATTTGGCAGTAGCCAAGGAAAGTATCCAGCTGTAGTCCTAGCCATGACAGATGAAGGCTCAAGAGGAACCTGTTTTGAAGCAGTCAAAATGTTGGCGATGCTGGGAGGGTAAAGGGAAGGTGGGGGAGAAAGGAGGAACAGATTATAGGGATCTACATATGGCCTCCTTCCTGGGGGACAGATGGCAGAGACATCGGACACTGTAAGACATGACAAAATAATAATAATTTATAAATTATCAAGGGTTCTTGTGGGAGGGGGAATGGGGAGAGAGGGGGACAAATGAAGAGTGGATACCAGGGGCTCAGATAGAAAGCAAATGTTTTGAGAATAATGAGGGAAACAATTGTACAAATGTGATTGACACAATTGGATATATGTGCGGATTGTGAGAAGAACTGTACGAGCCCCTAATAAAATGATTTAAATAAAAAAACAATAAAAATTAACTGTAATTATAGAAGAAATATGTAAAAGAGTGGACTAAGTGGAAGACATTGCTGGGCTGGGGTGCTATAGCCAAACCTAATGTTCCTTAAAACTTTAACGATGCTCATACACTGAGAGGGACTCAGAGCAAGGCACAAATAAAGTAAATTTAGTTAAAGTCCAGAATGGAATCAGCCTTGGGCTGATCTTGATTCACATTATCCTTCCTGAGATTTCTCAGACAATATGGCTACTGCCTTCACCACCATTTTAAGATCATAAAACTCTTGCAGAAATAAGTCACTAAAACATTGTTTCTTCCTTTAGTCAATTCATAAGTGAAGTAATTTTCCTTATGACAAGTAAATGTTTCAGACAAGTGACACTGGATTTGGTCACTGAAGCATTTACAGGCCCTGATTAATTCCATAGAGCAAGAATCTTGCTGTCTTGTCAGCTCGTAAGAGTCCTTATCAACTTTGTGTATTGTGATAATGTGAGGGTTTGGGATTTGTAAATTCCCTGTTAGTGTATATAGTTTGTCACATTTCTGATCCTTACTGCTAACTTGTCAGGTAGCTCCTCTCAACTGATAAGTAGCATACAGGTATTTCACACATTTGAAAAAGTCTCTAGAGAGAGTCAGATGTCCAAAATATGACGCTTGTAATGAGCTCAAGAGCCAGGCAGTTGTTTTAAGATAACATTTGGGGAAATATGAAGGGTAATAAGGTTTATTATCTCCACAGAAAGGTAATGGTATGATGTATCTCTGCAAGATTTTAAAACAAAGAGAAATAAATATTTAAAAAGTATTTTTCTCTATTAAATAGGAAGCCAAAAACCATTTATCAAATTACCATTTTATAGTTTTTGTTTTATAAGTATTTATAATTATCTTTTTATCTACTTAAAATAAAGAATAAAGAAAAAGCCTGCCATGACAATTTAAACTCGACAGTAAATTTGTTGGTGCTGCCTTCAAGTCTGGTCTGCTCTGAATTTATATAAAATGAAAATCAGTGGCCATCCAGTCAGTTACAATGCACGTCCACCGTGTGCCGGAGCAGCACTGCGCTCCGTGTGGCTTCCAGGGAGACGCTTGAGGAAGCGATTGCCCACTGGGAAGTCTCCGACCTCCAACCACCAACAACTGAGCGTGTTCAGGGTTTACAAAGCCCGGGGACTGCTGAGTGTCAAGAGAAGTCCGTAGTGTCTCCACGTCTTTTGAACAGAAGCCTGAACAATGGTGACAGAATGTGTGCCTCGAGAACATGCATTCCTAATGAGAAGATTCTTCTAGGCTTTTTACTATGTGATGTGCGTGTTAGGACCATGGTAAGAATAGCTCGCATTAGTGAACATGAATTGACTCCATACCAATGACCAAAATACACGACTGGATGAGATATTTGAGGCAATCGAGAGAAGATATATATATATATATAGTGGTAGTTTACCTACGGAGATGGATAGATGGTTGGTAGATGGATGAACAAGTGAATGATGGCTTATGGATTCAGTTCTCACAATTTGGCTCGTGTTTGAGTACCTGTGAAATAGTTCCCAGGAAGTTCTCTGACTAAAGATACATTTCAATGCAACAGTTAGTTGCTCAATGTTTGTATTTCACCATTTTTCCACAGGCAAAAATCAATTGGATTATTGAGCAGACACTGATCTTTTTGGCACCTGCAAAGTATTTTACATTGGTGAGATAAAAGATACACAGGGAGCTTACCCAACAATTTAACATCTTCATTTGGTTTTTCATTACATAACTGCTTTTGTTTTTACAAAGGATCTTCTTATATATGATAGGAGATTGAGTTTATGACCACTTTCTATTAAGGCCTGCTCTCCTAGTTGACCCTCCTTCTCTTGGAACTCGTGGATAAATCCCAAAGGAGATTTCCTATTTATTTCATCTTGCCTAAAGCTTGTGTCCAAAGGGCTTCTCCTAGTTTCTTTGTTTGGCTGTGACGTTTTAAGATTCTTTGGGTAGTGATAGAGGTGGCTCTATTGTCAAAGAGGCCCAAGCACACAATAATCATTTGTCCCATTAAAATGGCTTTACTTGCTTCCTTTAACTTACTTCCATATGTGGAGATTCTAAAACTTTCCTTCCAATCAGGTGGAAAACATTAGGAACCGCCAATGTCAAATTTAAAAGCATTTGCTAAGTTCAAGTGCAGACTTGCAGGTTGTAATTGAGAAACATTATGAAGTGAGGGCAGGGGAGATTTGAAGTGAATAGCAGGGGCTTCCTCCAGAATTCTCTGTCTGTCAAGATATTACATTACTATTTCTGGGTTTAAATGATAACATTCATGATTCACATCGCTGTTAAAATGATTTCTAATACATTAGTGTGTTTCAAAATATGAGCCACCTGCCAGGAGCTTCAGCCTCAGTTAGGAACTTCCTATTGCCAGGTGTAATGTAGTTCCTTCTGCCCCGTAATCACCCTACAACCAACGCAACGCCACGCCGTCTGGTCCTGGACCATCCTTATACTCATTGCTTGTTTGAGTCCATTGTTGCAGCTATTGTTTCCGTCCATCTATTTAATAATCTTCTCTTTTTCACCGACTACTTTGGCAGGCATCATGTCCTTTGCCAGGGATTCTTCTCTCCTGAAAAGAGGTTAAATATCTCTATTAGACTGGATTGACTAGAGAAACAAATTAATTTGAACTTACATATGTGCAAGAAAGAGCTTTATATAAAAGAAGTAATTGAATATTAAGAAAGCATCCCATCCCAGTCCAAATCAAGACTGTAAGTACAATGCTAGTCCATAAATCTGATAATAGTCCACAAAGACCTCTTCAGACTCACACAGCCACAGTAATTGATGCAAAATGTAGGAAGATTACAAGCCAGTGGGTGCAAAGTCTTATGTACCCAATGGTGGTGGACACATTCTCAGGGCTCCAACAGGTCTCCAGCAAGTTTCTGAGTGGCTCACCAGCAGGTAGTTGAATGAGAGAGACAGACAGAGACAGATACACACACACACACACACAGAGAGAGAGAGAGAGAGAGAGAGAGAGAGAGAGAGAGAGAGAGAGCTGCCTCCAGCTATTTATCACAGCGGCACTACCAAAAATGGTCAGCAAGCTCCAACGACCTGATTGACATGCTAAAATCTACCCATATGTTCTTATGGGTGCCATGTTGTCACAAAAAAAACCACATCACAATACCCAAGAAGAAATCTCACAATCCTCTCTTCTTGGGAGCATTCTGGCTCTACTTCTTTCAAGATAAATATGTTTGTTCTTCTGGAAGTCCATTGTACTTGCTGTATCCTTTATCAACACCATAATTCTTCCTTACGCCTTGTCCAATTTTCACATGATTATGAAACTATTGAAAATCCCATATTTTGGGTCAAGTGGAACTTTGTCTACAAAGGGGCATCTTTGTTTTTCAACACTAGAGAGGTTTGTGTGGCAGATTTCCCCAGTGAAGTACATTGTATGGTTTCTTGACCTTGGCTTCCAATAGCATTGATTGTACACTCAAGCGAAAGGAAAACCTTGCCAACTTCCATCTTTTCTCCATTTATTGTGATGTTGGCTTTTGGTAGGTATAAGGATTTTGGTTTTCTTTACATTAATTGCAATCTATACTGAATCATTTAGTTCTTGATTTTTCATCAGCATGTGTTTCAAGCACTCTTATCTTTTCAGCAAGCAACATACTGACATCTATAATATGTTACTAAACCTATAATATGTTAAAATGTCTTCCTCCCATCCTAATGCCATATTCAGGAATTTCTTAGAAAGCAAATTCTCAAAATTGAGCCTTGACATCCTGATTCAGATATTCTCCAGGTTACTCTCATGCAATTCAAGTTTAAAATTAATTATAATAACCATTTAATTAAAAATGAAACGAACTCAAAAAGCCAAGCTACTGCCTGTCATTGAGCTGGTGCCCACTCGGAGGGACCTGATAGGTCAGGGCAGAACTGCCCCCTGAGAGCTTCTCAGACTCTTTACAGAAGTTACCAGCAGTTGATGGTTTCAACCAGGGACCTGGAGCTTAACAGTCCAATGCATAAACACTACACAGCCAGGGCTCCTGTGAATGAAACCAGAATTGTCGAAATTGCTAAACATACTGTCTAATTCCATAGAATGCTTGCTAGACTTTTCTTTCAAATTATTCTACATAAGTCATATCTATACAGAAGCAACCCACTGAGCAGGCAATCAACATATTTTGTTGAATAAATTAATGGATTCTGTGCAGCCTTACATACCTCATATAGATTAATAGTGGTATAATGATTTAAGATTTTTTTATAATTTGTAACATATTCAAATATTGCTATCTACATTTTAGAGAAGTGTTAATGCATTCTACATTTCCCCCAAAGTCTACTATATATAGATTATATTATGAGTTCTAGATGTTTTTGCTATTCTTTAACTTATAAAAGAAGCATAAAATATCTTCAAAGTAAATGGTATGAGAAAAATAATTAAATTTAAGTAATTAACATATTCCAGGCCTTTGTCATCACAGTGTATAAGCAATGATTTTCATTTCTTAGCTATCAGAGAAGTAGAAGACATTTGCTTCATATAATTAATGTAATTATTACTATAATTAAACTTCATAAAATTAATGTGATTATTATAAAAGTCCATCACACTTATAAACAAGTTCTAAATGTTAACGCATACAGCCTTAATACAGTAGACTATTAAAAATGCCCCCATACCATTTTATTTTATTTATTGCTTTTGATGTATGATTATGTATCTATTCTCCCTCTCTTTTGAGAGCAGTTTCCCCACTAACGTAAACTTCGTATCAAGCGTTGCAAGGTAAAGGTAACACACGCTATGTCACTAGGTGCCCTTGGATCCGTTTCCACTCCCAGCAACTCCGTGCTCAACAGAATGAAGACCCCTGCACCACCCAGCGTTAGGGTCATGGTTTGAGCCCACTGTGGCCACATGCAGGTCATCTCATTGAACTGAACCACCACCAAGCAAGGTGTCCTCTTCCAGGGATAGGTCTTTCGCTGAAAAGATTTCCAAGCTATGTGAGTTGAAGTCTCACCAGCCAGGCTTTTAAGAACTCTGTTTACACTTTTTCCAGGAGAGGTTTGTTTTTTTCTGACAGCCCATACAGTACTTTCAATACTGTTTGCCAACATCATAATGCAAACACACAAATTATTATTTACCTCTCCTGATTAGTTATCAGACTCGCACATGCATATGAGGCTTTTGATTAAAGATATCCTGACTTGGGCTAGGTTCTAGGAACGCTGGTGGCAATGTAGGGTAAGCACTGCTTTGCTAAGTGTGAGGTCAGGGGCTCAGACGCACCAGGGACCCTCAGAAGAAGCATGGGCTGCGTGCCCCTGTAAAGATGTGCATTCTGGAAACCCTGTATCATTGCTCTCAGTTGGAATTGATCTGATGTGAGTGGTTTGAGTAAGTTTAGTTCTGAAAGTGAAATTTTTGATCTTCAACACCTTAAAAGGTCTTGTGCTAAGCTTTCAAGTTGTTGAACACAAAACAGATCATCTAAATGCAAACACCACCTAATTCACCCATACATACAGGTTTTGTGCAGCGTATTTGTGCATTGCCATATTTTATTTGATTTCCTGATTGCTGCTTCTTCCATGAGCATTGATTATGGATCTAAGTAAAATTAAATCTTTAAAAACTTCAATATTTTCTCTATATTATGGTACTGTCTATTAGAACCTAGTGGCCAAGTGGTTGTTCATTGGGCTGTGATATAAAGGTCAGCCGTTGGAGGCCACCAGCCACTCCAAGGGAGAACTCCAGGGCTTTCTACTCCTGTAAACAGTTACAGACTCCGAAACGTAGAGAGGCAGGTCTACCCGGTGCTACAGGCTTGCTGTGTCTGCACTCAGGGGTCGTCAGACTTTTTAAACAGGAGGCCAGTTCACTGTACTTCAGACCCATTGAAGGGCCAGAGTAGATTTTGAAATAAAAAAACAAAGTTCAAAAACACCCCCGGGCTGGATAAATGTGTGGCCCGCAGGCCATATGTTGAGGACGCCTGGTCTGCATCAAATTGATTGCCTGGAGCCTATTGGTCCAGCTGAGAATGCTTGTTTTCTTTATGTTGAGTTACAATGCTGAATTCAAACATACTAATCTGCAGATAGAAGTATCTAGGAAGTATTGTGTCTGGTTAATTTTACTTATACACACATCAATGATACAGTGACTATAATTCAGATAATGACCATATCCATAGTCCACACAATGTTCCTATCAAAAATATTTTTTTGGTGGGTGATCCCTCACTCTTGCTTTTCTCCACCTACTAGATCCCCAGACAACCACAAATATATTTCAGTTACTATATGCTAGTTCGGATATCCTCAAATTTCACATAAGTGGAAATAAAAAGGAGTCATACAGTATGCACTCCCTGACCCCTTTGAGCTATTTTACTCCACATGGATTTTCTTTCTGAAATTTATTTGTATTGTATACATTAAAGCAAAACAAAACCTCACTGTCATAGAGTTGATGCAGACGCAGCAACCATTTAGGTTAGGGTAGACCTGCTCTTGTGAGTTTCTGAGGCTATCCATAGATAGGGAATTCATTTTAATTGTGGGTAGCAATCTATTTTATGGCTAAACCATGGGTTTTGTTTTCATTCACTTATTGAAGAACATGCAGACTGTTTCCACATCAGGCTATTACAAATAAAGATGCTAGGAACACAGACTACAAGTCATTGTTTGACCTCATTCATTCATTTATTTTGTGTACATTCCAATACTTGGAATGGCTGCATCATGTAATAAGTGGATGTTTGGCATGTCCTTTATCATGAAACCAGAAGTCTGTGTTGTTCTTGGGCTACTATTTCTGAGCATTTTAATCAAAGATTTCAGAGAAAAACCCTTAACCAAAGGGCTAAGATGCAGAAGACAATTTCATATTTCCATGGACTCTAGGCTTTATGGAACCAGAGATATTGGATGGATCTCTGAAACTATGCCCTTGAAATCATCTTCAAACCTTAAACCAACAATTTCACCTGGAGTGTTTTTAAAACCAAATAATATTTTAATGTACTTAATAAAAAAGTTTGCGTTGAGCATTATGATCTTTCAAAATCTGTGTATATGGTTCAAAGTGGCAACAGACATGGAGAGATGATAGAAACCTTGAGGGCAATGGGTTTATGTGAATGAGGGAGAACAATTCAAAAGAGGGGAGAGAATGCTTGCACCACTCAAAGAATGTAATCACTATATATTCTTAACAATAATAACAAAACCAAGCACATACTGATTTTCACAGTGGTTGTACAGTTAAACATTCCAATCATCAGTACAAATAACAACTCCAATCGTATACATCCTTACTAACACTTTGTATGGTTATATCTTTTAATTTATCCATAGATCTTGGTATTCCATTTTGACTTCACTTCTCATTTCTCAAACAATAAAAAATATTGACTGCATTTTCATATGCTTACTTGCCATCTATATATCTTCTTGATGTAACATCTTTTTCAAAGATTTTAGTCTTTACAATTATGTTGTTACTCTATTATTAAAATTTGAGTTTTTAATATGCATATTATGGATATAACTCATTTATTAGATTTATCCTTTGAAAATAGTTTATCCCAGTCTGTATCTTGTCATTTTGCTCTTTTGTCACTGTCTTTTGAGCAACATAAATTGAAATTTCGACGAAGTCCAGTTTTTCAGTGTTTTCTTTTCTGGATCATGTTTCTGCTTTCTTATTTTATATAGATTTTACATTAAAGCATGATCTAGGTTGATTAATTTTGTATGTGATGTGAAGTTTTACCTAGAATTTCTTCTTCATATAGATATAAAAATTTCCAGAATCATTTGTTGACAAGTCTATCTTTCTTCACTAAATTGCCTCAGATTTCATAAATATGTCATTCCCTTGCGTTCCCATGAAAACTTTAGAGTGTATTTTCCTATTTCTAAGCCCCCTCCAGGAAAACATAGAAATAAGATAACAACCATGATAAAAATAGGCAGTTTAATTGGTATTCCATTAAATTGTAGATAAATTTGGAGAAAATTGATATCTTAAAACATTATCTCCCAATTCAATATAGCTCCCCAGTATTTAAGTTTTTAATTTTCCTCCACAGGGTTTTATAGTTTCCTATGCCTATTTTCAATTTTGTACCTATGTAATTTATTATTTTGAATGTTCCTATAAATAGTACTTTGTAAATGTCAATTTTATATCATTTACTACTGCTAAAGATAGAAATTTATTTTTTTTAATCTCATGCAATGGAACCTTGCTCAACTCACTTATTTGTGTGATTTTGGACATTCCATTGAGATTTCTAAATTGCTGACCACTTCATCTGTGTATAAAAATAGTTTGTTTCTTTTAAACTCTGTGTGCAGTTTTTGTCATTTTCCTGATCTCACTGATTCAAACCCTAGTTCAATCATAAGTAGAATGATGAGACCAAGTCTCCTTATTTAAACCATCTTCTCCATTTATTATGATACTATTTGTCATATTTTAAGAGATACTAGTTATTAAAATTAATAATTATTTTTCCATTTACTGTTTGGTAAATAGATGAGTTATTTAGTGCTGCTATAACATAAATATCACAAGTGGTGAGTTTCAACAAACAGACATTTAATATCACACACTTAGTAAGGTAAAATTATCATTTAGGAATTTGAATTCACTATTGAAGTTATCTTGATTTTGAATTTATGAGATTATTTTTTAATCCAGTTCCTTGAATTGACATGGCTGTGTACATTATAAACTTCTTCTTACTAAGCCACGGTAATTTGCAATTTTCAAGATATTGGCCATTTCTTTGTTGCCAAATTTATAAGCATCGGTTTCCCTTGATATTTTATTATGTTTCATTTATTGCTTGAATTTATGCTGATGCCCCTTTTTCATTCTTGAAATTGATACATTTGTCTTCCTTTTCTTTTTCCTGATCTCCTTTGCTGGAAGCTTATCAGGTTTTTTTTCATATCTTCTTAGTACCATTTGTTTAGATTCATTCATATTTTACTTTATTTTTATTACATTGTGTTATTAATTTCAATTTAACTTTCCCCCCACTCTTTCTTCAGGTGTGACTCAGTTTGTCCACCCCTCTCCACCCCAGGTTCTTATACAGGAAGCTGAGATATTGAATTGAAGCCTTATTTCTTGTTTTTAAAAAAAATATAGGCCCTTGGTGCTATCAATATCTTCAGAAAAATTACTGTGGTGTCATCCCCATAATGCTGATATTTAGTATTTACTTCCATTGAGTTTACAATACTTCTTAATTTTCATGTTTTTTTGCCATTTTAACTCATAAGTTTTTTGGAAGTTTGTTATATGCTTTCAGAATATCTTTTTACACATAAATGGACTTGATTAAGGATCAAAGTAAGGTTTGTTTTGGTAAATAATCTATTATACTGGCAAAGAATGTGTATCTTGCTGTTGGATAATAAATACTTTATATAATTATCCTTTACAATTATCTTAATTTCTATGTAGATCCATATTTCCTTTAGTATCAGATTTTTTTAGCCAAAAGACTATTTATATTTTTATAGTAGAGATCTGCTATTAAAGAACACCCTTATCTTTGTGTGTCTGAAATGATTTTATTTCACCATAATTTTAAAATTGTTATTTCATTCTATACACAACTCCAGTTTAAAAGTTTTATTTTTTACAATATCTTGCTTAATTTATCTCACTTGCACTGTTTCTGATAAGAAATGCACTATTATCAACACTGTTTTTCCAATGTATGTTTAATGTGCAATTCCTTTTAACCTTTTCTTTTTCTCTATATCGTTCCAATTTTAGTTATGTTCTGCCGAAGCGAGCACTTAAACTTTTCTTGTTATCACTAGTTTATCAATTTAATTGACACATACTCGTATACTTTTCCTAATTTTTTGGTGTTGACCTGCATCTTTTGGTAAATAATTTCCATCAGATTTGAACAATGGTCTGCCATATTATCTTCTATTTTTTAATCCATCTCACTTAGGACTCCAATTACCTATATACTTGAGGCCTTAAAGCTATCCCACAGCTCACTATGTTTGTTTTTATTTACTTTTAACTTTTCTATTTGTTTTCATTTTAGGTAAGTTTCTCACCTTTTATTCTACAATGTTTACTCTGATGTTATCATCCAGTATATATAATTTTATGCCGGATATTGTAGCTTTCATTCCTAGGAGTTAAATTTGGTCCTTCAAAATGGTTTATGCTGCTTTCTTTTTTAAATATATGACATCCAGTTATAGAAACTATGTTTTCATATATTGCTTTGCCTAAATTTATTTGACTGATAATATTCATTGTGGATCATTCTTTCTTGCTTCCTTACCTACGGGGCAAGTCTTGATTTGATGCCAGCTTATAAATTCTACTCGCTGCTGGTTATTTTAATGTTTATTATTCTTGAGCTTCGTTTTGTATATTTACAGAGCTGTGGTTAAGCTATGTGGAGACAGTTTCAGCCTTTCAAGGTCGGCTTGTATGCAATGGTAGACACTCCCAGAGCAATTCTAAGTTCGTGGGCTAATTATTCACCATTACTGAGGCATAGCATTCCAGTATACTCTATCCCATGCTTGTGAATCTGTGTTTCTCTAGACGGACTGAGGAAAAGTACTACTCCCAGTCCTTTAGGAGTGCCGGACACTCTTTCCTTTAGTCCTTTTAAGTGTTTATTTTCCTAGCCTCAGGTCGTTTCCTTACATTTTTGTATGTGTGTACTGATCTATCTTATACTGAATCATGAAAAAATTCTCAAAAAATCCCTGAGGTTCTGTCTCAGTAGATCTCTCTCACTTCCTCCAATTCTCCCTTGTAATGAACCCTGCCTCAATAGATTGGTCTTCCCAGGGTCCGGTTTGTCTCTAAAAGTAGGGAGTGCATTGCATACTCCCTGGGACATATCCGACCCCACAGTCTAGATTCTGACAAGCAGTAAAAGAGGCTAATCTAGGTTTTCTATTTCTCTGGCTTTGCTGTCCTAGCCACTGAGTCAATTATGACTCATAGTGACCCTGTAAACGGTTTCTGTGGCTGTGAATGGTTACAGTTAGAACTGTTGACCTTGCAGGTATGGCGCCACACTTTCTGCGCATGGCCACATTAAGAATAAATCCCATCTTGACTTGATTCTAAAAAAAATAAACACCTCCCTGTATCTCTACCTTTTTCGCTAGGCTTTCCGTCCTGGTGGTGTTTTGTTCAATATGTAGGAAAACCAAGATAGTATGAGTCACCATATAATATGCTCTGCAAACAATTTAATGTTCTTCAAACCATTTTTGCATCACTAATTGTAGATTTCCTTGTGTTGTCCAGTAGGCATCATACTTGCCCAGTGTCACTGGATTAAGTGGATTTAAATGGCATAGCTCACAATTGCATTTCTTTCTCTCTCTTTTTTCAAACTATTTTATTAGGAGCTAATTCAGACATCATATCATTCCTTAATTCAAACTCTTCATACAGTATTGTACAATTGCTACTACCTTCAGTTTCAATACCCTTTATTCCTTCTTGAACCCCTTGAGATCAGTTCCCCTCCGCCATACACACACCTCCACAACCATACCACCCAACAACTGTTAATGAGGACTTTTATTTTTATTGGCATAAATAAAATAATTTAAATAGTCTATCTCAGTGAACAGTCTATATCATTTTAGTATATTGAGTATATAATATAGCTTAGTTCATATTATATTTTACAGGAAGGGGTTACAATTCTTGACTGGATAAATTTCGTTTAAAAACAGAAATGTTTTATAGCCCTTGTAGTACTGCAAGGTGCTCTGGAGGTAACAGTGGGTACATTTTGGGCTGTTAACCACAGGTCACCTGTTAAAAACAGCAGTCAGTCGTTCCACAGAAGAGAGGTGAAGCTTTCTGCTCACTTAATGAATTACAGTCTCATGAGCCCACAGAGGCGATTCTCCTCCGCCCTAAAGGGTTGCTATGAATCAGTAGCCGCATGATCGCAGTGAGTGAATGAGTAAGTGTGGGCATTGTGTTACCTTTGCCTTTAGTCCAATTATTGTATCTGAGGGTATGGAAGAAGTTTGAATATATTTGTTTTTAAAAATTATCTGTTGTTTCAAGGTAAAATTTCTAAAACTAAAAATGAAATGAATGTTTATGAAATCTTAACTATTCAATTATAAATATTCACTTACAGTGAATTCTTGAACATGTCTCCAAAATTTTAAAGCTATAAAAAGTATCAATTTAACTAATATATAAGGCTAAAGGATACTACATTTTTAGAGCCAATTATGTAATTAGTGAAGTGTATATAAGAATGTTACACTGCATCATTATCAGTTTGTGAACATATTTGGAAAAACACAGGAAGGCAATTTTTTAATTTACTTTTTCTAATTAAAGAATTTTGCTGAGTATCTGAAACAGTGACCTAACGGGTGCATTTGTACATATTTCAAGTCTTATGGAGTCAGGGAAAAAAGTGAATTACTGTGAGTAAACATTATGGTATCCCTTTAGTGCTTGTATGTGCCTTTTAAAGAAGATCCAAATGCTTTGTTTTGTTTCTATGATTGTATTTTGTTTGTGATTTTTACTACTCTGGCATGTATGGAAAAAAAGAATGCTGCAGAGACCTGAAACAAAAGCCAAATGGTTCGTAGCCTGAATTTTAAAGGTCTTTCTAAATCACAAATGTCCTCCACAATGGTCTTTCCCATGTGAGCATTCGTATTTCCACATTAGCTAAGCTGGGGCTGCTGAATCTCCACTCCGTGGTTTGCATTCTCTCCTAAGTAGCCTTACTTAAGACACCGCACACTGTGCCAACTCGCTTCTTCCCACTACTCGGGACAAAAGAACTTGGGTCATTTTTTCAGGCGCTCCCTGGTATTCTTGATCAGAAAACACATCCAGCTCTGTGTACAGAACACATCTGGAATCCAATGGCTTTTGCACCAGGGCTGTGACCTTGCTTGATCCTCTATCATCTATCTCTTGCCTAGATTTTGGTAGTGGCACCTGAACCCAGGTCCTTGCTCCTCTCTTTTTCTCCCTACATCTACACTCAAAAAAGCAGCCAAAAAGATTCTTTTGAGAGTGGACCATACCCTTCCTCTGCTAAAAAAAACTATAGTGGTTCTGAAACAAAATTGCTTAGAAAGTTGTAAGATTATTCCAATCCTTTAAGGTCATTGTGTCAGAAATATGATTGTTGATTTTTGTACAGCTTCGCATTGGCCACTACATCCAAGAGCATACATTTTAAGAGGGCATTATCTACGTTATTTATTTGGTGGTTTTTATTGTAGAAACCCAGATTTTCATGCTTTGGATGATCCATTTCCCCTGTATTTTAAATACAATCCAACTATCTGAATCTTTTAAACTCAAGGCCACATTATGAATTACCTATAGTTCTCCTCATCCTGCAAAAATGATTTTAAAAGTCATATTCTTTTATTCACTAGAGACAGATTTTTCTGTCTGTGAAACTATTGGAAGACTGCTCTGAATAGCAAGTTTCTATGCTCACATTCCTGTATCCAATAAAGACAGCAATTAGTGACTACGTGAATATTTAGTAATATCTCCTGATCAGATGAAGAGCACATTCAGATTAATATGAGGGGGTTTATCATGGGCACCTGTTTTATTTAGAAGGTCAAAAATAATTTCTCTGCATAAATGAGATTTGAACTGAGATCTGAAATATGAGAAGAATATAACTGCGACACTCAGAAAAGTGAGAAAGGCAGATAACAGTGGCTGCAGAAGCCCTGCCGCGGGAAGACCAACAGGCACTGCAGAGAAGCTAGTGTGGCAGAAGAAAGGGCATGGGCACGGGCGGAGAGCTCGGCAAGAATGGAAGTGTGTAGACAGATAAAGGGACATGTTGAGGCCTCATAGGCCACGTACAATGTGAAGTCCTTCTTCATATTACACTGAGAGACATTTCTTTATGGGAAGGATACCATATTATTTCTACTTAAAGTAAAACAAGAATGTCACTCAGAAAGCCAGGCGCACTACACTAAATTAAAAAGAAAAATAATGAAAGTGATCAAGAAGATAATTCAAGTAGTAGCCCAGCTTAGAATTTGGGTAGTGGCAATACAGATGGATAAAACTGAGAAAAGAGATTTTAAAAATTTAAGCAAGGTGTTGGGCAGGGTTGAGTTGGGTATGGCTGAAAAAGAGAGAAATATTTCAAGAGCCCGTGCTTGTTTGCTTTTTAACATGCTCAACTGCTTGTAGAGGTGGGCCATTGACTGCGTCAGAGAACATTGGAGGGGAATCTGTGTGAGCCAATATATTGACAGATGGATATTTTTTTCTGACTTTTCGAGAAACCTTTGTTGAAGACATAAATTTGGAGGTTGTCATGTTCTATTGCTGTTAGGTGCCATTGAGTGGGTTCCAAACCCTGTGTACAACAGACTGAAGCATTGTCTTCTTGTTAACAAGATACATGGAGCTACAATAGACCTGGAGCTGAATGAGCCACATGGAGTCTCCTACCAGTGCTGAGATGCTTCCACTGTCACTAGATCCATAAGACTTTCCACCCACTGCCCTGTGATCTTCCTGGATTTGGTGACATTGCATGTTTTACATGAGTCTGAAGAGGAATTTTTAGATTGGTATAGGACATATGGGCTTATATCGGACTTATGGACTTGATCTGAACTGGGCTGGGATGTTTTCTTAATATACAATTACTCTTCATATAAAGCTCTTTCTTATACATATATAAGTGTCTATGGATTTGTTTCTCTAGTCAACCCAGACTAACATGCATGGCTTGGGTCAGGTGCACCTTATTCCTCAAAGTAACATCCTTGCTTTTCAATACATTTTAAAAAAATCCTTTTATTGGGGGGTCATACAGCTCTTATCACAATCTATACATGCATCCACTGTGTCAAGCACATTTGTAATTTGTTGCCCTCATCACTCTCAAAACATTTGCTTTCTACTTGAACCCTAGGTATCAGCTCCTCAATTTTCCCCTTCCTCCCCGCTCCCATCTCCCTCATGAACCCTTGATAATTTATAAATTATTATTATTTTGTCATATCTTACACTGTCCAACGTCTTATGCAGCAAAGTTACCTAATGCAACATGTCTTGTGATTCCTTGACTGATGCTTCTATAAGCATAGGTTGTGGATCCACGCAAGACATAATCCTTCATAATATCAAGCTTTTCTCAACTGATCATGATGTTACCTATTGGTCCAGTTGTGAGGATTTTGATATTCTTTATATTGAGTTGTAATCCAAAAGAAGACTTCATTCATTTAGACTGTAATAGTTTCCAAGAAATTTCATTTATAAATAGCACGAACTGGAGGGTCTTTAAAAATTGAAATATATTTTCTCAGAGTGCAGGGGGTTTGTGTGGATTGTTTCTGAAGGTTCTGAAAGAGGAAGTTTCCTATCTCTCCTTGGAGCATCTGGTAAATGCCAGTGTCCCTTGTTCCTTTGATGTGTGTTTGCCACTGCCATCTCAATGACATGAGGCCCATCCCCCTGTTGTGTGTGCCTCTTTTTCTTGTTCATGCCTCCCTTGTTATAAAGCACCCTCACAAGAGTCACTATGAGTTGGACTGAATTTGATAGCATGATGTTCGGCTTGGTTTTGGTATTCAGTCATATTCCAGTATGACTTTATTTAATGTAAATCACAAAAAGAAAATCCCTGCTTCCAAGCAAGGTTGCATTCACATATGCACGTCAGCATATCTTTGGGGGGACATAATCTATAATTCAAATCTGAGGACATAATTCATATTGTAATTAGGTGAAATGTCTGAATACTAAGTAAAAATTGCTATGTACAAATTATACTGTATTTCATTTTAAATAAGAGAACTTTTTAAACTTTCCTTTCATAGGGCTGTTAACCATAAGATCGACAGTGCAAAACCACCCGCTGATGCACAGGGAAAGCCGAAGCTTTCTATTCCCATAAAGATTTACAATCTCAGAAACCCACCTCGGCAGCCCTATGCTGTCCTATAGGGTCACTATGAGTAAAATCAGCGTGGTGGCACTGAGTCGTGTTGCTGTTATTCATTTATACTTTATTTCAGTTATAGGAATTTTCCTTTTTAGTGGATTCTGACGATGAGCTTTCAAGAAAAATCCCTATCTGAGGACTCAGCCGTCATTGGGCATACCTCTTCTATTATTGAGGAGCCCCGGTGCACAGTGTTTACATATTGGGCTACTAACAGCAAAGTCTGTAGTTCGAAACAACCAGCTATCTCCTTGGAGAAAGATGAGGTTTTCTGCTCCTGTAAAGAGTTCATCAGAGAAACCCCAAGGAGAGTTCTGTCCTACCCTATGGCGTTTCCCTGGGTCAGAATTGACTTGATGGCAGTGAGAGAGCCATTCCACTACTGAATGGGATTGTCTGACTCTTCTGATAACATTCAGGAGAAATCGCTTAAGAATAACATTTACATGCTTGGGCAGTTCTATGATTTTGCCATGCCTTTATGGAATGGGGAAAAATTTGCAGGTGTAAGGTTGATTTGACAACAACTTTCCTAGGATAGTAAGTAATTCTCTTAAAATGTCAAGGAAATATGCAGCCTATAGAAAGACTTGAATTTTGTGCTGTTGTTGTTTATGGGAAGGAATGTGGATGTTACAGATAAAAGTATAATTCTTAGAAAACAAATGTTTTAGAATTTCTTGTTTTCTACGTGAACATCAGTGATTGATAAGATGGACAAGTGATCTACACATTCTTCCTTTATTCATTCATACTTACTATAAATACTGTATATATGTATATATATGCATAGTATATTTTTCCCATTTTGTGAATACAAATTTACCAAGAGCTTTAATATACAATTGGATCCACTCTTACTCAGAAAATCTCTTACATTTTCTGCTTTTATAATAGAATGTCGACCTTGTTCTGTATAATTGCTGCTGGTGTGTGTGTGTGTGTATGTGTGTGTGGTGTTCCCAGTTGATTGTGATCATATTGACCAACTGGGATAGAGTAGAACTGCTCTATAAGGTTTCCTAGACTGCATAATCTTAGAGGAGATTTCTTATCCAACTGCTTGTCAGATGTTATAAATTCAAATGCACTATCAGAAACCCAACAGATATATTTACAAAATTGTCTGAAGCTTGTCAATTAATGCAGGTGTTCTAAATTTTACATTTAGAGTTGAGGAATCTATCTGAGACTCCTGTTTGGTGTACTATTTTTTCTCTTACTTTAGCTAACTAAGACCAAGGTAATATATCCACTTCCTTATTTATCACCTATGCTATTATATATTCTGAAAACTGAATTTATTAATTTTTCATGAAGTTGTGCCTAATTAACTGAATACAAGATAGAAGTTCATACTTGTCTGATACCCATATTTGAATGGCATATGCAAATAGGTAAACAGATATGTACATAAAGCTGATCGGTATAAAGTGGCCGATTTTTCTATTTATTACCAAATATTAAGTAAACCAAAAGTGTAAAACTCTCCAAAATGACCCTTGTATGTTTCATCTCAATTACCACCAGAATTAAAACTAGAAAAAGAATTAATAATCCTTATTTTATCTTTATTTGGGACTTATACAAGTTATAAATAAAGTAGCAATCAACCTTAAAATTATGTTTTTATGACAGAATAAAGGACAGCTGACCCTTTTATTGTCTGTCACTCTTTTCACCTTAGCCAATGAATTTAGAGTCAGAGAAGAGTGGGTTATTGAGAAATTTATGTCTATTTTGGTGACAAAAGTGTTTTAGAAAAATATACAACAGGAGAATTACAATAAAATGTATTTGCCTCTTCACTCAGGTAGGCGGTTTCACTTAGCATACAATGTCTGTATGGCTGACAGACAGAGGCCGAAAGAGAATGGAGTAAAATGCAACACACATTCATTCCAAGAGCTGAGCATTGTTGGGGACATGTTTAGACTCCATTAAAGTTGTTTTATGGAACGTTTTTGACACTTGCTACATACAGCCCATCCTTTATGATGTCAATTGGAGCCTGGAGAAAACAATTGAAATGGATCACCTATTCTGAGATGTTTATTTCCTTAAAATGATGATCCATTTCTAAGTCATAGGTATTGACTCATTCTTAAGAATATGATTTTCTGGGTTTCCTTGTGGTTCCTGTAGTGTAGTAACTGCCCTTGCAGTGAGTTATGCAGTGGAGTGACAGATATCACCCCTCAAACCACGAGCATGGCATGGAGGAGAATGCATATGAATCTCAGGTTTGGGAATTCTAAAGGATGTTGGGAACAGAGAAGCAGACAAAAACCCCCGAAGAACACAAGAAACACAATTTAGAAAATGTGCAGTTGATAGAACTAGAGAAAAGTAACAATGAAGACTAGTTATTAAAAAAAACCAGAAACAACCCTCAACGACAATTAGTCGATTACAGCCCTAGCTTAGCTTTGTTTCTCCTGTCTGTGCTGGTTGGGAGGGGAACAAGCACACGGGCTGTGCGTCTGTCTGTCGTTGTTATTACTATTAGGTGCCATCAAGTTGGTTTTGAGTCATATCGACCCTATAAAACAATACCTGGTCCTGCACACCCTCATGATTGTTGCTGCCCTTGGAGCCATTATTACAACCACGGTGTCATTCCATCTTGGACCTCTTCTTTATGGAGAACGATGGCCCTTCCCAAGGTCTGTTCTCCACTGATAAGAGGTTTATGAGTGAGTGAGGTTAAGTTTTCACATCTTCCCTTGTAATGAGCATATGGCTATACCTCTTCCAAGACAGGTTTGTTTCTTCTTCTGGCGGACCTTGGTACTTTCACTGTGCCTGACCAACACTATTATCCAGTGGTTTTCCTTATTATTCTCTCACTTTCACATGCATATGAAGCAATTGAAAATATCATGGGTCAGGTGCCCTTGAATCTTCGATGTGACAACCTTGTACTTTAACACTTTAAAATGTCTTTTGCAATCAATTTATCCCATGCTTATATTGCTTGATATGTTTATTGCTGTTTCCTTGAGCATTGGTTGTAGACCTGAGTAAAATGAAATCCCTGACAATTGCAGTCTTTTCTGTGTTTTTTTTTATGATGGCTCAGATGTAAAGAAAATAAAAATTCTCACAATACATCCACTTATCAACTTCTTAATCTAGGCAGTTGTCATTAAAATAAAACCTGTTTAGTAATTACAATCAATATGCATTTAATACTTATCAGGTACCAGACACTATTCTAAATGTATGGTGAATAACTGTCACTGGAAATATCCTGATATTTACAACCTTAACTTGGTGAAAATATAATGGTGTAAGAAAATTAAGTCTTGGTCAAAAGACTTTTTTGTAAAAGAACAGAGATTGATTGCAAATATTCTTGCTACAGCTTCTATAAACTTCGCCTATTTTATATTTCCTAATAATCCTGAGATGATATATAGATGTTGAAACTTACTGATTGCTAATCCAGATAGCTGATTTATGTTACGAATTACAACCATATATAATTCAAAATATTTGGGAACAAATACAAAGGAATTTTTTAAAATGTCAGTAACTTCTATCATGATGGAATGAGATACTTAAGCCCATTAGTTTGGTAGCTTTCTATTAAAGGTGCAGCTAGAATTATTGCTTAGTATCATTACTATTATGGTCTGTTTTTAGAAATTAGCGGAACAATGATTAAAAAATTCTTGCTATTTCATACTAAGAAACTATTCAAATTTTAGGATTCTGTACCTACGTCACCACATAATTTAAGTAGAGACTGATGCAGTGATATTACATAGTAACATGTACGTGTTTGGAATAAGTGATCTTGAAGACCTCTTCTAATGTGAGATTACATACTCAGGTCATTAAGGTACTCACTCCAATAGGGTCATTGAAAAGCACTGTCAAGCAGGTTCAAGCTTATTGCAGCTCTGACCCATTGAGAGGGTTTCTGTGCTTCCAGTCATCCAGACAGGCGCCTACGTGCATTGAAAGTTCTTTGCCGTGGCAGAGGAACATCTGGGTTGCAGTGAAGGATACGACATCTTCTGCCATTCCCAATTACTGTGTTACCCATAGATTTGGGGAGAATATTGTGCTTGTGGTAAGTTTATTTCCCATAGCACAACCTGCCGCTTGCACCCTGCTGAGTGGTACTTAAAGAGCTTGTTATACAATATTCCTTGTGGCATTTGTTAACATCGTGTACCTAAATATACCTCAATACTATGATGATGTTTCTTCCTTCATGTAGGGAAACTGGAAATAAAATTGAAGTCGGTAACACAGAACTATGAGTTCTTTGGGAAAAAATATTTAAAGGCAGAGTAACATTTGAAATGTGCATTTCATTTTAGTACTTTTTAGACCCTAGAAAAATAAGAAATGGCCCCTCGACCCTCTCTGGTACCCAGACCTGTTCCGTTCTCTTTGGAGCATCGTGCATGACCACTGCTCGTTGAATGTTAAACAGCCGCTCGCCCACGACCACTGAGGGACACAAGCTTGTAAAACTTTGCACCTGTTCCTTTATTCAATTCATGCACCAGGAAGGGATTTACTTTGCAACCAAATTATCTGCCAATCTGATGCACTTATATGGCAAGGCAATGAATGGTTGACTAAATATATATTGGTTGGTAATAGTTGTTAATTTATTCTGCTTACCTGAGATAAATGAACAATATCTATCTTTAGAGCCATTCTCTCTCTCAAGACCTTAATAATTAGCAACAGTGAAAAGTGGAAAAGCCCATTGGCATTTTCCAACCTTCCCAAGGATCAATTTCTTGAATGCAATTGATGAGCTATTTACTTAGACAGTCCTTGTTCATGTCCATTCGATCTGCAATTTTTAGCTTTTATTACTCTTGGTATTATTGTTTTCTTTGTTAAAAAGTCACATTTTCATCTCTTATACCATCCTCGATCAGACCTAGGAGATAAAAACACATTTTCTGAGGAAAATCTCAAAGTAGAGGAATTTTGTCTGCACCACAATACTCACCGCTTTTGTAGAATATAATTTTGCTTAAGTTGATATCTCAGTCATCACCCAAACCTCTCAGTTCCAAGGCCATCACTATTTAGGAAAAACTGGTGCATTTTGAACTGTGATGTTGGAGAAGAACATTAAATATTCGGAGGCCTGATATAATAATGGATCATTTGGTTTTAGAAGAAATAACCCAAGAATGTTCCTCAGAAGTGAGGATGGTAAGACTTTAGCTGCGTAATTTTGATATCATCAGGAAAGACTAATCATTAAAGAAGGCACCATTGTTGTTAGTGAGACGGCAACAATGAGATAAATCCTCAGTAAGATAGATCGACACAACCACAACCGTTGCAACAAGAGTTTTAAAGGAACCAATAATTACAAAGATGTCACCAGATTCAGCGGGACTTTTTTGTTGTACACAAACACCACGAGGCAGAGCCAACTTAATGGCAAATAACAATGGCATGTTGGTATACACGTTTTTCTGTGTTTATCCAGAGGGTCAATGAAAAAAGCACACATGTTGACCTTGATGGAGTGGCGCAATAGCTGCGACAAAGGTCGTAAACCAGCAAAAAGTGTGGCGCGAGAGCGAACTCTGTTTCCTTCTGTTGTGTGTAGGGATGTTAAATATCAGAAACGACTGTATGGAGCCTTTGCAACAAAAACAATGTGTGTGTGCATGGTGTGTGTTTGTGTATAACATATAGGAAATTAATATTGTGAGACAGACCCTTGAAATTACCATCCACTTACAGCAAGACGATTATACCCAAACTCTAAGTATGCCATCTCACACAAAATCAAGTGCCTCCTGCTCAAATTAACAACTATCCTATCACTGATAGCAATTTTTGTTTCCTATTTTGACATTCTTATACTTCTGGATCAGAGCTGGTGGTGGAGTGCTTACACATTGGGTTTTGATCTGAATGGTTGCCAGTTTGAAACCACCAACAGCTCCATGGAAGAAAGACTGGGCTTTCTACTCCAGTCAAAATTAAAGTCTTTGAAAACCACAGGGGGTCGCTATGAGTCATCATTGACTCCATGGCCATGAGATATTTTTCATTACATTATTAACTTTAAAATGTTAAATCCATGACCTTAAAGTTTACCTTGGCCCATGATATTTATTGTAACCCCCCCCCCCTTCTTTTTTTTTAGTGATTTATCTACTGGGGGAAGCATTTGATTATAGAGTCAGTTCCAGCCACAAAGATTTACTTGATTTCCTGTCCCTGGTGCTGTGCAGTGCATTTCCCTGACCCTTCGATTTGTACTCGGTATCAGCTGGATTCCCAGACATTCTCAGACTCAGGAGCATCCTTCGGTAGTGTAGCTGATTCTGCTTTTATGGCTTGTATTTGTTGATGGCCAATGTCTGGATTTCTTAATGTTCCATATTCTCAATAACTACTTTTTAACTGCTTTTACACCATGAACGTTTACGTCAGCTACAGATTTTCGAATGGCTCTACCTCTTCCTATTTTTTCCAGTTTCTGTGTGCTTTACTATTAAACCAAAATAACGGGATTAATCAATCCCCTTAAATTATTCAATAGAATTGTCAAGTACCTAGTTTCCTTTTCCCGAAAAATTCCTGTCAAAGTCCTTCCATTCTTCCGTTTCCTTGCATGTATCTACCAGGCATACTGAAGATTGACAACTTGATTTGAGAATTAAATTTGAGTCTTATGTCATTTATCTTATTTGTCTTCATTTGCTTTCCCCATTCAAGTTTCTCCTTTGTTGTTGCTGAGGTACATTTTACTCATCATGGTCTTGTGTACAACAGAATGAAACACTGCCAGGTCCTGTGCCAGCTTCTCTATTTTAATTATGTTTCATCCTTGTAGCCTCTATGTCAATCTATGTTTCCAGACCACGTGCCTGTCAGTTTGTTGTACTTTGCTGGTGTGTGTGTGTGTGTGTGTGTGTGTGTGTGTGATATTGGCAGCAATATCGCTTATATCTCAAATACCTGTAGCACCACCAAGAGAGAATAGGTTTCTGTGGAGCTTCGAGAATAAGAACAGTCTACAAAGAAGGAATGGATTTCCACTTCAGAGAAATTAGTCACTGGAAACCCTATCAAAACCTTGTCAGCCACTGAAAATCTAATTAATAGAAGCAGAACAACAACACAAAAAAGAAACAGAACATTGTCAGAGTTAGTGCCAGAGGCTGAGCGACTTGGGTCAGAAGGTAAAGGAAACACGACTGAGGAAGAATTGCTTTCTCAAGGAGGAGTCTGCCATCATGGTGCGGGTGGTGTAAAGCCTGTTGGAGTAGAGCCTGTAGGACTTTACTCGTGCTGATGAGCATGAGTCACACTGAGAAGAAACAGCTGCAAACATCAATGAATAATTAGAACTTGGAATGCATAAAGTATGAAGCCCCTCCTTAGCAAAACCAAACTTATCTCATCTTCCAAAGATCTGTAGCCATTTCTCTCAACCTTTAGTAGATCTCCATTTGCACTAATTTTGATATAAAATATAGACTTTGTTAAATTTTTTTCTCAATTCCAAATATTTAATTCTCAATTATGTCTTCTCAATTCTAATTCTAAACTTATTGTAGTAAATTCTTTCTTCCTCCCCATGTCTTCTTTCCAATGACCCTTTTACATTGCTTTTTTCAATAAAAATTTTTCGTAACCATGAAACCTTTCAATTAACATAAAAATCTATGATATTCAGTCAGTCCTTCTATATTTCCATTCAGCCATCAACCCAAACCTACAAGGTCTTTGCCTGCCTTAAGTCTGATGAAATTACATCCCTGTTACTCTCTAATGTTATCTCTGGTCAAGGATTTTTTCCTCTAGAACAATTTGTCTTTAAAGCAAGGTTTTATTTTATTGATTACATTAATTTGTTGTTGTGTAGAGGCTGATTTTGGACAGACTCTCGATTGCTTATTTTAGAACACATCAATGAAAGTCAAAATATGAACTTGTGTATATCTTAACTGAATTTGGAGACCAGTTTAAGATTAGCTGTGATGCACTGAGCACTAATGGGGTAAGAGCAGGTGCAATGAAGGATGATATGAAGAAGGCAAAAGTCATTAAAAAGTGTGTGAGAGGCGGGGAAACCAAAGCAAGGGTCAGAAGAAACTGTGGAGCTTGCTCTTCAATGCATAGGAAGAAGTGATGAAGAAAAAGAGATGAACGAGATGTCCATGGGTGGTCAGAGAAGATAAGGTATGATGAGAAGTGCTCTAACCTGTTATTGGAAAACCCAATGAGAAACAGCTAGCGTTTCTCAACCTGAAAGTACCACAGGAAAATGTCAGCCTTGAATTGCAATGCTGAAGGATTTTAGGAACAAAATCCTGAATATGGCACAAAAAACATCAGAAGATGAAAAGAATGCAGTTACTGTACAAAAAATAATTTGTCATCGTGCCTCCGTTTCAGGTGCTACCATGATCAAGAATGGGTGGTCTTGAAATATGTTCAAACTACCTTGAGGACTTTGGGGAAAAGCAAAACTTTAGTAACTGACATAGCTCCAAATTGAAATCTTTGAGCAAGTTCATGTAACACTAAAAGAATTCACTCATTATTGTCAAGAAATTTGGCATGCATGAATTTATCTGGCCAACTGATTGATAAATATCAATGTATTCCTATTCCAAACAAAGACAAACAGATGGAATGTGGGTATTTTAATTAATGCAACTAATAATATAATTAATATAATATACAAGTAAACTCATGCTGAAGATAATTAAAAATTGGTTACAGTAGCATATCTACAGAGAATTACTAAGCATTGAAACCGTGTGCAGAAGGCACCTGGAATGAGGGTTCTTGCTGATGTTAGATGGATTTTGGCTGAATCAAAAGAATACCATAAAGTTGTTTACCTATGTTTTACCCACTATGAAAAGGCATTCAACTGTGCATATCATAAGAAATTATGGATACCTATATTAAGAATGAGAATTTCAGAGCCTGCAATTGTGCTCATTTAGAATCAGTACACATCCAAGAGGCATCCATTTGAACAGAGCAAGGGGATATCGATAGATTAAATCACAAAAGTAGGGGATCAAGCTTGTGTCTCCTTGCCATACGTGTTCAATCTGCATTCTTAATCCATCGCTGCAGAAGCTGAGTGTATAAGGAGGACAATGCGTGAAGACTGAAGGAATGCTCATTAGCAACCTGCAGCCTACAAATGACACATCCTTGTTTGCTGCAAGCCAATGGTACATGCTACAAGCCAAGAAGGTTTGCTGCGAGCCAAGCAGTCCTACTGATGAAGATCAAGGAATGCCACCTTCAATATACGTTGCATCTCAACACAAAGAAAGCGACAGCCCTCACAACCGGACCAATAAGTAACAATATTTAAAACAGAGAATAGAGTGAATTGTATAAGGCTTTAAGTTTACTTGAATACACAATCCATGATCATAGAAACAGAAGTAGAGACAAATCTACAAATTTGCACAAGCTAATAAAAGACCGATTTAAAATGCTAAACAACAAAATGTCACTTAACACTACAGTATGCCTGATCGTAACCATGGTATTTTTCAATTGTCTCATATGCATGCAAAGGCTAGACAATAAGTAGATCAAACAAAAAATAATGCATTTTAATTATGCCATTGACAGTGAATGTTGACTATACCATGTACTTCAGAAGAATGAACAATTATGTTTGGGGCCAGCCATCTGAGGCCAAGAATCTGAAGGTGACAGGTCAAAGGACAGGTTGCTATAGCTCCTAGAATCCTCAGGGTGCCTGTTAGAAGTGAGAATTCATATAAGTTCCTCTCATGTATTTTGGACTTAGGATCAGGAGGGACTGGTCCCTGGAGAAGAACGTGATACTTGGTAAAAGATTGGTGGAAAAGAGGACGTGCCTCCATGGCACAAGAGTGGGCTCATAATATGAGTGATTGTGAGCACAGTGCATGACTGAGCAGCTTTCCCATCAGTTGTCTATTGTGTTGCTATGAGTCTCCCCTGAATGGATGACACCCAGCAACCACAAACATTAAGGTTATGGAGTATTTGGAAAATGATCATTTCATTCACTTGCACATTTTTGTTTTGTCTTGAGACACTCTGCTTCCTTCACTGCAATATCTCCTACTCTTTTCAGTTAATGATGCTTCTCTTCCACTGATTAACGCTCAGCTTTTGGTGACTATCTGTATTCTTTCCAATGATTGTTTCTCACTCTACTTATTCTTCCTGAGTTATCCATTGAATTTATGTCAGTTTTCTATACCATTTTTTCATTTCCTTAATTCAGAACTTGATTTTCTCTGGCTCACAGTATTTTACCTAACAACTACCTGTATCTCAAAAGAATATGACTGTTGATTGTTCAACATAATGTTTCTAGTGTCTCAAACACACAGCTCCCCTTAATAGCATGAGTAGTCACCTAAAAGTACTGCTTTAAGATATTAAAGAAGGGAGTATTGTTTAAGTTTAATGTTTAGGCACTTCAGATAATTTTACAAGGTCACTTTCTAGCTGGGAACTGCCTGGATGGAATTCTTATAAACACTAGCATATGTAGAGTCACCAAGAGTCAGCACTGACACCATGGCAACTAACAACAAGGAAGTCCTCATTTACAAGTGAGAGAATTCACACGTGCATTCTCATACCCCATGCAAATGAGTCACTTATCTTTCTGGAAAGAAGAGGAAAATAGTTCTAATTTAATTTGTCATGAAAAACATGTTTCTGCAATAGGCAAAATAAATTTAATGAACTATTTAATGGGAGTGTTTTTCCTAAGCGAAGAACATTTTGAGAAATGTGAGGAATCATGATTATAAATCCACACAATACTTCATTAAGACTGTTTACAGAAAACACATTTTTCATCTCTAATGGTGCAGCATGAATGATGTCATGAATCTTTTCTTGAATCTTTGTCATTCTATGGAAGAAAGCGGACTTGCTGCCACAGAATTGTTTCTGACTCACAGCAACCCCAGAGAGCATGGTAAAATTGCCCCCATGCATTTCCAACACTGGAAACCCTTTTCAGGGGTAGAAAACTTGATCTTTCTCCCATCTTTGGAATTAGTTCAGAATGAACGTATTATTTAAAGAAAAAAATAAACAAATAGTATACTTTTCATGTCTTGTAAGAGTCATTTATAATCCTGTTGTCTTAGACTGTTTTTTCTAGTGAATGAAAACCAGTGATGCTTATTTATGCATCTATACAGATATATCAAGAAAATGGCTTACCTGGTTGTAGAAACGATAAGTAGGTGTCCTGCATGTTGCAAGTAACTGGGTCAGAGATTAGGTTGGAGGCATCCCTTAACTCCAGTAATTGTACGGACCTTGTAGGAAGACCACAGGCTGCTGGCTGCAGAGGAAGGCACATCAAGATCAATAGGTCAAGAGATAGAGGCTTGAAATCTAAAGTTGACAGATCTAATGCAGGTTGCTGATACTCCCGGACTCATCAGTCAGTGGGACAGGGCATTGGCTCAAGTCCAAAGAAGCAGAGGTTGCTAAAGCAAATGCAGGATTCAGACACAGTAAAAAGCAAGCATGCTTTTTCAGTGTCCACTTATATAGGAAGTGGGCCACACCAAAGAAGGAAATGTAATTGCATCAGAATTGTGACTTGATAAGGGTTTGCATTTCACCCAAAACATCCCATTATGGCAGCTTGCATTATGATGGTGTGGGATTGCCCTGTATTAGGTTAGGTCATCGGGAACTAGTGGGTGTTAAATTCCAAGCCATTGAGAATCCTGGCCCAGCCAAGGTGACACAAAACCCAACTATCATGTCACAGAAGCAACTGTATGCTGTCAAATCCTTTCTGAAGTGTGAGAGTCGCATGCATGATGGAGTAGAACTTTGCTCTACAGTGTTTCCATCAGCGTATGCTTTGGGCGCAAGTCGCAATACATTCCTTTTGAGTTGCCTCTGGGTAGACTTGAACCGCCCCCTCTGTTGTTTCCAAGCCAAGCAGATATCCGTAGTATTTTAAGAACGAGACTCTGAGTTCAGGTATGCAAATATTCTTGGCATCGTTGTTCCTCTGGACTCATGCTAATTTCCAAAGAGTTTTCTCTCCCGTGTACCCAGAGCACTTTTCTCCCAGCTCGATCCCTTCTTGGGCCTCTGCTTGATTCCACCTGTAAACACTGAAAAGGTCTGTCTCCAAAACTGATGGGGCCTCTTCACCAAGACTCTCTAGTCTCATGACATAACCTAAAATTAAAAAGAAAGCATTATCTCTGATTTTTGCTTGTAGTCTTTTGCTCTTCAGATGCTAAAATTCATCCCATGAAGATAAGTAGGGCCAGACTTTACACATTCTCCTTCATTTTCTCCCTGTGGCCGAACACCATGTAAATATGAATCAGCGGTGACAGCCGGCTTTTCAGGCCCTCGTATCCGTTTATCTTTAAGGCCTCCCCTTATGGAACTAATCACCACAGAGATCTGTTTCATCAGAGGAATACAAGAAAGCAGTAAAGCATATTTGGTTTAATGTCCATCTTTAACATATAGGGATTAAAAAATGCAGTTGATTTAGTATCATTTTTACATGATCGCATTTAGTATTGCCATATTTCATGATGGTATCTAATTTTATCTCACAATGGTTTCCAGTTGTGCCATTAAATTTAACAAGCTACTGATTTGATTGTTTTGTTGGTAGACAGCTTATCACAAACCTGTAAAATATGAAACCTGAATAAAAGAATATTTTATTCTTTATTTGTCAAAATTAGTTAATTGAAAATGACAGAAATTCAAACAGAGCTATCTTAATCAAAGGGAGGATTCATAGATTCTGTGGGCATGTCATACAATTGACAATCAGGTTTGGAATCCAGCAAGGCCTAAAAAATATGATGAGACTGTAACAATAGGAGCACTCCCCTGTGTGTGTTTTTGCTTGGTTTTGTCTTAGTTTAAGCTTCATTTTCTGTTATTAATGCAAATAATTCATGGTTATAATAATCTAACACATTGTTGACTCTGAATTTTATCTTTATATCTTATACCAGTTTAAACATAAAGAACCTGTTTGGCATGAATCGATTCAAGTGTCAAATTATGAACCATTCAAATGAGGGAAGGTCAGGGATATGAAATGGGTTCCACCAAAATAAAAGTTACAATGTTAAATACAAAGAGACAATAGTTTCTCTTAAGCGTTCTAAATATCTATCCTTTCCTTCTTTAAAACTAGATAACAGCAAAAGGAACTTATGAATAAATGCATAGAAAAACTTTTTCTACCAAATTTTCTGTAATTGTTAAACTTTTGTGCTTGCACTCATCCACATGCCACATGTGCAGCATACATGGAACACACACACACGCACACGCACACGCACGCACACACGCACACATTCTGCATTAGCTCCCTAAATAACCTAAGGGAGTTTTGGGCTCATTAGCCAGCCTGAAGATTGATTTTAATCATCGTTAATGATTTGTTTGGTAATTTTTCTTTGTCTCAGATTCACATTGGGCAATAATGCAACACGAGTCTTGGAATTCCAATAGTTCCATTTTACGAGGGGAGTCTGCCTTTGGCTCACTCTTCTCCTAAAGTGACTCTTTAATGATGAATTACCAGTTCCCACTGGCCAAACAACAATTTCCTTCCTTCTAAATTCTTCAATGCATCCCCTCTGGTATTTGTGATGCATTGCAATATTGCAATTTAATTTCTTGAGTTATTTCCAACAATGGAAACAGCAGTTTCTATTTATTCTTGACATTATGCTTATACTAGGAAAAATTGTCTGGCTCTCCAGAGATAAAAGGTAAAAATACAAATGATATTTTCAATATATTGTTATTTTTTAAATTTTCTTGACCACGTGCAGATCAAATTTCATGAACACATATATTTTAGCAGTAAAATAGAAAAAAAATTTAAAAACATTAATGACTGTATACAGAGATGAACAATGGAACAATTTAATTGGAGAGGTTTATTTATCCTATGAAATTTACATAAATGCATTGTCTGAGTTAGGATATTTTTGTGGAACAAATTACCATTGCATATATTTTACTCATTTCTGAGGGCCCGTCCCTTTCTGGATCTGATCTGTCACACCATTTGATTTCATCATCCTGGTTCAAGTTTAGTTTAAAACAGTTCCACTTAAGCAGCTTCAGTAAATTACGGCCCGCCATATTTTCTTCCTTTGACAGCCTATGCATTCGGACATTTCAAATTTCTTGGGCTGCTTAGTTTCAACTTTAGTCTCCAAAATGTATGATTTCCTATTAGAGACTACGCTTGTTTTGTTAGCGGCCAAGGAGAGGCTCTGTTTCACACGTACCCTATGTCCAACAGCATGTGTCAATCTCAAGGCCTGTGTCCACGTCACAGCTGTGTTTAAATTCAGGGTGGCAGCCACTGTGTCGAATTCATCTTTCTGAGGGTCTTTCTCTTTTCACTGCCCCTCTGCTTTACCTCCCAGGCTACCCTGCTCCAAGGCCTGATTTCTGCTGGAAACATGTCCGAAGGATATGAGAAGTCTTTGTATCTCAGGACCTTCCTGGTTGTTCTTATCCCAAGACAGAGTAGATTTGTCCGTGGTGGTCCATAGCACTTTCACTATTCGTCACCAGCACCATAAATCAAGTGCATTGTATTTCTTGGTCTTCCTTATCCAATATCCAATTTTTATATGCAGATGATGTGATTAAAAATCCCATGGCTTCAGTAAGGCACACCATGGTCCTCAAAGTAGCCTCCTTGCTTTTCAGCATTGTAAAGAAATCTTGTGCAGTGGATTTAACCAATGAGTCATGTCATTTGGCCCCCTAACTGATGCTACCATGAATATTGATGGTGGACCAAAAGCAGGATGGAATCCTGACAACAATCTTGTCTCATTGTATCATGCTACCTCTTGGTCTAGGTGTGGGGATTGTGGTTTCCTTTACTCAGGGTTCCAATCTGTACTTAAAGCTGTAATCACTGATCTGCATTATCAAGCGCTTCAATTCCTCCTCACTTTCAGCAAGCAACATTGTCCCAGCTACATACTGAAGGTAGTGATAAGCCTTTCTTCAAACCTGTTGCCATGTTCTGTTCCAAATCGTCCGGCTTCTTGGATTATTTGCTCAAAGTACAGAGTGAATAAGTCTGGTGAGAGAATACAACCGTGACACACACGTTTCCTGATTTTAAACTGTGCATTTTTCCCTTTTCCTATTTGCAAAACTGCTTCTTGATCCATGCACAAGTTCTGCGTGAACACAGTAAAATTTCTGGAATTCCCATTTTCTCCAAGCTATTAATAATTCGTTCTGACCAACAAAGTTAAATACATTTGCATAATCAATGAAACTCAAGTAAACTTTCTTTCATTTTTTACTTTCAGTCAAGATCTGTCTGACATCAATAATGTTATCCTTTTTCCCACGTCCTCTTGTGAATCTACCTTCAGTTTCTGGTTCCCTCTCATTGTACTGCTGCAACTGATTTTGAATGATCTTAGCACAGTTTTATTTGTATGTAGGATCCATGACATTGTTCCATTTGTTGGGTTACCTTTTCATGGAACGGGTGCAGGCACAGCTCTGCCGTGGCTTATGCGAGCGAGTGTCTCCCGTGCTTCAGCAGCTTGTTGAGTTATTTCCGTTAGTATCCCATCATTCCGTTTCATTTGGATCACCAAGCCTATATTTTCTAATTGCTGTTGCTTCCTCTTTGGTTCAAACTTTGGCATGCTAATAGCCAGTAATTATCATGAAGTTTTATTGCATGCTTTATCAATTTCCAATAGAAGAAACCTTCAAAGCTCCTGGTAGAATTTTTCAATTTTTTCATCATTAGTTTTAGTGGATGGTACATTAATTTGAGTAATGGTTGTATTATTTGGATTTCTTTATATGTAGATATATATATTATATTATCGCAGATTGCTTCGTACTTCCAGGTAGATCTTTAAATGTCCTTATTGATGCTGCATGTTGTGTCATTCCTCTTGAATTTCTCATCCTAGCATAGTAAATCATATGACTGTCTGATTCAAAATGGCCAATACCAGTTCTTTTCAGCTCACTGATGCCTAAGATATTGACCTTTATCAATTCCATTTTATTTGTGATGATGTCTAATTTTCCTAGTATGTCTAATTTACTTATGTTTCATGCCCCAAGTATTAATAAGTGTTTATAGGTGTTTCCTCTAATTTGCATATTAGAAAAACTTTTGAATCATCTCTATTCTTTAGGTTATGGTTGAAACACTATTTTACCTAAAAATCTTTCAAAAGATCACCACCTAGTATGATCTTGTTTATAGTTTCCTTTTATCCCAGTGTACTCTATTTTTAAATTCCTTTAGTAATAATTGTAGCTAAAATTAGCATGGCCTTCTATTAGTTAACGCAGCTTTTAGGATTCTTCAATTTCACAAAATGTTTCATTGTATAATAAATGGTTTAAAGGCTTTATTTGTCACTCTTGCAAAAGGAAATTGATGGTATATGCAAAGCAACATTAAAAACAACCAAACAAAAACACTAACAATGAAATTTCTATCCTTACTGACATGGAGTCAATGCTGACATGTAGTGATACCTTTGGGTTTCTGAGACTGTAACTGTTTACCAGCGTGGAAAACCCACTCTTTCTCCTGAGGAGCTGCTGGTGGTTTAGAACTGCTGATCATGCCAATCTCAAGGTTCAACACAGAATCATTACACTGCTAGGGCTTCTACTGGGATAGCTTTATGACACATAAGCCTAAAGGGTCAAGAGGAGAGGGAGGAGAAGTCAGTCACTATAGAAGAGGGTGGTCAAAGAGAAGGTGCTATTTAACACATTCAGTGCCAAAGAGGAGACCAGCGAGAATGGACCCAGGATGTCGTGGGTTTTCTCACTACACAGCTTTCCTTGCATTTAGGCTATTAGAGTGTTCACAGGCAATGCAGTAATTCATATCTCAACAACAAAGTACATCTCAGTTCCCACGTCTTCAGTTTACGGGAACTCCTGCATTTAGTGATTTGATACAATGAGGAGAGTAATAAAAATATATATGAGCATATCTTCCAACTTGTATTGTAGCTATGTGTGTCATTGTGAAATTGGAATGTCTGACTTATCTTTGTCTCTTAAAGCACAGTAATATTTGTCAAATTGAGTGTGTATCTCTCAGTTCTGTGACACGAATTCCCATTCTTTGTTGTCAAACCCCATGGGAATGGAAGCTTGAGCCAGCTCAGGGTGCATTTGCACCGGTTTCAGTGAGAATATATTTTTTTTAATTTTTAAGCTTCAAATTCAGCAAATAAATCCTGTACCATTAACAATATTATGGAATGATGTATGCTGCTTTTCTATAACAATGCAGGCAGAATTAAATTGGTCTTAAAATGCTTGATACTGAAAATAATAATAAAACACAATTGAAACCTTAATTCTTAATAAATATTACTATATGATCTCAGTAAGTGTTAGTGTTAAGTCTGTACTAGCTGCTGCAAAATTCCTAGCTCACATTCCACATATGATTAATTAAAGGAAAGCCAATCTTACTTTAATGACAATATTTAACAAAAATAGTAAATAGTGTGTTAATCTGAAAATAATAGTAGTTCCTCTATTAATGAGATTAACATGTTCTATATAATTTTTTTCAGAATAATAACATAGCATACTAAATAGAGACATAATGAAACCCATATATTTACACAAATAAACCCAAGATCTATTTTACCACAGTGGACAGACAGTTATGGATTATAGTGAATTATAGTTTCTATTTAGTACACAATTAAGAGCAGTTGTTTTCAAATCTGCTGCAGTAATTTTTCTAGTACACTTGTCACATGGGTTGATGTCCCTTTGTAAGACAGTTCGAAATACATTGCTCACATGGAGATGCAAGGTATTATAATAAAGAATTTGAAAAGAAATTATTTTAAAATATAACAGGCCCTTTCTCAAACTCTCTCAATGATGACACGCAAAGTGCATTCTATTTTAGTAGCAGATACAGAAATTGTTGTTGATAAAGTATGTAATTTGCCATTTTGCTTCAAAGTACTTTGAAGCCTTTTAACACCATGGAAGTAGAAACTAAAGTACTTTAATTTTACTCCTGTAATATACTTTTTGGTAGAATATTAGATCTTAGGTAGAAAATAATTATGACATTTTATATATGCCTCTGTTAATTTAGTAGAATTTATTTTCACATACCATGACTTTGATGGTATATATAAGCACAAAAGAATCTTTTTTCTCAATCTTATCTACATTAAATGATGCGTTACACTTATATTCTTGAGAAATTAGTTCTACAATCAACAGTTTCACTTTTGTTTGTAGGATAAAGATCATAAAGCTCTACCTATCTATAGATGAAGTGGTATTTAGGAGTCGCTACTGTAATTAAAGCCATTGAGTCCATTGTGGCCCAGTGTAGAACAGAGCGAAGTGCTGCCCTGCCTTGGTCCATCCTCACGGTTGTTCCCATGCTTGAGCCCATTGCTGCAGCCACTGTGTCCATCTCATTGAGGGCCTTCCTCTCTTCCGCTGTCCCTCTGCTTTACCAAACATGATGTCCTCTAGAGACAGCTCTCCTAAAAACCTGCCCAGAGTTCATGAAAGGAAGTTCGAACACCCTTGCCTCTGAGGAGCACTCTGGCCTGGCTTCTTCCCAGACAGATGTGTTTGTCTTTTAGAAGTTCATGGTACTTTCAATATTCTTCGCTAGATCAAAATTCAAACGCATCAATTCTTCAGTCTTCCTTATTCAGTGTACAACTTTCATAGGCCTATGAGGAAATGGAAACCAACTTCGCTTGGGCCTGTCACAATTTAATCCTCAAAGAAAATCCTTGCTTTTGAATACTCTAAAGAAGTCTTGTGTAGATTACCTGATGCAACTTGTCTTTCGTTGTCTTGACAGCTGCTTTCATGAGCATTGATTGTGAATCCACGCAAGACAATCCCCTTAACAATGTCCATCTTTTTCCCATTCACTATGATGTGACCTATTGGTCCAGTTGTGAGGATTTGAGTCTTCTTTATATTGAGTTGCAATCCATACTGAAGGCTGCAATCCTTGATCTTCATAAGTGAATGCCTCAAATTCTGCTTACTTTAAGCAAAAGTGTGTCATCTACATATCTCAAGTTGATCGTAAACCTTTCTCCTAAACTGATGCCACATTCTTCTTTATGTAATCCATGTTCAATGATCATTTGCTCAGCACACATATTGAACAAATATGGTGAGAGAATACAACCCTGATGCACACCTTCCTAATTTTAAACCATGCAGGATTCTCAAGTTCTGCTTGACAATTGCCTCTTGATCCATGTACAAATTCTGCATGAGCAAAGTAAAGGGTTCTGGAATTCCCATTCTTCTCAAGATTATACATAGTTTGTTCTGATCCACACATTCAAATGCTTGGGCATATTCCATTAAATGCATGTATACATAATTCTATTCTCTGCTTTCAACAAAGATCTATATGATCTCAGCAACATTATCAATGTTTCATGCCTTCTTTAGCTGTTCTGAACTTTTGATAGCACCCTGTCAATGTGCTGGTGAAATCTCTGTTGGAGGATCTTCAGCAAAATTTTACTTGCATGTAATGCAAACCATCTTGTTTTATAGTTTGTGAATTCTGTTGGGTCATTTTTATTTGGAATAGGTACAAATCTGGATCTCTTTAGTCAGTTGGTCAAGTAAGTGTCTTCAGATTTCCTGGTATAGACATTAGGTCCTTCCATTTCTTCATCAGCCTCTTGAACCATGTCGGTGGGTATCCATTCATTCCTGGAGCTAAAGTTTCTGGCTAATGCATTCAGTGCGGCTGGAATTTCTTCCCTCAGCACCACTGATTCTTGCTCAGATGCCACCTTAATATTTGAGAGGTGACTAGTTCTTTCTTACATAGTGACTCTGTATACTGTGCCTCTTTCCATGCCTCCTGCATCTTTAAATGTTTTGCCCATTGACTCTCACTGTTGCAATTTGAGGCTTGAATTTTTCTTTAGTTCTGTCGGTTTAAGATATGCTGAGTGTTTTCTACTTTTTGGTTTTCTAATTCAAGTCTTTACACCTTCCAATATAATATTTGACTTTGTCTTTGGAGCTGCCTCTTGGAATTTCCTATTGATTTCCTTGACTTCGTCATCCTCCCACTTGCGTTAGATACACTATGATTAACGAGCAGATGGCAGAGTCCCTTCTGGCATCAACTTTGATAAGTCCTCTCGTCACTGTATTTTTATTGACCATTTTCTTTGCACGATGTTCTTGATGTGATCCCACAGCTCAGCAGGCCCTCTGTCAATCGTGTCTATCACTTTTCTGTCAGTTTGTCATAATGTCGTGGTTTGTGTTTTGCTATGATGCCGAAGGCTGTGTCACTGGTACCTCTCTCACATGCCGGCAGGGTCAGCCACAGTGAGCAGGTTTCATCGGAGCTGCCACACTAAGTACAGATGATGAAGAAGAAATCCACTGCCCATTTCCAAGGAAGTAGACACGGAAAACCTTACCACCTTCTTATGGGGAGTAGAACTTGAGCATTCAAAGCCAAAGTACCTTAACTACTTACTATAATAAATATTTTCTTAATCCTGTGATAATGTTGTATCCAAACTGTTAAGTAGCTTGAGAAATAAAAAGAACACATAGGAACACACATTTTCAAATATGTACATACACATATGCAATCAAAAATATTATTATCTCATAGTTTGTCATTAATTTTGCATTTGTTTGTATCAATCATTTAGGCACTTCCAGACATTTCTCAATCACTTGGAATTTATATTTAGGGTCTCTTTATGTTTATAAAATGAACCAAGGCATTATGTGGTCAGAGTTTATTACAAAACTGCTGGAGAATACAATAAATTATTTTTCAAATAAAGTGATTTTTTTTACTCAGCAGCATTAAATGACTTTGAAAACAACAGAAACCCGACTGAAATTAAGCTACATGTGCATCACCAAATGCATAGAATAGAATACAATTTTCTTTACATAATAACGGTACTTAGAAATATAAATGTGCTTTTAAATACTTCCAATTTCAGAGGACATTTGGACAAGTCTAATGTATGCTATGTGTCCAGTCTCATATTGTCTTATAAGATGTTATTCTCCTTACTATATTACCACTCATTCATTCATTCATTTGTTCAATTTAACTAATAGAGCACCTTACTGTGTGAAGTGGCTGTAACATGTTAACAAGTGCTGTATATTTTGAGGCTCTTTAGGAATAAAATTTTGGAAAACCCTTTTTTTTAAACAAAACCTAAAGAATATTCTCCAATGACAAATTATGTAAGTGATATTAGTGGTGTTGTAATATCTTCAAGCAAATCTTTCTTTGCATGTTTATTTGTTTACTCATGATGCAAACAGCAATTAAGCACCTGATATAATTTGGTTCCCATATCAGAGCCTGGAAAGATAAAAACAAATAAAATAAATATCATTTCTAGTTTAAACCTACTTAAACTAGAAGTTCATAAAGCTCCAAAAATAAAAATTAATCAAACATTTAATGAGGCTATCAAATACCTCAGTTGTATGAACTAACCCTAAATTTGTAGCCATAAAGAACTCAATGAACTTCTGAAGGCAACCCGGTCCCACACGCCACCAAAGTCCCCATGACATTTCATGGTCTGGTCCATATGGAAGGTCTGTTTTATGTACTGTGGTTCTCTTGAACCTTTCATGAATAGCTACATAATTCTCAGCCTGACATTTAGACACATGTATTCATTTTCAAACCGCTCAGCCAAGAACGGTAAATAAAGTTTATCCAGAAAGGGATGGAATAAGGGAAACTATCCCTATTTGCAAATTACATTATCCCAGTAATGGCATAAGAAAGTTACAGCACATTATGGTATTAACTCCACAAGAAAGGGATTGGAGCTAATAGAGCGATTCAGTGATATAGACTAGTGGCAGGATAGAAAATCAACGCAAACATATCATTAGGTTCTTCAACACCAAAAAGAAGAACTCTATAAAGTAAATCAAAAGAACCAGACCATTTACAGTAGCCACTCAAATGGAAAAATACTTTGGGATTAATATAACCAAGCATGCAAGCAACTTATACAAAAGTACTAAATAAAATATTACTATAAGGAAATAAAAGAAAACTTCATGATTAGAAAAACTTTCTATGCTCATGGATTGTAAGACAACTTGTGAAAATACCGACACTACTTAAAGTGATATAAAAATACAATGCAGTCTAAATCCCAGTCCTTCTGTTGATTTTCAGGATTGGTTTGCTGCATGAGAGGAGTTGGGATTAGAGTCGCACGTGAAGGTTAATCAAATATTTGATAAATGACTGAGTATTGCAATTTTACAAGTGGCCGTTCAAATTATAATTATAACTACAGTTCACTACTTTTCTGGAGAAAAAGAGAAGCCAAAATCAAAAGGCTCAAAGGAGACTCAAGACCACAGGACCAATAGCCCACATCAACCACTATTTTTCCTAACCTGAAACCAGAAGACCTAGATGGTCCCCATATGCTATTAATGAGAACACAATGTAAAATTGTGGAGACAATATGAGAGAAAAGATTAGCAAAATTCAAATCACTTAAAAAACAAAAACAGCAACAACAAACAGGCCTACTTGAATGTAGAAGCTAAGCGAAATTCTGAGTTCATTGTTCTAAGATACATTTTAAACTTGGAATCTAAACTACACTGACATGTGATCTTTCAGCCACCTGATAGATTGACTCATAAAATAATAAACAATAACACTCCTAAGCAAAGTACCCTCTTAAACATTTGATTATGTGAGACAAAACAGTCAACATTCACCCAGAAGCAATACTGAAAAGGCAATAAGGAGAAAGAAAGAGGAAAAGAAACACAGCAAAGAGACTAGAAATTATGAGACAGCCAACCCATTGGAAAAATTGTAATCAGTGGTACAAAACAATATGCATAGAAATTGCTAAAGGAAGCTTAATTTTTTTTAGGTAAATGCTTTTCAAAAGCAAAAATATATAAGCTAAGAAAATGTTTCACAATGTTTAATTTTACTTTTAAAAAAAGAGAAAAACTAAATAGTCAAATAAGTATTGATGCCCTCAATATTGATGACAATTTCAACCTACATTTCCAAGCTATGCTGTGAACTACCCTTAGGACAATCAGAATGAAATGTAAAACCGAACCCACTGCCATCGTGTGGTCCAGACTCATAGTCACCATATCAATATGGTTCTCTGAGACTGTAAATTTTTACACGGCAGATAACCTCATCTTTCTCCTGCACAGCAAATCGTAGATTTGAACTGCTTACCTTCAGGTTAACCTAATGCTTACCTGACAATGACACCAGGCCACATTAATTACAAAATGTTGAAAAAATTCAAAACAATTTTAAAAAGTAAACATACGTATACTCTTTAATAAAATGAAACATGGAAGACTGGCAGGGATGAAGTGTGCTGAAGATAAAAACAACTGAAAACGTAAAGGAATCTTGTGCAAAAATTGTCTTTCAAAATGAAGGTAAAATTGAAGAATTCATAAATAAAAGTATATTTTACATTCATAGGCCTGACTTACAAGAACTACTAAAGGGACATTTTCAGGCTGACTTCAAGTGATGCTAGGAAAGAATTAAAAAACACACATGCACACGAGGCACTGATAAAGATAAATATGCAGATAGTTTGAGATCATATAATTGCATATTTATTCTCTTTCTCTTAAATAGCTTAAAAAGAACTTTCATAAAACATAAGTAATTTTATTCTTGGGATTGTAATTTTCTACATATGTAGTACTTAGGAAAGTACTGGTAATCAGGGAATTATTGGCTACCTTGGGCTATTAACCGAAAGGTCAGCGGTTCAAATCATCAGCTGCCCCTGGGAGAAAGGGGAGACATTCTCCTCTGGGAGAGTTACAGTCTCTGAGCTCTCGGGGACGGCGCTGCTCTGTCCTGCAGGGTTCCTAAGCATCAGAATTGACTCAGTGTCAGTGAGGTTGGTTTTGAGTTTATAGTACCTGAGATACCAATTTATCAGTAGAGGAAGACAAATGTGACGTGGGTTTTTGTTGGTTTTTTGGAGGGGCAGGGGGTGCATTCTCAGGTAAAACTGTCAATCGTTCAGTATTGGTCAAAAAATGGGGACAACTAGCAGCTAAATAGGTTGCATTTTTCAAAACTTCAGCATGAATCCTTACATGCTTTGATACTGTGATGGAACTAGCAAAGAAGGAAATGGAATCATATTTCAAAGCGCAAATCCTTTTTCATTTCAGTGTAGTGGTATCAGGAAAATATGAGAGGTGCTAAATAGTTGAAGGGACATGAAACTCACTGGCTTTTCTGCTTGAGCTTGCTTCCTTTGAGAGATTGGACCCCATACAAACTAGACGTGGTGGTGAGGCTCCCACTGATACATGAGAACTTTCCATTGTTACCCGGACCTCACTTTACAATGTGTTCCTCCAAAGATACCTTCAACTATTGAATCTGTTACACTGCTTTTAGTGACGCAGTCTATACTTACCTGTTTAAACCACATGATTTATTTTCGTATATGCTCAGTGCTGTTGAACCCATCACTCAAATATATTTTTAACTTTCATTTCTCTATAAAAGATACCCCACAAGCATCAATTATCGCTCCCTAATTCATTCCCACACTGAGGAAACGGCAGATAATCCTGGATTGTGAACATTTGACTCACATACAAACCATAGTTCTGAAAAAAGCCACATAAAATTTATTCTATTAAACTTCCAGGATGCATTCATAAAGCGAAACAAGACAAAAGCTCACGTTGCTTCTTTCGCTTGGCATGATGTTTCTGAGATTTATCTACGTTGTAGCATGGGTCAGGACTCCATTGCTTTCATGAAAGCATATGGGTTGTGTGAATGTATAGCATTTTTAAAATTCACTCAATAGTTGATGGACATTTCAGTTGTTCCACTCTTGGACTTGGATCATTAATGCTGCTGTGCACACTTGTTTGAAACATCTTATTAGACACGTCCCCCTCCCCTGGTGTACAGGTAGGAGTGGAAGTGTAATGTTAAATAGAGCATTTGGAAGGACCACCAACATTTTTCCAGAGTCCCTATGACATTCTGTTTAGTTTCTCTTTGAATTCTCATAGCACCTGTTTCCTCCTATGTTACATTTCCTCTCTTTTATGTTCCTCTTAGCACTTCATATGCATACTTTTATTTCTTCAATGGAGCATTCCGTTTTCTAGAAGAAGAAAAGCAGCATTAATGTCTCTCTGGCAGTGTTGCGGGTTACAGAGTTAGGTTGTGAACCACAAAGGTAGCAGTTCAAAACCAAGGGTGCTCTGCAGGAAGAAGTTGAGGCTTTCTACTCCCATAAACACCGACAGGCTGAGGAACCCACAGAGGCAGTTCTATAGAGTCACTTTTTGTTTTTGTTTAATTCCATCTACTTACATGGACGGTCTATATATTAAACACATATATTCCAAAGTTATCAAATTGATTCAACACTTGATTTCATATAAATATATTGCAGAATAAAATTTGGTTTATTGTAGTATAACTTTAATCATTTTAATGGCTAGTTCTAGAATATTCTATTTGCTTCCCTGTGTTCTTGAACACATCATATTGTCAAATTAGTAAAATTGGGAGTGATTTTCTGTGGTACAGTCCTCTGTAAATTTTAAAAGAAATTATTTACTTTTATAGGTTAGCTTAATGTTTTTTCAATTAGATAAAACACTGTGCCTATTCTCTTTCTAAAACCAATGTTCTTTGGTAATTGCAAAGATGAGTACCTGATGGGCCATGTTTTCCTCTATAAGAAAAAAATATCTGTTGAATTTCAGTTATGATCATGGCTTGTGCAATCTGCCCAAATTAGCTTTACTTTGTTTTAATAGCAGCAAACACAAGGATAAGCTATTAAAAGTGTATTTAATATTGAGTTCCTGAATCACAGAGCAATAACTCTATGAAGAAGAAGATGACTTCCAAATTTTGGAATGGGATGGAATGAAAATCGGATTCAAGTGTTGTCAAGTGTGTCAAGAGGAATTCGATGATCAGGAACAGGGAAGGTCACTTGTGCCATATGAAAGGAAACATGAAGTGAGACAAATGATTGAATCAGGCAACGTGGGGATTTTACACAAGTACCACTAGTGACCAACATTGACCGCTCATCACAGCACTGATAGAATCTAAGATACCAACAAAGAGAAATAAGAATAGATCAGTTGCTTCTCCTATTAGAAGAAACATGGTTTCTGAAATTACTTATAGATATTTGCTCTTGCAAAATATGACATGAGAAACAAACAAAAAGAGGTTTGCTTCACATGGTAATAATGACTGTTTATTAATGGCATTAAGGAGCAAAAAGTAAAAGGTGGGAGGCAAGAAATAAGGAATTCTGAAATGTCTTATATTTGAAAAATGATTTGGTAAAATTTGAAATATTTAAAACTAAAAATATCAAAGTTTGTGACCCAATGTCAAACTGCAGTTAGACTCCTAACATTAAAAATGTTCCTTTTTTCTTAAATTAAAAAAAAAACTATATTTTTTAGCATTTTCAATAACAAATTAAATAACTAGGTTTTTTTGTTCTGTATTTTTTAAATTGGTGTTTGGGTGAAATTTAAAAATGCAAATTAGTTTTCCATTCAGCAGTTTTATATGCATTTTATTTTGTGGCTTTGGTTATTATCTCCTCACTGTAAAAGCACAATGTGATTCCACTTCCTGCCTCAGTTCCCTGTGCCATTCTTCCGCTTTCCATGCTTCTTCGGCTCCTAGGTCTCACATGGTTGATTGCATTGAGAAGTATATTCTCTTCTTGTGAAATTATTCACTTTATAGGCCTACTCGTTGTTTACTTGAAAATTGCTTCCAAGGTATGGATTAAGTATAGGCTATGGTCCACAGCCTTAGGGTTTCCACCCTTTTCTGTCACACCAGTAAGTCTAGTATTTTTTAGAAACTCAATTATGTTCTACAATATTTTTATCCTTTCTATCCGGTCCAGCCCTTTCTATAGTGGTCCTAATTAGAGTTGTCAGCAGCAGTAACTGCGCACCATAGTTCCATCGGTCTCAGAGTATGGTAGCTAACAAACTAGATTTTTAAAAAACTTTTAAAATTATGAATTAAGTGAAAGTGTACAGAACAGGCATCGATTTCCATGTAATAAGTAATACATATTTTGTTTCATCTCACTGATTGCAAGCTCCTCAAGATACCCACTTCCTCCCTGTGTGTCTTATTTCCCATCCTCATTCTTAGTCCTTCTGTACTTGGTCCTCAGTCCTTCTGTACTAGGTCCTCAGTCCTTCTGTACTTGGTCCTCAGTCCTTCTGTACTTGGTCCTCAGTACTTCTGTACTTGGTCCTTAGTCCTTCTGTACTTGGTCCTCAGTCCTTCTGTACTAGGTCCTCAGTCCTTCTGTACTTGGTCCTTAGTCCTTCTGTACTTGGTCCTTAGTCCTTCTGTACTTGGTCCTCAGTCCTTCTGTACTTGGTCCTCAGTCCTTCTGTACTTGGTCCTTAGTCCTTCTGTACTTGGTCCTCAGTCCTTCTGTACTTGGTCCTCAGTCCTTCTGTACTTGGTCCTTAGTCCTTCTGTACTTGGTCCTTACTCCTTCTGTACTTGGTCCTTGCATAAATGAGTGAGTTCAGGGTAGAGGCCATTGTTGTACAAAGGCAATCAACCACGAGTTACCACCACATCCCAGCATCAATTGAGAAATTCACAACAACAAACAAACTCAGGGAGCAGCAACTCCTAGAAGGAATTTGGAGAGAATAGAACCATCATCAAACTCTGATGGAAGAATAAAATGGTTCCACCACTGTGAGAAGTAGTATGATACTTTTCAAAAAGTTTTGGACAAAAATACCCTGTGACACAGAAATTATATATATGTATATGTATGTATATATATATATATATATAATTTACAATAACAAAGAGTTGGAGAAACCTAAATATGCCCATAGTGGAAGAATAGACAACCTGAACATTTGATAAGTATTTAATTTGCTACAAATTAAATCACATTTCAAGTCAGAATATTGTAATGGATTACTTTGCTTAATTTAACTGTGGGCAAAATTTAAATGATGGCTTTTAAAAATTTAATATATTAGCAAAATCACTCAAGATATTTCTTGAATATTAACATTATTACAAAGCAACTTTTCAAGGACTTAAGCAAAAATTAGAGTTGTGAAAAAATTAGATGGTGCCCAAGTACAGGTAAAATATTGTCTGGGGTCTTCAAAGCTTGTTTCCAAACACAGCGCCATCTAAGTGAGATGTCAGCTAAGTATACACAAAAGAAGCACGCCCACATCAGTCACTGAAGGCTTGATTGTCTAAGTCGAAGGAGTGAAAAGTATCAGAGCCTAAATTGTGAGAATCTGGTTTGCCAAAGGCTATGGATGACAGTGGGAGCCCGAGAATATATTTGTGAGACCGACACAGGAAATAAGCCTCCCGTGAGCCCCTCTAGCTGTAACAGAGGGACGGAAGGAAAGTGGTTACTTAATAGTGTATTGGAGAGATAACTATAGAAGATCAAAATGATAAACCGAAATTGAATGGTTATAACCTTGTCAGTCGACGTCCCACCACCACCCGCCCCTCCAGTACATATTATCTCTGATCTGGTTTTCAACATTTTCTGTATTTCAGTTTGTTTGTTTGTATTGGGGGTTTATCTCAGATGCCTTATGTCATTGGGGGGTCACTCTTCAATTCGTATTATGTTTTTATGTTTTTCAGTCTATGAAACGCAGGATTGATGAACCTACATATCCATCCAGCAGAATAAGGGTTTATGGGGGGTACAGTGGTGGGTGGGAGCAAAATGGAGCTGATGTCGAGGATCTCAGGAAGGAAAAGGATGTTTTAAAACTGCTTGTGGTAGCAATTGTACTATACTGGTTAAAGTGATGGAATGATGGACTGATATATCTGTTTTAACTCCCAACAAAATGGTTTTAAAAAGTAAAACAAAGTAGCCATTTTCTGTAATTCTCAACCTAAAAAATACATTTGCACTTAAATATGTAATTTCTTTAAAGCGTGTGGATAGAATATTTCAAAAAACTTGAAGATATTTAACATGTCAAAAACAGCTGTGTTCATTTTATTCAGTCTTAATCTTAGAGAGTTTCAAGTTAGTAAATTATGACTAAATATACATTAAAGAAATTGCTGAAATGTTTGACATATTTTATATGTTTAAAATAAGTTTGTATTTAAGAAAAGTTAGAACATTTTTCTCTTTAATAACACTTAATTCCATACGTTATTATAGCTTTATTATCTAGAAACCTAGGTCATTTTACTGATTTATGTATATTAAAAAGAACCAAAACAATTGGTTTATTGAAATACAAGGGGGTAGCCCCCAAAACTGGATGAAAGGTGGAGCTTTCATGGTATGTATTTTTGCCACTAGGCAATCATCCAGCTACTTGCTCTGAGTTGGTGTATCCAGTGGTGTCACCTGGGAAGTCTCTCTCTGGTCACAGTGAATACAGTCGTAAAAGCAGTGTGCTCCAACCTAATTTTTTGTGATGGTCAATTTAAGAGAACAGCATGCAGCTGTGAAATTTTATTTCCTGCTCAGGAAAATTGTCACAGACACTGTTGTGGTGGTGAATACAGCTTATAAGGACAACAATATGGGGGGAAATCAAGTGTATGAGTGGTTTTCTCATTTCAAAAAAAGTAAGAAATTGATTGATCACTGTGGTAGTTATATAATCTGCTGTCAATTTGGGACTTGAGAGGATTACTAGTGAAGGGGTGGAGTCTAATTTATCCATCATATCGTAGTCAATGAGGCCTCTGTGTGGCCATGGACTTCTCCTGAGAATTCTGGGAATTCCTGGATTTTCATGTTGGACACAGGAGACAGACTCTCTCTGGGCTCACTCGCGTGGAGACTCTAGCGACAATGCTTACTCCCTGAATGACGCTCTACTGACGAGACACATGTCGCTATGCTGAGAGACCCCACACCCTAGGAACTGGAGAAGCCACATGGGGACCCCTGCCAGCGTTAACATGCTTACAATGCCACTAGATCCACAATACTCCCACCTACTGGCCTGGGATCTTCCTGCATTCGGGGACATTGCATGTGTCTCATGAGTCTGAAGGGGACTTTAAGGATTAGTATCAGACATATGGGCTAATGTCGGATTTATGGACTTAATCTGAACTAGGCTGGGCTGTTTTCTCAATATTCAGCTGCTCTTGTATAGAAAGCTCTGTCTTATACACGTATGAATTTGTTTCTCTTTTCAACCCAGACTAACACAGATAGCAAACCACATTGTGGACATCTCTCCCCTTCCGGAACAATAGAAAATGTCCACTCATAGTGCAGTTGGCATTCATTCTAGTTTGGTCTACCAGGTCAGCCTGTTAATCAAGCTTTCTATTTAGAGGTTCAGAAAAGACTGAGTAACTGGGTGTGACAAAAAAGGCCTGATTTATGGCAGAAAGGGGACTGCTTTGCCACCACCACCGCACACCTGCTCACGCAGCTCTCTCGGCGCACCCGTTTCTGGCAAAATAAAGCATGCTTCTCTTACCCACACACCTGACTGGCCTGACCTTGCTCTGTGCAACGTCTTTTTGTTTCTTCAAATGAAGAGGGACACGACAGGACAAGGATGTGAGGATGCAGAAGAGGTGAAGAGGGAGGTGCTGGCAGCCATCCAAATAGATGACTTTGAAGAATGTTTCCAATAATGGAATTGAAGATGAGACAAATGTATTAAGTGTAATGGAGAGTACTTTGAAGGTGATAGTTTTTTTAATTAAATACAATGTTTTTGGAAAAAAATTTCCATTTTGGGGTGTACCCCTGGTATAGTTAACATAGCATATAAGTCAATGTTGTAAACATATTAAAAAGATTTGTGCAGTCATCATCACAGCCAGTTTTATTGTGTTTTCCTCCTCCTTGTCATCATTGTCACTAGCTCCCTATTTCCCCTCAACCTCCTGTGCCATAACCTTAAGAAATTATCAGTCTAGTTACTGTCTCTATAGGTAATCTATCTTTAATTTCATATAAAGAAAAATGTACCAAAGAGGCAAACAGCAACAATAACAATATACAACACAGAAACACCTCCATCCAAAAGAGAACAGATTCCTATAATTGCATTAACATAACTGACCTGCCATAATTATGTCTATTGATTTCGTTTGGGGATTGGGAGGAGGAAATAAATGTGTTGGGTGCTACAACAATCTATATGCTGGATGTCTTCAGAGACATTTTTAAAATAAAATTTCAGTCACTAATCACAGTATCCCAAGTATATAAATGGTACTTGAATTACTTCTTATGTTTACCTTATCAAGTGAAAATGCTACAATTCAGCGATGACTTCTACACGCCAGTGTTGATGTTATTATGTAGGTGCTATTAAATCGATTCCAACTCAGAGCAACCTTATATACAACACAGCATTCCATTCCAGGTCCTGCCCATCCTCAGAATTGTTCCTAAGGTTAAGCCCATGGCTGCAACAACTGTGTCAGGGCATCCTGTCAGACTGATGTGCTGCTGCCCCTCTACTTTCCCAACCACGGTGTCTTCCATCAGGAACTGGTCTCTCCTGACATGTCCAAACACATAAGAGGAGTTCTTACCCGCCGTGCCCACAGCGCATCCTATCCCAATGGCTTCTAAGACAAATCTGTTTACTCTTTGGCCGACCGTAATCTTTCAAGATTCTTCACTAGCATCGTAATTGAAATGTCTCTTGTCACGATGAATGCAATACCATTAATCTTGAATCTATCATTCCTGACCTAAAAATGCGTAGGATTTTCTGATTCAAGTGGCCAATGCCCTTTCATTTCAGCTCACTAACACCTAGGCTAGTGATCTGTATGCATTATATTTCTGTTTTGATGACTTCTAACTCTCTGAGTTCTGATTATTAATAGATTTTTGAAGCTTTATTTTCCCTCCCATTTTGAGTTTGGTCCAATCAGTAAATGAAGGTCCTGAAGGCTTTACTCTGATGAACTTTGCTTCATTTGGGTCATTAGGGCCCAAACCACAGTTCCTTCATCATGTTTGAGTGCCTTCTGGCCTCAGAGGCTCATCTCCTATCGCTGACACTTTCTGCTTCTGTTCATTAGACTTTTGATAGCTCTCAAAGTTATAATGTCATCCATAAGGTTTTCAGTGGCTAATTCCCCTGAAGTGGATATCCTATTATATCCTCGGAGTCCGTTCCTATGCTGGAAACTCTTTGAAACCTGTTCACTTTGCCTGATTCTGTGGATATTTGAAATACCAGTGATAGAGATTTCTGCATCACAGCATTGAGTGTGCCAGCGACCACACTAAAACATGCTGATGGACATGTGCTGCAAACCTTAGAAATTACCAGAGTGACACTATCACATACTCACACACAAGTAGACACTAGGAGGACAGAACCTTTCTTTTGGTAGATTGTAGAAAGTGATTGGAGCAGTCAAGACAATGCAGAAATGGACAGTGTTTTGTTCTGCTATATGTCAGAGCAACGCAATGGCACCTAGGAACAGTAAAAGCAGACAACTATATATTTGCAAATCACACCCATTGGCAAGGATATTTACTTATATAATGAAATAATGTTAAAATAATGTGATGTAAGAGACACATTTTCTTCGTTTGGAAAATTAAACCTCTGAGTACATAACATCTTCATTCTTTGGGATTCGGGGGGTTTATTTTAAAAGGTGGCCTTGGTGAAATAATTAAAGGGGAGCTGTCTCATACTTCAAGGCAAGTCATTTTCAAATACGATGTCAATTTAAAATGAAGCTAGTGTATTGAAATTAAGAGCTAGGAAGTGTATCTGCCACAATAATCAAGACAGAAGAAGAAAACATTCTGAGTGTCTCCATCTGTTAATAACCGACCCAAATGAAGATTGTGTGACACGCTGTTCTTCTTCTCAAGTCAAAACATTCCTCGTGGATTCACACTGAGTGCTTGTGTGACACAGCCATTAAGCGTGTGCCCGTGTCCACGCGTTAGACCCACTGTCAGCTTCGTCAAAGAGAACATGGCAGATGGCTTCCGTAAACCCCTTCTTGGTGTGGAAAAGAAGAGCCGGAAGAAGAGGATCCTGCCTTAGAGAGTGCTGACCCGAGCACTCTCCAATAATTGCTTAATTTTGTGCCCCCTGCTCCAATTTAGTTCCTCACATTCCAGCCCTTTGTGTTTTTAAATCTCATTTAATGGAGGATGATATGAAAGACAAATTGAGACATTTAGGGAGAAAATAGTATTAGAAATATTAAATATACTAAACGGATTTGTTCTAATTCACTCTTGTAATGTTTACTTATTTTATAAGTGTTTAAAGCTTCATTAAACATATTATTCACAGAAAACCACAGAGGGTCACTGTGAGGCAGCATTGACTCAATGGTACTGAATAGTTTGGTGTCTAATATATGCAGTGACATTTTGTTATATATGCAAGCTGATTTTAGGGAAAACAATGTGATTTTTTTAATTAATAGGATTTTATCTACCATAGTTAAGTTTTACTACTAATGATGATTAGGCCCTGATGCAGACAGACTATAGCCCATGGAAAATCAAGTTGCTCATTTCATAGTTGCCCTTTGACAATGTTGTTATTTTATTTTGGAATTAGGAGCAGATATTCTGGGGGAAATGGGTGCCGTAGACTGTAGGTGTCTGAAACATGTTTGTTTATATATGAACGGCATAACATAATTCCCAATAGTAAATTTGGAAGAAACCCATCAATTATGGTTGATGCGAGTCACCCCCTATCCCACCTTATTATTCTATTGATTTTGTTTCCTAGTTCAATTTTGTCGGGAAATTGCTTGGTCCAAGAGGAAATTCCTTGAAGAGACTACAGGAAGAAACAGGGGCAAAAATGTCTATCCTAGGCAAAGGATCAATGAGAGATAAAGCCAAGGTAATAAACTTTGATTTTGATATCTGACATATACAAGCGGTTACCTGTAATGCTGATGGTCAAGTGTGTAAGCACATTTTAACTACTCCCCTGCCATTCCCTGCCTGTCTCCTCTGGGATACCCATGTCACACTCTGATGTTATCACCGTCCTCATAAAAGTTCATTATTGGCCTTTCCCCAGCACATAAAGTTCTGCGTTTTTATGCATTTTGTTGCTTTGTGTAAGTTACTAACAGATCTTTTTTTCCCTTCTGTATCCTCTACTGGGTGTTTCCTTGTGTGCTCATTTTCTTTAGTTCCCTAACTGAATCCCTTTTCTTCTATAATATCACCTACTCATGTCCATTGTCTCATGTCCTGATTGTATCTCTCTGCTCTATTTCATTTTTATCCTCTTACAGAAGGAATGTCAAATCCCTATCTACAAATGTAAATAGTTATAACTATTAGAAGACATTCATTCATAAATATTGTTTAAATTATTGAAAGGGGGTAGAAGTCTTATGTAGTACCAGTTGGTCAGGCCATACGTATGTTTTGATTTAATATGATACCAGATAAAATTATATATTTTCCTTAGAATTTTGTCCCTGAAGTATTATTGATCTGTCTTGCATAAAGGAATGTATAATGAGTCATGTCACTGAGCTAGTGGATAATCATGAAAACATACTTTTGTTATTGTAATGTGTCTATATTTGTACTCTAAGGACTTTATTCATTCACCACTGGTACAGTAGAGGCTTTCTCCCATGGAGCGGCTAGCAGGTTCCAAATGCTTACTTTGGGTCGCGGTCGTCCGCCGTGTAACCCACGTGTCACCAGTGCTTGTAGATGTGTTCTTACACTGACTGGGCCAACAGTCAACTCTCTGAGTTACACTAGGGGAAACTTTTGACAACTTAAAAAAATTTCAGGTAATCTTTGAATACTCAACTGTGCCTTTTCAGAAATAACTACCATCTTGCTAAGCCTTACTTCCTTTAGTTTCTTTGACAAAAAGAAGAAATGTTTGAAAGCTGGTAACACAGGCACCTACACATTACAAAAGGTGTGTTTTCCTGTTCTCACAAACCAGCTTAGATTTTCCTTGATGGATAAGGAGAAAATGACATACAATAACTCAAAATTGTATGTTCCAATATTGTTGACTAGTGTGTTTGCTATACTCATTTCTCATATTCTCACAACACAACCTTGTAGTGCATGCTTTTATACATTAATGCATTCTGCAAAATAAGGGTTCCGTCAGGCATCGTCTCACCAGCAATGTTTCATGAACCCCGAGAAGAGGCTAAAGCTCCTCATATCACATATTCAACAAAAAGCGCTAAATGCATGTCTTAGTCAGCGTTGCACCGAAATACTTTGCCTCTACTTAGTCTCTGCATATTTTAAAGGCAGATAGTTATATATTTTTCATCCCATATATTTGTGAATTTTCCCCTAGTCATAAGATTTTAATTGGGTTACTATTTACTTGGAAGCTTGAAAGATGAACACTTGAATATCTAGTGGGAAATGAATTTGATGCTATTAAAATTACATTAAATTTCATTTGCTGATATTACCTGTTACCTAAAGCCTGTATTTCATTGGTTAGTTTTCTGGTGGGAAGTGTGGTATGGCTATATTTTGTGTATTTTCAGATATTTTTCTTTTCAAGATAAAGCGAAATAAATATTTGAGCCTTTTGCTACAAATAAAGTGTCAGTCCATCTCACGGAGGGTATTTCTCGTTTTCACGGGCCTTTTCCATGTCAAGCATGATTTCTCTGTCCAGGGACTGACCTCTGCTCATAACACACTCAAAGTCTATGAAGTGAAGTCTAATCATCCCAGCTTCTAATTTTGATTTTTGGTTTCATTTATTCTTTTATTTTTAAAAAAGTTTATTGGCATATAATTCATGTGCCATTGCAATTCAGTGGCTTAAATGAATTTTTAATTATGTAATCATCACCGCAATAAATTTTATAACATTTTTTTAATTATTAGCTCCCCATCCCCCACAACCTGCCATGTCTATTTACTGTCTCTGCAGATGTACCTACCTTGAATGTCCTATAAAGAAAATGCCACTACCATCCTCCAAAACTCCAACAGCAACAAAATAAAAATCCTCCTTACATTATAAAGCAGAAAATAATAAAAGCTAGAACAAATTTTAAAAAGAAATCATTTGGGTATAATGCTTCCAAAATAGATGCATTTGTTATTACAGCAGCCCATGGTACTGTCAGCATTCTTCACCAGCACCGCTATTCGAATGCAGCCATTCTTCTTGGATCTTTCTAGTAACTGCTATCTACAAGAGCGGCAGTTCTAAACCATCAGTTACCCCTTCAGAGAAAGAGAAGGCTTTCTACTCCCATAAATGTTTACCGCCTTGGGAACGCACAGAAGCAGTTCTACTCTGTTCTAGAGAGTTTCCTGGAGTCCTGAACGAACTCAATTGCAGTGAGCTTGGATTTGGGTTTTGACTAATTGCGGTCTTTGGTGATAAGCCCTAATAGAATCTCCTTTCTAGGAAGTAGAAACATGAGTTATTTTTCTGTGTTGTACCTGTTGTGAAGTCACTACAGAAGGTGCGCCTTTCACGTGCCCTTTGAAAACCAAATCCACCGCGTGGAATTGATTCTGGGTCCGCAAGACCGTAGAGGACAGAGTACCACGGCCCCCACAGTTTACACGGCTGTATCTTCCCAGAAGCAGATTGCTGCCAGTGTGTTTGAACCTGCAACCTTTCAGTTATCAGGCAAACACTTACCACTGTGCTGCTTCACTTAGTCTACCTCATGATACAAACGTATTGAGAGAGTTGTGTGTGAAATAGCATCTCAGAGAGACTTGCTTCAGATATGCTTTGTGTTCAACATCACATTACATTTTATGAAGGGGAGGAAATAACAAATAGACAAAACCCAAGCCTCAGAAAGCTTGTAATTGAATGGAGCATGATGATATATTACACATTGTCTTTAAAAGAAATTTTACAACAATATATCATTTGTATTGGTATAGAAGCTAGCATACATAGTTGTCTTTGGTTTTTAAATTTTTATCAGAAACTGCTGGTTAAAAGGACAGCCCTGGTAGTTCAATCATTAAGTCCCCGGAGTCACCCAGCGACTCCACACGCGAAAGTCTTAGGGTGTCTGTTCCCATAAAGGTGACAACCTAGAACATCCTATTGATCAGTCTACTCTGTCGTATCAAATCAGTATGAGCCAAAATCGAATGGATGGCGCCCAACAAAAAAAACAATATGGAACATTTCAAATGAAATTTTTTTATTTGATAGTTTCATTTGTTCTTTTCGGTTTGGGTAGTAGTGGGAAGAGATTCCTTTAGTGCTTCGTCAATAAGCCATAATGTGAATAAATAAAAAATTGGAAGAAAAATCATATAAAAAATGAAAACATAGTAATGCAAAATTAACATCAGTAGCAAAATCCGACTTTACACCTAAGATTTCACTCCCATATTGCGAGACTATATTGCCTCGCATTTGTCCCCATACTGTCCAGGAATGCTCAAAATGATCCTAATTTTTAAATGGGAAGGATAAAAGGTAGTCTCAAAGAAACCTACAAAAGGATCTCTATTATATGGTTGTAATGTTTCTCAACACCTCAGGCACTTGTAGTATTTCTTTAAAGTCTAAGCCTTCCGGACACCATATGGTCGGCCTGTTCTAAAGAGCCAAGCAGCTGTCGGCTTCACCAGCCATTGCTCTCGAAGCAATCTTCAGGAGCCGCTTACTGTAGCTTCTGATAGTCTTACTATTTTTAGTCGCGCTGATGGCAAAGCCTGGTGAGGGAGAACAGAGGAGGCAGTGGTTACACAGGCTGATCTTTAAAAAGGGTTAAGAACAAATGTGGTATCCACTCCTACCCCTCAAATAAAAACATTAAAGATGGAAGAGAAATTCTGAATGCGACAGAACACGCAGATGCGTCTCCATGAGAAAGTAGCAGGCGAGCATGGAGGTAAAGCTATCAGAAATGTTTGCATATTCCTTACATGGAAATTGCAATGCTGTATATACGTGACGGTAAATAAACTATATTTTGCACTTTTACTAATAAGCCTGTTTAAAATGATGGAAGAGGTGGTTTTAAAGCATGTTAGTAATTTCATGTTAAAAGTAAAGTGCTTTTTGGTGGAGTTTTATTTAAATGTGCCATAATTCTCAAGGGAAGCTTTGCCCCTTTGATGTGCTAATATCAGGTGCTGTTTCTATTTTGTAATATATCTCCTGTACTTGGTAATGGCCACTTCAGTGAACCTTTTCTGATTTCATGGCATGACTGATTTTCATCAACAACCAAAAATCAAGCAAAACACTTCAAAGCAATGTGACTGCCGGATGGGCAAGTGAGTGTGTGAATCCTGCAGCCGTTACCAGTGTCTCATTTTGCTTCTGGGCTTTGCCCAACATCAAACAGCACAGCAGTCTCTCAAATCCTGGAGGGATGTACCTGTGCTGCTGCTTGTCAATCAGGCTGTAATTGGTTACATAAACTCCTGTTTCAACTGTTTAATATCCTGGGCACCAAAGCAATTTGTAATCTTACAAAATCAGACCTCAGTCATTCTCAGTTTATTTTCGCTCTACCCCGCATCAACTGCACAGTAAATAAAAAATAGTTCCAACTTATAGTGACCGTACGTGACATGAACTGGCCTTTGGGGTTCCCAAGGGTATAAGTTATAGGGGAGCAGAAGGTCTCATCTTTCTCCCACAGAGTGGCCAGTGGGTTCACACATCTAAAGTGGCAGTGAGCAGCCTCACACATAACCTATTGCACCGCAAGTGATACAGCTAAGTACAATAGTTCACTGCATGAAGGCCAAGGAACACTTCATTAATACAAGATAGGTGAGGGTTTGTGCACTACATTCATTTTTTTCCCTGATCTAAATTTTGAGGAACAAGAATAACACACTAAAGATTCCCATCTGAACAGTGGCAAATATATTTTGAATCAGAGTGTAAAAAATCAAACACAGTCTGGTGTCAGTTCAAATTCATGATGTGTTTTGTAAAATAAGATGCTTTAGATGTGTTGAACAACCATGTTTAAATATCAAGAAATAGCATTTACTGATTTTTTTAGCTCTATCTTGTTTAATAAAGTTTTGTGTCACTTGGCAAAAATACATAGATTCTAGCTCAGTCACTGATATCAGGTCCACACGGATTCATAGCAACCCTGTCTAGGACAGGGCAGAACAGTCCCAGGGGATTTCAGAGACTTACTATTTAGGGGAGTTTAAAACTCAGTCTTTATCCAGAAGAGTGGCTTGTGGTTTTGAACTGCTGACCTTGTGGTTAGCAGCCCAACATGTAACTACCTGTATTAACTAGCCAAAATATTGGGACAATATTGTGTTTCACCTAATGTGCCTATCAAGGCATTGTAGGGGTTAAGTAGGAACATAGTGTATAATACTGTCTATGTGCCATATTAATACACTATAACTATATACTACTGTATGCATAGGTTAATATATAATCTGAATTTCCTACAAGTGAAGCCTCTGGGCTAACAGCACATTCGGTGAATAAGGAGGCTATTGTGTAAGACATCAAACTAACAGTGACTTACTGTCTATGCACTGTTTAGCTCTAAGGACTACAATGCTTTCCTTATTTTATTTCTATAAACTAAATTTAGTCAACTTTGTAAATGTTTTCTTATTTTTGAACTGATGCATTTAGAAGTTTATTTTAAAATTTTACTTTTCTTTCACATTCTAAACTCTTACATAAAGATTTAGGTAGGCAATATCACACACAAGTTAAAAAGAGGGTCAGAATCACCCACGTCGGGGTGCTTAACTTGCTCATCTCACGGTGTCCCCTGGAAGAGCTTCGGGCAGACAGCCCTCCAGTGATGAGCTACCTATGGCTCACAGCAATGATACGACCCTTCCGGGAATGCTAGCACACCCTGCTGAGGCTCTTTGGTGGAGGTGTTGGTTTCCTTCAGAAATATTTCCAGAGCTGTTTGCCTAATTTGCTTTTTGTTTCCTCATATATGTTTTTATATCCGGCAAACACTGCCTCAGCATTTCTTTGCATCAGTAGAAAGCACTCAGAGTCAGGATCCATCACTGTTGACCCTCTTCAGCAACCTGTCAAGGTCTAGTGAGGATTTCGTTGGCCCTTAAAGTTAGCACCTGTTCTCCTCCAGTTATTTCCTTTCCTTTGCCTCTTCTTCAGTTATTCCATCTGGCTATAGCTCTAGCAATTCTTTATGTGTTGCTCACCTCAGGAAGGTTTTCACTGCTTTCGTCTTCTATGCTTCTGTTTAGTTTGTGGCTTACCATGTCAGCAATAGTCCTCTTCATCCTTGAAATATTATCAGACTTTTCGCATCCTTCTGTGGGCCGTTCATGCACCCTTTGGTCACATCATTTTAAACCAAAACCAGGCTCTTCATTCAGTAGTAAAAACAGTCATCCTTCCAAATTCCAAGACATCAGTGTCATTCAAGTGTCATTTGTTTCAGAATGACCTGGAAAAAGGTCTTCATATAATAGGCCTTGAAGGTTGCAATAGCACTTGGTCCACTGGCTAGACTAGAGAGGTGATGATGCTTAATGAGAAGAACATATTTTGATGTCACGATGGAGCTCACCAATAAAAGGAGGTGTCCTGGAACATTGTCTACAATTGTCAAAATTGTGAAAGGTATGACTTCTTCCCACCACGATTTATCCATTTGAGTGCAACGATATTGAACTGGGCACCACATAACAGCACATATGCCATTCAGGACTTATTCTTGCACCTGTGATAAACTGGGAAGGTGTATTTGTGAATGTTCTTGAACACCCTGAGATTTTCACTGTGTCCAAGAACAAATGACTTCCTTGTAGTCACCAAAACAACACTGCCCCCTGATTTTCCACCTTCATGTTGTTTAACACTGTCACTCTGTCTTAAACCCTGAAATCCTGGGGTTGAATTGGCCTCCTTAGAGAGGAGTGTCCTTTCCGACACTCCACAATGAGGAGTTTTGACCATATTAACAATTTGCTGGTCAAATAGCCAACCTCTACACCAAGGTTGTTCTCTTTCACATCAGCGCTTGCAGACTCATCAGTCAGTTTGATACTATGTGCAAAATGTGTTGTTTAAAATACTTGAAGCACCCAGAGATAGAGGTGACCACATTGCTATAGTCTGGTCTTGCTTTTTCTTTAATCATCTCCAATGGTATTTGTGCCTTATCAGTGAAAGTACTGAGAGAGCTTCACTTCTGGGTTTCTCCATATCTGATATAGGTCCCTCTCGTGGGCTTATTAACCTCGTAGGTTTTAGTGGACCTGAACCTTTAACACCTTGGACAGAAATGTTGTCCTTTTAGGATCATTGTGTAATAGACCCAAATCACAAGCCACATACTTACTAGTTTTCCACCTTCATTTTGTTTTAACATTTTGCTTCACTTCCGACTTCTCCTTTGCCTCCTGCTTCTACCACGAGCACTGGTTTTGCTTCCTTGGGGAAATGTGGTTCACTTCACAGCAGGATTTTCAATAGATTAAAGAGAGAAGGTGTATATGCTGCAATGGATGGTGCCGCTCTTTTCAAGTTGAAGCATTTAATTTTTATGTGGTAAATATTTTACTTATCACTCTGAAAGGCTCACATTAAAATACTAATAGGAAGTGCCATACACGCGCATATAGCTAATAACATAGGAGCTTGTTGTGACTATCTGCATGCATTGTATAGCTTACAGCTGTACTACTTACACTCAATCAATCCTTATAGAAGAACCCTGAGATACCAGTACTGTATGGGGAAACGCCCTTGCATTTCATGAAGATGCTACATTGCTGTATCCCATTCCCTAGTGAGGATTTTGGGATGGAGTCATACTCTTATGGGACCTCAGACATATGTCAGATGCTGCCTGCACATATATTATGTGGTATATCACTGTATGTATTTTGTGAGGAGACAAGGAACCATGTGTCTCATTTTATAAATAAAAAATTATTTCAGGTTATGATATAGTTGGACATTGAAGTGACCAATTAAAGAGAAATATATTACTTTGTGCTTCAGAAGTGATTTTGCATTCACATCTTCATTCCTATTATGAATATTAATAATGTGTCTATAAGCACAGGGTGCTGTGATCTTATTTGAAGATCAAACGACCAAAGAGAAAAGCAAGCAAGCAAAGCAGAAGCCCCAAAGCCATACATCTATCGAGGCTCCTTTCTTAAAATACTTTGATGAGCGATCTTGTGATGGTAATGGTTGATGTGTTGCAGATCTAAGTTACGTATTAACTTAAATCATTCTATCTCGTAGGCTGAGAATATTCACAGCTAAATAGAGTTGTTTACATTTTAAAAATTAAGATGTATTCTTTGAGCACTTTCACAGATCCAACGTTGCAACCATAAGCGAAAGTGTACATATCTTTCTTAAGAGAGACTAAATGCTACTGGCGGGAATAAACAACAACAAAAGCAACAAAGCCCACACTTCCATCCATCTAATTCTTAGAGTGTTTTATACATTGTTGGTTTTACTAGCTATTTGGAGTGGACGCCTGTTATCTGCAAGAAGTGAAATGAGAGTATCACAAAGTCTGAATCTCGCTACCTTGCTTCAGGAAACATTTTGGTAGGCTATTGAGGAAATAAATGAATGAAAACAGAAATTTCTAACAAGCATTTTATAACTTAGGACTACAGTAGTGTGTCCCTTTCTACCATTGAGGAAAGCCTGCCCTGTTTGCATTGAGTGATGCTATCTTAAAACATTACCACCCAAATCCAAATGAAATATGTCCTCATCTTTAGGAAAACACATCCCCCAGCCCTGCATCCTCATCATGGACATTGGTGCAGTTAAGCCCATTGCTGTGTTATTGTGTAGTGCCTTCCAATAGAAGATACGCATCTTTCAGAACTAATCTGCCAATGCTCCTGTAGCAATTTTTTTCAAATATTTTTATTGGGGGCTCTTACTTCTCTTACCACAATCCATACAGTCATCGAGTGTGTCAAGCAGGTTTGTATACATGTTGACATCATCATTTTCATTCGACTTGAGCCCTTGATATTAGTTCCTCATTTCTACCCTTTCCTCCTCATCCCTCCCTCCCCCATGACCCCCTGATAAATCATAGATCACTATTTTCATAGGCTTCCATCGTCCTCTGTCACCCTTCACCCACTCTCCTCTTGTTTGTCCCCCTGAGATTGGATTATATGTCGGTCCTCGGAGGGGCAGTACTTACTATGCGGTACAATTATACTTCCCTTCTAGAATCCATCTAGAACTTCTGATAAAATGCAGAGACTTTTTATTTCTGACTTAACAGTGTTCAGAATTCTTACAGAGAAATTAGAATTTCCTAGCCAAGTGACCTTGAATCGCACCAGTCATCCACAGGTAAAGAGGAGCCATTTCCACCCCGTCAGGTGTGCGTTGGAGTGCTAAACCTCCAGCTGGTCTTTCAAGGAGTCAGTCATTATGTGGAAGATGGATGACTCCCTCTGCCCCGATAAAGATTTACAGAGCCTCAAACCCCAACCTAAGGGCTCTCTGATTGGAATGGACTTGATGGCAGTGATTTTGTTTTTGTATGAATTTATATAAGGGAAGAATTTTAAGCACAATTCTGAGGTGACTCAGTTTGTTAATATATACTAATGTATTAATGGTATACTTTATAGTATTTAAAGGTTTTGTATATCTGTGTGCATGTATATTGATACACAATACACAAAATCATATGTGTGTATGTACATATATATATATACATACACACATATAAACTCAAACTCGCTGTCATCAAGTCACTTCTGGCTCACAGTGACCTTACATAGGGTTTTTGAGACTATAAATCTTTATGGGAACATATAGTCAACAAATTGCCCTGTCTGGGTCTTGCACTGGTGAGTTTGAACTGCTGACCTTTCGGTTAGTAGCTCAATGCCTAACCCACAGCTCCACATAAATATACATATGCCCATTTATGCATATATATGTATGCATAGTATTTCATTTAATTCATTCATAAGCATTATTTAACAAATAAAAGTATTCTTTCTACTTATATGGTAAACAACTATAGAACTAATGTAATTTCTTTTAGATGTTCTATATTTAATCCTTAAAAATATGAACATTTAATTCATTACTTTATTTTGAAACTTTTTTTTTCTTTTGCTCAGAATCTTAGTAAACAAATAGCACCAGACCTCCAGGAATGTGTCATTGTTCTATTCAGGGAATTACTTATTAGCAAATTTGGTAAATATACTTTGCTTCACATGAGATTTATTGTATTTTGTTACATTTTGAATTATTATAATGTCAAGTTAAAGGAAATGGTTATCTCAAAGTGAAACAATAATATTTGATTTCTGAAAAATGTTTTCATTGAAAGTTTTATTTTTATGTTTTGAGAAAGATGCTGTTAAAGGATTTTGGTGAACATTTGAAACTTGACCACACTATGAGCTGTGTTCTTTGAAGAGAAATTGGACAGCTTGGTCTAGCACAGCTGGGGGAGTTGGAGGTACAGTTTGGAGGAGGATGGGCCCAGAATGTGAATGCTAAAGAGAAAAATTCTGCACTTAGCACAGTGCCCCATCAGCACTAATTGAGATTGTGAATTTCATTAGTTGCCGTGATGTTTGTTTGACTCAGTATTCTCTTTTCTCCTTGCCTGTTTGTGGGTTTTTGGTAACTTCATAAACCATTCAAGAGCTAAATGGCAATTTAGTGTGACCTTTCCTTATTATCTGTATCTTTTCTTAGCTTTGTAAAATTTTCATGAATGGCGGAAAATTTGTTTGGCTCTTGACAACCCTTGGTTAAAATAAATAAATAAAATGTTATTGTTAGTCCAACAAATGATGCCTGACTCATGGCAATTTTCTGGTTCTGCTTACTGTTGCTGTAGAGCCCAGAGGAAAACAGACGTCACCAGCCCCAGGCCAGTGGCTAACATTACTGACCTCACTTTCCCTGTTTAGATGTGTACTGCTTCACCTACAAGGAGGTAAAAAACGCTGAGGAACATCAGAGGGCCTAGGCACAAAAGAGGAATATGCCATATTTTGCTAAACACATAATTGACTGATCCATTTGCCCCTTTGCAGTCAGCACAGAATTCTGTACTCTTTCAAAGATGCCATTTATGAAACTTTCTATGTGAATGGTGCCCCAGAATTACCCAACTGACTAATACTTAAGGTATCAGAGCAAGCACACTAAATACCAATAATCGAAATGTGCGTAGCAGTTTATATTTTCATATATACATACATATATATGAAATCAATAGCAATATTGATAACTACATTTATTTCCCAAATGCTCCCAGTAATGAAATTTATTAGTTTGAATATGTTGATTTATAACAGTATTCTATTTCCATTTTGGACATCATGGCATTTAAATCTCTACTGTCTCAAGTCCCAGAGAGTTTTAGATGACTGGAAGCTGTTCTGCCAGAGCTTTTGCCTGTTGTTATTTTTCCACCTCTAAGCTGTGGGCACATAATTACCAACGTCGACCATCTAGCATCCCTGTGGCAGGGAGGGAGCAAGCACAACGTGGTCCTTGATGCAGAGAACTTGGAAGCCTCCAGAAGCAGGAGGGTTTTCATTTCTGCGCCACAAATGCCCTCCCTGTGCTGCTTCCTTCTCCCCAGTAGTGGGCGTTCTTCTCGCGTTCTCTTCCTTTTGGCCATTATGTATGTTGCCCAAGATCGTGTTCCATCAGCCACTTCTCTTTTTCACCATGTGCTATGCTGGTCTGAACTTTTAATAGAGAACCTAAACAGTATGCATTTCTGAAGTATCATTTTCTCCAGTTTTAACAGCATCACACGTAGCAATACTGAGGGCATCCTCCTGTGCTTGCTAGTGTTCCGTAGGGGTCCTAGTACTGTGAGTTAAATGTTCTACACTGCTTTCTTAGTTTTCTTCCTTTATCCTGTTCATCTTTAAGTTGCAATTTAAGTACTATAATTAAAAAGATAGAAACCAATTTGTTTTTTTTTCCTCTAGAAGTTGAAACCCTGAATAATGTTCATTTTTCTTTTCTTGAATACTACTAGACTGTGTTTGGGATATTTATCTCTGTGGGAGCACCACAAATATATTTATTAAAAAAATTAAATCAAAAGTCAACACCCTTCAATTGGTGCATAAAGAATTAAAAGTAGGATGCTAAGCGGTAAACTGAATAAACATGTACTAAGGAGCCCTGATTACATAGTGACTACTTAGGAAGTACTTTATAATGTACTTCCCCTAAAAATATTACGACTATAGGACCCTTATAAAAAGAAATAACACCAGTGGGCAAGTATATTGCAGATAATCTTATTGTGTAAATTGCTCCTATATGTAAATTCAACCATCTATTTGAAAAGCTAAAATATGATTGATGAAGCAACAAAACACTGAGCAAAGGCTCTTAGCACAAAACCATTATATGATGGGGGTGCTCATCTTAGGCAAAACAAATCTTCAAAGATTAATCTTGATCAAAAAGTGGGATAAGTAAGCAAATCTGCGCCTCTTCTGTTACGGAGCAGGACTTTCTATGTGGTGTATTTGTACTTACCTAACTAGTATCCGGTGAAAGGTCAGCAGTTTGAACCTGCATTCACTCTTCAGGATAAAAATGGGTTTTCTACTCCCATAAAGAGTTACAGTCTCAGAAACTCACAGGGCAGGTTCTGCCCTGCCTATAGGATCACTATGAATGGTCTTCTACTCGATGGCAGTAAGTAGCAAAAGTACCTGTGTTGAGTCAATATGTTTTGGTATCCTAGTTCTTTGAAATAGAGATAAAATGTTTATATCTATATTTATTTAGTCACTACGATCATCATCATCTGAAATAAGTTATGCAACCATTGTCAACAATCTTCTTGTGCTCGTCTTAGGAAGGTTCCGGTATTATAAGAAAGACACAGCTGTGTTCTGCTGGCAGCTGCGTAGCTTTAGCATGGCAATTCAACTTGAGCAATCTCCTTTCATCTCAGATCATGAGGAGGGTAACTCAGGGTTATGTAAATGTTCATCCAACTGACCTGCCCTCTTGCTACTATACATATAGTGCATTTTTAAAAAATTTCATTGTGCAACCCGCTTCAGTGCCTTAAGCCCACCAGGTAAAACCAGGCAATGGTTTGGGGTGACAGTTTGCTTTGGCATGGGACACTGTGAGAGGCCCATGGGATCGGACCTGCCACAAATCCAAACCCATGCATCATAGTGCATTTTTATATACAATTTTAGACTTGGCAAGAATGTTAAAAGTTATTAGTTCAATTTATTAGTTTTTATTTCTAGAAATAAAATTGCTGAGAAATTTAGTAAGATGTACTTAATTACCAAGCATAGAAAAAAGAAAATAAAATGTATAGTTTTAACCATTTGTGAATATATATTATAATTGTATACTCATATGCAACAAAATATTTGATATTTACAAAATTCTGATAGGTAAATTTCAGTGACATTAATTATATTCATCCTGTTTTTATTCTTTATGTTATTTTATAATGATTATCACACAAAAAGAATAAAATGCATCCAAATTTAAAAAATATTTCTTGATAAGATTGCATATGAGATATGTAATTTTATATCAGTATCATCTGCTAATTTTAGGAAAAACCTTCTGTAGTAGTCCATTTCTGTACACAGCAAATAATCATTTCTAACTCGTGTTCAGGTGAATATTTTTTTCTAGAAATTCCCTAAGAAGATTCCAAAATGTAGGAATAAATGAGATTTTGCTTCCCTACTCAAACAGTGTCTGAGAAATGAAGCCAGCTGCATCCGTTTAAATAGTTCCAACAAATTGACTTGTGGAGTGCCTAATATTTCCATGTAATTAGCTGTGGCATTTTCAAAACTCTATAACCCGGAGGAAAATTTAACCTTCTCTGAAGAATTGCACACTCAGGATGGATACTTTAGAAAATTCTATTGTTCTAAGGGAATACTCACAAAAGAATTACATCAGACTTTGAACAGATGCTACAAGATCCCTGCTTTATTACTGGCGCAGCGGAGTGGGGATATTAAAAGTCTTCATCTCCTCCCTCGCATCTGATGTTAACGCAGATTTCCCATTTCTCAGCTCTGACAGTTTAGCGGTGAATCTCTTGTGGCTGTTCCCCAAAATTCTGCTTTCTCTTTTCTTTTCTTCTGTATTGTTAAATTAGACCCTGCTCGTTATGTTCCATATAGGTTTTTTTATTGAGACTCTAAGGAGTAATTCTTTTTTCCTAATGGAAGGTATCAAGCTTACGCCAGATGATAATATCTGTTTTCCTCCCATCAAAATTTTATTTCTTAGTAAAGGGGTTTATGTCTACATATGCACATTCTTTTAAAAATAAATAAAAATGCAGTCTCTGTGTGAATATTAATAGAATTTTATGTATGTCATTGTAATCCATGAAGTTCACATCTCACATAATTGCATTACTTGAGGGAAATCATGGAGATGGATTTGTTATGAAATCCACAGAACTGTTAATATGCCTTGCTCAATTTTATTTTATTTTTGCCTGTAAGACTTCTGCTCATTCTCTTTTTTGTACTTTGTTACTGATGCTGAATGTAGATGAATCACTCAGCTGGCTTATGTAATGGAGGGTCGGCATGTTTAGATAATTGATTTGCACCAACTCTTCCACAGCCTATTACTGCGTGAAAATTAGAAATTAATTCTTGAAGCTAGCTGTTTCTGCTCATATCACATATATCTTGGACATTTATAAAGATGATAACCCACTTAACCAACTGCTATCCAGTGGACTCTTATTTGTGGTGACCCTTTAGAATTGAGCATAACTACCATTCAAAAGATTAGAACCTTTATGGGGAAGTTCTACACTATGAGTTGGAATGTCTCAATGGTGGGAAGTTTGGATTAATACTTACTTAAGCAGAAAGAGTTCATATTAAACAAGCAGTTCATTTTTAACTTAATCAGGCAATCAGAACGAGGTTAAATCATTTCATGTACATGGAACTTTAAGTATTGGGTTTTCAAATATTTTTATTGACATACACTACAAAAAGTCAATAGATATAGCATTAGACTAAGTACACATCTTACCAGCACCTAATAACAATTAGCATAATACTCCTCAGTGCCAACTCCTTACATAAATAACCCATCTAGTTTTGATCGCTCATTCAATTGAAACTGAGATTAGAGGAAAGAAATAATCCAATAGACTATATATTTCCAAAGTGAGTGGTTAGGTGAGCGGTTCCAATGTGATAGACAGTTCTGTGGTATCTGATATTCTAGATTAGTCTATAATTTATTTATATTTTATAAACATACATTGGATACTTTATATAATAAGTAGTTTATATATGCTATTCATAGAGCAGTTAATTTTTAAATAAGTAAAAATTCCATAATTAGAATTAGAGTTTACCCTCTCTTTGAAATTTGAACATCAAATGAGATAAAATTAGAAACATGTATTTGTATGTATATAACATTGCATATAAGAAGATAGACACTGTATATAAATAGAATAAATAATATAGCAAAATTAAAAGTATTTATTAACAAAATAACTTCCATACTTGAACTAAGTGACTTAGTCTCCACAAATCCTAAAAATATAGGTGTGTGTGGATAAACCACTGACAGGTGTAAGATCCATGTGCATCACCATAGTGTTTGGTGTCCCATGAGTCAGTGGACATTATGGCAGAACACTGAGAAGGATTTCCTTAGATTTCCTTAGATTTGATGCCTGAGTTTGGTCAGTAGGTCAATATTAGGATTTGAAGGTTCTGGAGAATCTAGGTCCTGCAAAGTCTTTACACTCCCAGGATAAGGCCAAGCAGTGTAAGAAACTACTAGTCCTAATAGAAAACTGAGACAAAAGGGTGGAGACAGGTTCAAAGTAAGGGAAGGATTAGCATGAAATGGGGCCAAATTTTTATTCATTTGAATAACCACCAAAAATAAAGGACTTGTGTTCAGGACAATGAAAACAAATGCAGGAAATCTCATTTCACTGAAAATTAGCAACAGAAAAGGATTGCTGATAAAGCTCACAGGGAAAAAAAGCTCACAGAAAGCAATTTTAATAAAAATTTTGAAGGAGCAAAGAGAATATTTTTAAAAGCAGGTACAAAAACAAATTTAAGATGAACATCTATGGCAAGCTAAAAGTAAAGTAGCAGGAGTACTGAAACAACATCAGAAAAAGAAAATTTCAGAACTATATTTGGATAGAAACAATATTTGCAAAGAAATGTAACAGTATTAATATGTAAATAAAAGAAAAACTACTTCAAAAACAAAGGTTAAATTTAGAGCAACAAAAAGCAACTAAACACAAATGTTCATGTCTTAAAATTAATGGGAGGTGAAAAGATTTGAAATATAAATTAAGAAATTGCTGATAGGATTTGAGGAAAAGTCTGATGGATATAGGAAACCGTATGGACAGTTGGTTCTCTAAAGAATACCAAAGCAAGGTAATAGAATAAACACTTAACACTTTTATGGAATAAACATTTCCCAAAATTGAAAATAGACCTGTAAATTACTTATAGCAGATGCTCAACATGTATGTAAAGAAATTGACCAAAAAGTACTAGACATCGCCCAGTACATCAATTAGACTTGGATGTTTTGTTTTGTTTTTTAGTATGCAGGTAAAGATATGAAAACCTTTTTGTGTGGGGGAGAATAAAACACTCTCAATCATCTTTCTTTCAAAAGACAATCAAGTAACTTATAGAAGATACTTAAATAAAACAATGTGGATCACTAATTGCATAATGATCTAATCTTCATATATCAAATCTTTGGATGGTTGTTAAAGTGGAAAAACTCAGGTGATATTGTTTTCTGCAATCCTTTCAGAAGAGTTCACTGAAGAATGAGTGTCAATTAACCCACATATCTACAAAGAGAATGAGAGGCCTGGCAAACCCATTGCCATCATGTCCATTGTGATTCATAGCTGCGCCAGAGAGGGCGGCCACGGCTGTTAAATATTAAAGAGGAGAGAGCCTCATCTTTACCCGGAACCTAAGACGGAATGAATGCTCTCATATGCTGGACAAACTTAAATTAGCTGGAGCAGGGGCCATGATAATGGTGAGAACAACTGGAAAGTCAAACTCATTTCTGAATGGCTTTTAATTATGACCCTCCCACTGCCAAGGAGTCGGTTCCAGCCATAGCTGCCTTATTTGACATAGTAGAATTTCTCCATGGCATTTCTGGGACAGTCATTTTTTTTTCTTTCCAAAACAACTTTATTGGGAGTTAATACAGTCATCATATAATTGTACGGTCAATCCCATCAAGCAGTTTGTACAGTTGCTACCACAATCCGCTTCACAACAGTATTGTCCTTCTTGAACTCCTTGACATCAGCTCCCTTTACCTCCCTCACTACGACCACCAACAGTGTACCCACAAGCCCTTCTTCTGCTAGGGGTCCTCTAGGTTCACCAAGCCCAAGTTAGTTTACTGAAAACATGAAAATTCAAGAGGGGGACCCCAATTACGTAACACATTGGAGGTAATCCCCAATATAAACAAACAAAAACAAATAATATATAGAAAATGTTGAACATCAGATCAGGCCCAAAGTGCATCAGAGCGGTGTATCAACTGACAAGGTTTTAACCCTTCAAGTCAGGTTTGTCTTTTTGATCTGTAGTCATCCTTCCAATGCACTCTGCTTAGTAAACACTTTCCTCCAATCCATCTATTGTGGATAGAGGCTCATTTCCTGTGTAGATCCCACAAATGTATCTTGGGCTCCCACTGTCAGCCATAGCCTTCTGCAAACCAGATTCTCACAAATTAGACTTTGATACGAGTCCTTCCTTTGACTTTGGATGATATGATTTACAGTCTATTGATAACTGATGATGGTGTGCTTCTTCCACATGGAGTTAGTTGACTCTTTACTATATATTAGCAAGCAGGTGCTGAAAGGGAGCCAAATGCAGATAAAAACAAAACCAAAACAAACAAACAAAGGGGAGAGCAAATGCTTTGAGAATGATTGGGGCAGGGAATGTACGGATGTGCTTTATACAATTGATGTATGTATGGGTATGGATTGTGGTAAGAGTTGTATGAGCCCCTAATAAAATGTAAAAAAAGAAAAGAGAAAAAAAAAGAAAATGATTGGGCAAAGAATGTACAGATGTGCTTTATACAATTGATGTATGTATATGTATGGATTGTGATAAGAGTTGTATGAGCCCCTAATAAAATGTTTTAAAAAAAAACAAGCAAAACTATAGACTTAGGAGTGGATTTTAAGCTTGCTCTAAATCCTAGCTTGATTTTAAGAATAATTAGTTGTTAGACCACTGCCCAGCTCGATATTCACCCTCAGGAAGGGAACACAGAAGACATGGGTGCTGTATCAAAGTGTGGTGAAGAAATTAGATGGTGCCCAGCTTTCAAGTAAACTAGTTGCTGGATGGTTACCATTTAAGTAACCATCTAAGTGAGATGGTATCTTTATGGAAGCATCTAGATCCATCTCTCTAGAGCAATGACTGGGTTTGAACTGCCAAACTTGTGCTTAGCAGCTCAATGTCTAACCCACTGTATTACCAGGCCTCTTTATAATTATTAAGAATATATAAAATAAATAGAACCTAATATGATGGGTTACTATCAGCAAACCAGTTGTTAGCGAGTTAATTCTGACTTATATGAATCATAGTCAATGTGTATTACTCATGTGTCTCAAAGGAGAATTGCATTCCTTGAAATGGTCAATTGTTGCTTATGCATCCTTTCAGTTTGCTTGCTGTTTGGACCACAAGGGCCTCAAAAAGTGAATAATAACTAAATTTTCTATTCATATACTAGAAGTACAGTGAGCTATTTACAAAAAAATTGTAGAAATGGGGGCTGAGACTTTTGGTATAAGTTTATAAAAATAAGAGTAAAATTATTTTTATAAGGCTAAAATAATCTATAATTAAAAAAAGAAAAATATATGAAAAAGTTATATAATTGACAGAAAAAAACTACAGAGGAAATTCCTGGATGAATAATGAGTTTTAGTCATAAATCTGTCTTTAAATCAAATGTATTCATAAATCAGAACTATCCGGCACAGTTCATATCTAACAAAATGTTTTGATCATACCATATCAAAGGTTTGTCTAAGCATACATAATATATCTTTTGTGAATGAAAATTAATAGAACCCTTATGATAAGATGAATTATTAGGATATAGTTTGAGCTTGAGAAACGTTATATAAGTGACTAGAGCCAGATCCAAAGATCTCAGGGACTATCCAGAAGTGTCTCCCTCTCTCTGAAGACAAGATCTATGAAATATCAGAAAAAACTACTGAGCATCCCAAAGGATCTTTTCAATGTATAAAATATTTTACATTTTATAGCAAAGGCACACAATGAAAGATACCTACTAATTTTCCTGAATCCAGATATTAGATATAATTATAAATGCAATTTCAATATAAAATAAATAAATAGATGAGAGCATCATTTTAACTCTCCTACAAATGTTTGCAATCTGCAACACCTAGGGGACCAGTTCTACTCTGTCTTCTCTTTTTGCTAAGTGTCAGAATTGATAAGTTTGTCATTCCAGAGTTGAAAAGAAGCCAGTAACTTTAGCATTACTTTCATGGAATCTTAAAGATTATGATTGGAAACTAGTAATGAAATGAAATCACTAAATTTGAGAAAATTGAAATAGTGGAAAACATATAAAAGTAAAAATCACATTCTGAGACAAAATGTAAATCACCATGAGTAAAGTATTTTCAGAATGGCATGCCAGAGCCACGCTGTCCATTTGGGTTTGATACTGTGATAGCGCCTATCAAAATTAAGTGCTGGTTTCATTAAGTCAGTGAGTTTGAAAATAATGGTGCAGTGGTGACACGTTGGGCCGCTAACTGCAAGGTCAAGGTCAGCAGCTCAAACATCAGCTCCCTCTGTGCGTGGGAGAAAGACTTATACCATGGAAACCCCCAGGTGCAGGTCTACCCTGTCCTAGCTGGTCACGATTACTTTGGAATTGACCAGATGGCAGTGGATTTGATTTGGTTTGGAACACATTTAAAGAAACTAAGTGTTCATTGGAATAATTTTCTTTAAATTTTTATATCTAAAATAATTTAATGTTATTAACTTATGTAAAATATAGTTTTTTACTTAACTCCTATTTTAATTGCTTTTGTTCTGGCTGTTTTACATGTAGACAAATGGAGAGAGAGTATTCTGAATTATTTCTACTGATTATGTATCCCAATTTTCTATTCTTTGTGTTATTGGTACTCATGAGGATCATGATAAATACTTTTAATATACTTTAATGGGTTGTTGTTAGAAGAAATTTTGCATTGCCACAATAGAGACAGTGTTTACATTAAATTAAATTACAGGGCTTACAATTAAATAGAATGATGAAAAAAATAAAAGCTCATAGCAACAATTCTTTGGAGTCTAGAGAAATTAGATTCCTAGATAAGCAATTTGCAAAGATGATAAACAGGTTTTAGATAACTAAAAAAAACCCAAACATTTTTTCTGTAATATCACTATCAAAGATTAATGATCCCTTGTTTAAAGATATTGGTAAGTCTATAAATTATTTTATTTTGATGAATTGCAAGAGTAATATATTTTGTATCAATGAATATCTATGGTGAACCATTTCAATTTTGAAGTTATGATTTTAGATAGGTTCATGAATGAAAATAAACTGGAATAATTTATTGTATTCTTTAAAAATTAGGTATTTCAAGATACTGTGCTTGAGCTGACTTGAGTATGCTTAGGAGTAAACATGTCATAATATATTTTAATATTATGAAATAAATCTCACGTTACAAAAATGAAATGTCTATGTTTCAAGTAAGTATTTAGAGACATTGATGCTTTCTACTCCCATAAAGAGTAGATGGCAGTGAGTTTGTTTGTTGGTTTGTTTGTTTGCTTGCTTGCTTTGCTTTGGTTGATGAATTATTAAATAATAGATTTGGTTGTTTTGTTTCTGAAAAGTGTACACATACCTGTGCTCACTCTCAGTTAAAAAAAACTGAGCCACAGATGTTCAAATTAGAACACAAAGCTCAAAACCAATTATGAAATATGTATCCTACATATTTCAATTATTGATTATAGTCATGATAGCTACAAAAATATTTAAATAGCACTTGTTGAGATTAAGATTACCATGTCCAGGATGTAAATCAGAGCATGTGGGAGTAATGTGACATTAGGCATTACCAAGGGAGCATGTGAGTGAATTTCATGGCAGAAAATTGGAATGATTTAAAATAATGTACACAGTGAAAACCAAATAGAAAATTCAGAGTTGTGAAACAAACTTAGAGATCAAATATAGACATAACTGAAGTTGATCAGAAAGGAAAGTTGAATGTAGAGGCAGATCTAGAAAAAGGGCTCTCGTTGCTGGTCTGGATGACGCTTGGCTGAGGGCAGGGCATGTCAGATAGCTGTTCACTCGTGTTTTACTGAGGAACAATGACCATCATCTGGGTGGCTCAAAGCGAACTCTGACAACATTATGCAAAATGGAAACCCTAGAAAAGCATGTGGGCCTGTACCGAGACCAAGATGAAATATTGCAGATCGAGAGGGTGACTGCGTTCCAGAGGGCTGAACATCAGGAAAGGGCTGTGTCAGGGTGGGCGGCTCCCCAGCTCATGTTGAACACATCATCTGAGCAGGTGGACTCCGGGAAGAAACATGAGGTCTCAGTTTGGGAGGAGGGATCCTTAACAGCTTATCGCCTCGTAAGCAGATGGCGCGAACTTGCTTGCTGAGAGTGAAGAGAAGTTGAAGAATTTACTCATGACGATGAAAGAGTACCCGTCTTCAGTGTGGAATACAACATGTTAGGCTGTAATCCCTAGAGAAGCAAAACCGGTAACATACATGGAAAGCAAAGAAAAAGAGAAGTTTATAACTAGAAAAACGACTCACCGAGTTATAGAAGCAGAGAAGCGAGAAGGTCAAAGACCAGTGGAGGAAGAAATGGGTTGGTAGAACACATGTAATGGACAGCCTCCCAGTATCGCCAGACAATGTTTCAGGCCGCTGGCACACAGTCTAAGAGTCTAGTTGCAGGATCCATGCTGACAGGATGCAAAGGAGAGAGAAAGAACGTTATCCTGGTACATCTTTTATAGATTTCAAATAGGCCACATTCACAAGGAGATGTCATCAAGCTGTGAGGTTTTGGTGGATTTACTGCCATATAGAGAGTCCCAGCAGACCATGATGACACAGAATCTACCACCCAATTTAATGTGAAGACAACCCAAATCCTCACAACTAAACATGATCATGTTAAATGGAGAAATATTTGACATTTTGAAGGTCGTCATTTTACTCATATTCACAATCCAATCAATACTCATGGAAGTAGTATCAGACAATCAAATACACTGTTGCATTGAACCCAAGAACTCATTGAAGCGTTGAAGAGTAAACACGTCACTTTGTGGACAAAGGTGTGCCTGACTCAAGTCATGGAATTTTCAGTTGATTCACATGCATGTGAAAGTTAGACAATGAATAAAGAAACCCATAGAACACAATGTATTCGAATTATAGTGTTAGCAAGACTATTGAAAGTACCAAAAGAACAAAATTCTGTCTTAGAGCAAGTATATCCAGACTGATCCTCATTAGAAAGGATGGTGGACTTTGTCTTCTTTGGACATGTTATCAGGGGAAAGGAGTTCTGTTAGTCTGGGTAGACAAGAGAAACAAATCCAGGGAGACTCACATGTGTGTAAAAGAGACCTTATAAACAAACCTCCAAGAAAACCTCCAAGCCCAGTCCAGATCAAGTCCACAAGTGCAATTTTAGCCCATATGTCTGAAACCAATTTATTAGGTCCTCTTCAGACTCACAAACGCATGCAATGATGCCGAATGTAGGAAGATCACAGGCCAGAGGGTTGGAAGTCTTGTGGACCCAGTGGTGTTGTAAGCACTGGCAGGTGTCTCCATGTGGCTTCTCTGGCTCCCAGGGCACAGGGTCTATCAGCGTAGTGCCATGTGTCTTGTCAGTAGAACATCTCTCAGGTTGTAAGCAGAGAGAGCATCTCCCACCTCCAAGGAGGAAAAACCAGAGTTCCCAGAATCCTCCGGAGAAGGCCATGCCCACATAGAGGCCTCATTGGTTATGACCCAATTTGCATATTAGACTCCACCCCTTCATTCTTAATTCTCTCAAACTGACAAATGATTATATAACTACTCCATACATCTCAGGAAAGTGCCTCCTGGGAAAACTAGTAAAACAAAAGAAAACAGGAATTAAATATGTCCATGAGCTACAGAAACATGTGGGGTATCGCATGACCTGCTTTGACTGCTCAAGGAAGAAGAATTCAGTTCCACACTAGCCCAAGGCCAATTTCCACATGCCTCCATCCTCCACCCTTCTTTACCTATCCTGACACCAATTTTACCTGGGCCCTCTACTTCTCTCTTGAGTTTAGTAATCCATTAGCGTAACCACACAATCACAGACAAGATCCGTGTTTGGGGGATTTTTTTTAGGGATGTTAAAAGTTCACTACAAGTCAAGTCAGAAAACATTGATCCAATCAGTTGTCCACAGTACTACCTCTTTTTGACCGTGTGCTGTGGACCTCAACCACACTACCTCTTGCTCTCTGCCTTGCTTCGTGGGTCAGAAAGTCCTTATGGTCTTGGTGCTGAAACTCTGGGGCCTCTGTCCCTGCAGACCGTATGATAGATTTCATTCGATTTGGCTGCACCAAGATTCTCCGTAGGTAAAAAATTAAGACCTAGCAATCCTGAAAATGCAGCCTAATCAAATATAATCCCTTCCATAATGGCCGGTATAAGCAGCCTATCAGTTGTAAGAATCGCTTACTAATTTATGCTAAGATCACTTAAAATTTTTCATTGCTACTACACTGTATCATTCACTAATTTACCCACTAAGTATTGAACATTGAAGAGCCTAAATTGTTATCATTCAGTTGTTGTTTTATTAATATAAGTTGTTGGGTGGCCGAGATAACTTTTGACCACTTTTGTATGACTTTCTAATGTACTTTGCCAAATACTATATATTTTTTCTAAATTTCAAAAAATATTTTATCTCTGACATTCCTGAGTTTCAGAAATGAAGACATAATAACTTATGCTAAATCAGCAGTAATAAATAATCCATTGTAATGTAAATCACATATTGTTGCATTGAAAATACTGATCCAGTTTTACATTTATTTTCTTTTGTATAACTCTGATGCTTTTAGTGGAACAGAGTACTAGCATTTTAAGCAGACTTATTTTGTGGGGATTAGTAATTTTCTAATAAAAAAAATTGTGCCTCTTCAGTAGCTTGCAGTGGTAAAGAAGGTTTAATGTTATAATTATAAGAATTGAATTAATATATTAAAGGTGCTATAATTTTGCCCCATTTTAATAATTCAGATTACTATTCTGAATTTATGCTTTGAATCTGTCTGCTGTTTTTCTACACATGCACCTTTTTAAAAAGAAAAAAGTTTATAATATAAATTTCTATCTAAATTTTAGGGCTATTCATCTCAATATATACAAATATTTCTGCACATTAAGAAATATTCATATTGTTATCTACAAATTTCCTTTCAGTAAAATTAAAACAAATTAATACTGTAGTAATTCTTTTTTTATTTTTAATTAAACGTCTGCCATTCTTGTTGATAGAGATAGATATTGCCATATCAGAATATAGTTTTAAAGAATCCACCCCCCCCTTATAAGATCCACCTTTGCTTCAGAGTTTTATGAAATTTATTAAATAAATTTCTTCTACTCTTGTTCTTAAAGAATTCATCAAATTTTGGTGGAAATCTGATTTTTCTATTTTGATTGTCATTAGATCAGTGCTGTATAGAGTAGGTTTTACCATTCCTAGTGGTGTAGTGATGACAAATTGGGCTTCTGTCCAATCTCCATGCTCAGCAGTTCAAAACGACCAGCCACTCCAAGGGAGAAAGACAGAGCTTCTTATTTCTGTTAACAGTTATGGAGTAAGAAAGTCATGACAGGTGCTGTACCCTGTCCTATAGGCTGAATTTGCATCCACTTGATGGCAGTAAGAATTTCAAGGTGGTAATGAAATTCACTATTTATATGTGATTTTGACATAACTTCTTACAGGTGTAAGGCATCCCGAGGACGCACGCTACTCCTATCTCTGTTAGTAAAATTCCTTGCTCCTGCTTCTCAGCATGCTCATTTTGTGCCCAGCGAGATGGCAGTCACTTGAGTCCTGTTAAGAATTACTCATAAGTGAATCCTCTCAGTGTCTGTCCCACATTGTTACCCAGAATGACTATTGAGAAAAAGATTGTTAGTGGGAATTAGAGTGACTTTGGGTAGAAGACCCATGTTAAATAATTCACTGCCTGTGCAGGGAGGTGATTCTCTCACGTAGTAAAAGGAGAATAAGAGAAATGAAGACTTCACATATCTGTCATGATGAGATGGGAGACAGGTGCTTACAAGTGAAGACATGGTATTGAGTCTAGCATCGAATGGAAATGCGGGCGACAGGGAGCATCTCTTTGATTGCTCAGTTCCCAGCAACATTTAGTTGGTACACATGACAGATTTATATCATTACCCATGTTGTATTAATTCTCTAATACTAAATGCTATTCTTTTTTTTTAAGTTTTTTTTTTTTACTAAATGCCATTCTTCATCAGATACCCAAGCTGTGGCATATCAGCTAGATAAATTCTTTGCTTGCATATACACCTGCGCATGAGTAGCTCATAACAAAACATGAAAACAATTCAAAACATAAGAATGCCAGAATACTGGATTGTGCTGATGTGGATTCTGTAGGAAAACCAGGAGGCATCCTTTCAAACAACAAGTGAGGGTTGGGTTTTAAAAAAAGAAAGAGTGTACTTCAGGATTATAAACGTCATCATACTTGTTAAAATGTAAAATGAGAAATAATCCCATAATCTCGACTATAAGAAAAAGAATTCCCCATCAAGGTGGGAGAACGACATTAACAACCTGCACTGTGAGGCTAGCAGTGGCATGGCTGGTGAGAGCGAAAAACTCAAAGCATTTGCTGGTCAAGTTCAAAGGCTGCAGACTTCAATTTGAACTGGAATTGAAAAAAATTAAATCCTTACAACTGAACTAATAAGCAGCATGAAGAAAATTGACATTACCAATGATTTTACTTTAGTTGGATCCACTGTCAATTAAATGACCTATTACATTGGGGAAATCTGCTGCAAAATACCTATTATTAATGTTAAAGAGCAAAGATGTCCGAAGTTTCAGCATATACATGACCCACGCCATTTTATTTCCTTTGTTTTGTATACATGCAAAGGGTAGACAAAGAATGAAAATCACTGAAGAAGAACTGATTCCTTTTGAATTATGAGGTTGGCCAAGAATATTATTTATAAATATACTTTGGACTACCAGAAGAATGAACAATTCCATGTAGGAAGAAATACAGCCAGAAGTCTCCTTAGAAACAAAGATGGCAATGTTTTTGTCTCTTAACAGGAGGTACTAGTCTAGGAGAACATCATGCTTCATTAACGAGAGAGCCAGACAAAATGAGGAAGACCTTCTGTAAGCTGTGCTGATGTAGTTACTGTGACATTGTGCTCAAACGTAGCAATGCTCCCGAGGACTGCACAGGACCAGGCAATGCTTCGTTCCGTTGTATGTAGGTTTGCTCAGAGTTGGAACCCTCTACCAGCGGCTCTCAACCTGTGGGTCACAACCCCTTTGGGGGTCAAACAACGCTTTCCCAAGGATCACCCAATTCATAACAGTTGCAAAATGACAGTTATGAAATAGCAAGGAAAATAATTTTATGGTTGGGAGGGTCACCAACATATGGGGAAAATTAAATGTTTCATGTGTAATCTCATGAAATCACTATAAAAATAAATTTCTAAAGGTGCAGGGAATTTAAATGGAGAAAAATATAGCCTTTATAATTGTCACTATCTGTGTTTCTTCTTTCTTAACCTGTCTCATGATATTTAATTCTTATTTTAAAACTATAAGCCAACTTGAGAAGAAATATTAATGACTCTATATGTAAATGGCACCATTTATGATGACAATAGAATGAAATTATTAAAATCAACAGAGCAAGAAGAACAATCATTAAACTATGTAGCCTTTGTGATTAAGAGGGAATATTAATAAAGAGAAATCCAGAAATGTCATTAAATCTATCTAATTTTCTGATCTGAGTTTTGTCTAGAACTTTGGAACTTGTCCCTATGGTAAAAGGAAATCATAGGACCTTTGAGTGAAAGGCTGTTTTTTTAATAGACTTATAATGATTAGGACTTTTTTAAAAATAAGGATTAGGTAGATATATTAGACCAGATAGACAAGAGAAAACAAACCCCAGGGCACTCACATATGTGCAAGAGAAAACTTTATCATCAGAAGTAATTATTTATCAATCAAACATCGCAGTCTAGTTCTGTTTAGGTCCATAACTCCAAAACTACTCCATAAATCTGATACTAGTCCATCAGTCCCTTTGCTAACTCATACACAATGATACAGAATGCAGGAAGAACATAGGCTGGTGGGTGCAAAGTCTTGTAAATCCAATGATGTTAATCCAGTTCAATGAATTGACAGGCTAAACAGTGCCTGCATGTTGCTAAGGGAGCCATGTTGACACACAAAACTATCGGTAGAACTGCATATTGATGAGTTAGAGCACAGTGGCTGACTTGTGAGCAGGCTGCAGCACCTTGAACCATATTCCTACGACTCCATCAAATTTTCTTGACTCTTAGGAATCAAAGAAGAGCAGGAAGTGGGTTCTAGGCTCACCCCAACTATTTCAAGATGGACAACTTTTAGCGAATCTCTTCATATTATTGGGCTGCTGTTACTTATCTGCAAAACCCAAATAGTATAAACTGTATAAATGTTCTTGTAACATATGCTCTATAAGTATTAGTCTGGTCATATATGTTCTATCTGTATTATAGCACTTTAGAGTATTAAAAAGTTAATATGTATGTACTCATGTAATTTGGAAGGTAAAAGTTTAAACAAGAATATGATTTGTCTTCATAAATGTCCCCAATCTTTCCTTTGTGCATTTCAAATGCGTTTTGCCAAAGCAAGAGACCATCAGTAACAAGACCAAGGTTGGTAAGTGAAAGTAAAATAGATTTGTAGATGTATTTTTGTAAATTATTAGGATATTACTAAATGAAGTCAGATTCTTATTGCTTTCTTATAGAATATGATTTACACAATTCATTAAATATATGGCATTTTTATGACCAACGGTCAAAAATAATTATATTGGAAAAAAATATATCTAATATTATACACCTAGACAAAAATAAAATCTAAGACTTTTCATTTCAGTGAAGAATTTATTTTCAAATCCACATCATGTGTTGAATATTATTTAAGACTAAGGGATTATCTTGTTAATATTTGTCATGCGAGAAAATTAGGTAGATTTCATGTTACTTAAATTACAGTTTTATGTCTTTCATTACCGATATGAATTAAATTATCTTCTCCTCCCCCACCCATCACACATACTCTCTAGTCAATAATGTTATAAAACATTAAAAGAAAATGAGATAAAGCAATTTGTTATGTCTAGACTTCTAGGTAACTTAATTGCCATTTAGTTATTTAGAGAACAATTTGGAACTTGCATTTTGACAAATTATAGAACTCTCTTGATAAAGCTAGTATCTTAATTAAAAGATTCAGCTAAAAAGTCTAGGTAGGAAACACCCTTCTAAGTCTTGGAAAATGTGAAACAAAATCTTCAACACATTTATCCCATATTTAGGAGAAGCTAGGAGAGACAAATAAGAATTATTGGTTCTTAATAAATATCTATTAAACCAAAAATTTGGAAATTGGGGGAAAATATATGAGATCTTATTCAAAGCAAACATGCCACCTATGAAATATATGGAGAAATGAGCAATGCTTAAATTATTTCAAAAGATTTTCTACTCTTAGTGTCATAGTGGTTGATAAAAGCGTGGTCCATTAGTCCTTTGGAGTATTTATTTCCATGCCTCTTAGATTCCTTAACCCTTCGTTCCATTGGCTAATGAGATATCAGTTGTTAGTAGATGATGCCAGGCTACACTAGCAAATGCTGTGCCAGAGATCACATTAGAAGGTCCTGGATAGAGTGGGAGAAAACATGGAACAAAGCTCAAAATCAGAAAAATGTGTAGGCCTACTGGTTGGCTTGAGACTTGTGGAACCCCCAATCCTAGGGTATTTATTCACCATTCAGGTGTGGAATTGATTTCACCCCCATGGCTCAGTTTTTAGCTAACAAGTAGACTGATCTGTACGGGGAACAGTGAAACTAATGAGGTACATACAGCCTAGCATAGACAGCTATTTTAAATCAAAGTACAGCATTCACACATGGATGAAATTTAGAAGAGGTGGGGAAAATGCCAACTGGAAACACAGGGAGGAAGACTACAATGAATGAGATGAAATAAAATAAGAATTGCTGACTGTAAAATTACAATATGTTCTGAAAATCTCCAGCCAATTTACAATAAATTAAAAGAAAATATTTTATAGGATACACACAACAGATTTAATCCATGGAAATATTAACAATGAGTAGTATGGTAGAGCGAAATTTGTTAATACCCTGTTTCCCTGAAAATAAGACAGTGTCATATGAATTTTTGCTCCCAAAGATGTGCTAGGTCTTATTTTCAGGGGACTTCTTATTTTTCCATGAAGAAGAATGTGGTACACATTTATTGTTGAACAACAAAAAAGGAAACTAGTCAACTGTAGACGGTACGGCAGTAGTTGTCATCACAAACCAGCACCACCAGACAAACTGTGAAACCTACAGTATTGAGAATTTCTTGTTACCACCATTATTCCCATGTACAGCAATCTATGGGACATTTACTCATAATCTATGATACATTTACTCATAATCTATGGGACATGTACTCATAATCTATGGGACATGTACTCATAATCTATGGTACATGTACTCGCACTTCCTGTCTGCTCCGGCTGTGCTGCAGCCAACATTGAGCTGTGCGGCGGGGCCACGACTATAGTCCAGAGTTGCTTCAGGAGGCCTTATGTTTGGGGAGGTCTTATTCTGGGGGGATGCCTTATATTTCAGTGAGAGGCAAAACTATAAGTGGTTTTATTTTTGGGGGGATGTCTTACTTTCGGGGAAACATGGTATGGTTCTTCTATCTGAGTCTCTGTGACTCCCATCACATCTTAGGTGGGTGCCAATAGGGTGTGTGCCAATAGGGTGTGTGCAACACTGATAGAGGGGATTGACCAGTTTTCACTACCCACCCACCCTTCCCCTGCCACATCCACAACCCCCACACCCCCAATTAATAGGATGCATCATCTTTGAAACAGCTGTAGAGCAGAGAGAAACCCCAAGGACCTTGGAACAATATATTCAAGATCTCTGAAATGACAGAGGAAGCAGAGAACAGATACAGCATCAATTGTTCAGATCCATCCATCCAAACCCTCTAATAGCATTCTGGGCATCTATAACAGTATGTTCATGCAGGGAACAAGTCTAGCTGTGTGGGACAGTGTGAAACACTTCTTCCCTTGTTGTTGAACAATGCTCTGACCTGTTCCTGGTTTGGGAATCCTGGTCTGCAACTTATTCATGAATTTTGGTAAAAGGTTTATTCCCATTGTGCTCATAAAGACAAGAGTACTTGCTAGTTTATGTGAAAGGTAGTCCAACCTCATCAGTTATTATAGGATTCAAATAAGCTAAATGTGTGAAAATCCAGAGAACGGTGTCTGGCTAAGAGTAGGGACATAATCAAAATTGTCATTGTTGATGATGTTTTCCTTATGATATCCAGAAGTTTGGACACTGGAAATAATAGGACAGGAGACATAGCATCCGGTTAGCAAGGTCTAGCATTATATATATATATATATATTTTTTTTTCTCGTCAGCTTTTTGAGTTCCAAGTTCAATCAAAAAGTAAAAAAAAAAAGTTTGAAATGTGTTGTCTCAGAACTATTTGAAATATTTTTGTGAAGAAAAAAGAAAGCAGTTTTTATTGCAAGAGCCTCAGTGATCTTATAGTCCTAAGTCTAAACAAAACCAATGTTTGATTTTGAATTTTATCTGCTAAGGGGAAGATTGGGAAAATACAGCAGACTCTAGTATGTTGGCCCCTCTATACCCAGCTCTGCTGCACTCTACTCTGACAGCTGGGAGCTCACTTTTGAACTAAGCCAAGACTCTCTTGCAGCTTGGAATGTGAGCACAAATTACCATATATACTCGAATATAAGCCGACCTGAGTATAAGCCGAGGTACCTAATTATTACCTGGGAAACCAGAAACACTGATTGAGTCGGGTAGAAGCCTAGGGTGGAAAATGCAGAAGCTATTGGTGAGTTTCAATAATCAAAACAAATGAAAATAAAATTACTAAAGATTGAGACCTCAGTGGGGTAATGTATTTAAATATTTATTTTAAATAAAAACATAAATAAAGGGACAACAAGTCATTTAACATTAGTAAACCAGCACAGTAAGTGGAAAATAGGTTCAACAAAAGCAATAAGGTATCAACAATGAGACCTTAAGAGGACTATTCCCTGAGCTCAATCAGCAACCAAGCTGAAATGTAAAGAGTTAAAATCCTTCAAAACTGGATTCCTCATCATCATCCGTATCCCAATGCAGAGCTTCAGCTGGTGTGAGGTCATCATAGACACTGTCCTCACTGAGATCGCCGTCATCACCATCACTGCTGTCATTTTCATAGAAAGCGCAGTCTTCACTGCCATCCATAGCATTACTAATACTACATTTCTGGAAGGCACATCGCACCATGTCTTCTGGAATGTCTTCCCATGGATCTCGAACCCACTTTGCTATTAACTCTATGTCAAGCTTCATGAGATTTCCTCCTTTTGTTAGTTGAGCTTGACCAGATGACATCCATTCATGGCACATCCTTCGCACACGGTCTTTAAAAAGCTGATTCAAAGATACACGTCATAGGACAGCTCTGATTTGTTAGATGTGAGTTAACAAACGTGCAAAGCCCTGCAGTGTCAGCGGGGCTTTGAATGAACTGCGTAGAAATGGCAATCACTCGCAAGATAACAGGGCGCTCGTCCCATTACCTCGCTGGGGTACCACCCGTGTATAAGCCGAACCCAAAACTCGGTTTATACACGAGTATATACGGTACACTCCCATGAACTCAGTGTGAAAAAGTAGCTTTGGAGATGTAGCCTCGTGGGGTGGGGAGGTTGCTGGGCTTTGGAGGATGGCAGTGAAGTTTCTGTCAAAGCCTTGTGAGTGTCAGTGCTCAGTGCTGGAGCCAGTAGCAGCTTCACCACAACAACTGAGCGGCGGCCAGCCTTGTTCCTTGCTGTGGCATTTCACCGGTTCTCTGCTCTCCTTCAGACTAAAAACTCCCTGTCATCAAGTTGATTCAGACTCAGTATCCCTGTGCGTTTCGGAGATTTTAACTCTTTGTGGGAATAGGCAGCCTTGTCCTTCCCCCTCCAAGCAGCTGGTGATTTCAAACTCCTGGGCTGTGGTCAGCAGGGATTATAGAACCACTG